>NC_139716.1:41663553-41862068 GCF_964188405.1 Protomyctophum parallelum
AACCTAAAAAAAACAAGAACAATTCCAAAACCTTTTTTTTAATGTCACAATCCCTTTAACTCTGAAATTGAACTGATATTGTTGACATACTCCTTATATATGTGTTTATTCAGAGCTTGGAGTTCACCAGGGTGGACTGCTTCCACTCCAAAACATTATTTACGTGACGTTTTGTTGCATGTTGGGGCAGGGAAGATTTAGCTGTTCAAACATCTGTTCCCCAAATGTATGTAACCTATTCCTTGTTTATGAGCATTTAATTGTAACAGACAATGTTTTGCAAATTATTTGAATGTGCAGCCATTAAAATTATCCGTTACCCTGCTTTTTTTAAGAACATATACTGTACGCAATACACATGCATATATATGCCTCTCTCACAGTGGCAGGATTATCATTATTAGTAGCAGTAATAGTATTAATAATTTATTTTTGTCAATGTTTCGTCATACTGTTTTCGCAAGCACATTGTAACAGATAGCATATCGGTTGAAAGAAAAGTATTTGTTTTATTTTTAAGACAGGTAATTGCTTGTGCTAAGAAAACTACTATATTTAAGAAAATATATTATCTCCATCTCTGTGAGACACGTACAGAACTCCTACTGACAGTATGCCTGATGTGATCAAAAGTTAATTAATCTGGTGCTGTACCATTCTGTCAAAGGGTTTCATGTATAGCACACAAATGTGTGAATGCACCAGTATTCATTTGCAAGCCGTTACAGCACGTACATTCAAATTCAAGGTTTTCTTTGCTTAATGTACAGTCTAAGGACTTATAATTGGTCATAGTTGAGTCCCAGTGTGCATAATTATTTAGATTTCTGTCAGATAATTTCTAGTATAAACCTATATAATAGAGAATTAAACAAGTTAAGTGGCACCTTCAACGTGCATGTCTAAAAGGCATAAGATTTATGAAGGCCGTTTGCATTAATATATGATGAAGTGCCAAAACAGTTCATCATGTTGCAAGAAAAGGAGCTTCAGTGTGGACTATTTACACCATTAAAAAGTATATTATTCTTGTTGATAGAAAATGTATGTTTACACGAGTTTCCCCCCTCAGGCTCTAATCGGTGCTCAATCAAGTGTGGACCTAAAAAAAAACAAAAAAAACAAGCCTAGACGGTAATTCCAATTAGCCGTTCTTGCAGGGAGTATTAGTGGAGTTGCATCCGATGCTGATTTACACAGCCTTTTGTACATGGTGAAGGCCGCTGGCCAGACAACAATCCAGCTGACAGTCCGGTTCCCCGCCACTGTCTAATGTTATGCCCAACGTGCTAATTGACTTTCAGCCGTCGTGAAGCATTAGCGGCAACTCTAACCCATTCTGACCGGGCACCCATTTTGGTGTTGGCATCATGTTATGCTTTAGCTATTGAAAAATAGCAGATCTACAAGCTCATATCGCGCCACCGAGTGGCGCGATACGAGCTTGTAGGTCTGCTATTTTTGAAAAATCGAAGAGCGACTGACATTTTTAGAATCTGATCTCAGGTCAGAATGGGTTAATCAGACCAGTGTGTGTCCAGTGGAAACCTCCGTATGAATCTGATCTCAGGTCAGAATGGGCTAATGGCCCTCGCGCCGACGCGGCGTAAATGGTGGTTCTACAGCGATGCAGTGGGGGGGGGGGGGGGGGGGAGCGCAGGTGAGCTTGCATATATATATGCCTTTTTGGGGGGGTTGTTTTATTCAGAAAAAAAATGCAATTAAGAATTGGATAATGATTATGGTAATAATTCATGTGCCATTCGGTTGGCGATGCGACGTCGCAACGCAATTAACTCTGATTTGCAACACTTTCCAAAGCAAATTGGACTCGAGCGACGGAAATTCCGAACGCACGCAGCATTTTTCACCTCCGATAACGACGAGGCTTGGGCCAGGCCATTATGCCTAGCCCATTCTGACCGGGCACCCATTTTGGTGTTGGCATCATGTCGTGCTTTAGCTATTGAAAAATAGCAGATCTACAAGCTCATATCGCGCCACCGAGTGGCGCGATACGAGCTTGTAGGTCTGCTATTTTTGAAAAAATCTAAGACACTTTTAGAATCTGATCTCAGGTCAGAATGGGTTAATAATGAAACTGTCAGGATGTAATAGACATTTTTAGAATCTGATCTCAGGTCAGAATGGGCTAGTTGCCTACTAATGGTCCATTCATTTGTATGCTGACACGGGGGGAACACAAAAGACACCGGTTCTCCACCCTCTTCCCTCTTTGTGGAGCACTCTGTTCTCGCTCGCACCGTGAATGATCGCACCCCAGTGGCATTGTGGGTGTTAAATTCATCCGCCGGGAAATAGGAGTTGGATCTTAACCCATTCTGACCTGAGATCAGATTCATACGAGGTTTCCACTGGACACACGCTGGTCTGACGAACCCATTCTGACCTGAGATCAGATTTAAAAAATGTCAGTCGTTCTTCGATTTTTTTCAAAAATAGCAGACCTACAAGCTCGTATCGCGCCACTCGGTGGCGCGATATGAGCTTGTAGTTCTGCTATTTTTAAATAGCTAAAGCATAACATGATGCTGACACCAAAATGGGTGCCCGGTCAGAATGGGTTAAAAAGGGGGGGAAAGGCTGCATGGAATGTGCGGGTGGATCGATGCGTCTTTTAATTATTGCCGTGAATGGCCAGGGCATGCTGAGCGTGGTGCAGTGCACATTGTAGAGTCAAGTGTATCCATTACTGCATGATCTCGGTGTTACTATGTACAATAGGGAATAGGGTACACATAGTGGTCTCTCGCAGACGCAACGTGGACGTCTCTCACTATGGATGAAGACTTCTTCTCTTTGTGTGATCCATGTGAGAGTTTTCGCACTCGGCTCGGTGGAAAAGAGCTTTTCTTGTTGTCTAAAGATCTATATGAACACACGCACACGTCGACGTAGAAGAGGCTGTAGATTAGCATGGCTGGTGGAGGAGGAGGGATTTGTCGCGCCTCACCCTCGGCCATTAATCCCCACTGTAATAGAGCGAAGCAGATGGCAGCCAACAGAATGTGGTGACACTGATGGACTTCCGGCTAACGACGCTCCCGATCCACAAAGCAAGACAAACGGCCCGAGCGGGAACGGGAGAATCACTGGCTTCCTCCTGTGACTCTAAGGATGGAAGCGAGATCATTTTTGGAAATCTTCCCCACAGCCGAGAGCGTGTCTCCGGTGTCCACATCAGATGCTTTACCATTCCATGTTTGCAGAGTCTCTCCCGCGGCCGACCAGGGGCCATTGCAATGGCGTGACGCCAAAAACGCCGCGCGGTGTTTTGGAGTAATTATGCAGGGGACAATTGTGATGTGATGAACAAAATGGCATGGGTTTTGTGGTTTTAAACTCGCGTCTACATGCATGTGCCGGGTCGAATGACATTAACCCATTCTGACCTGAGATCAGATTCATACAAGGTTTCCGCCGGACACACACTGGTCTGATGAACCCATTCTGACCTGAGATCAGATTCTAAAAAATGTCAGTCGTTCTTCGATTTTTCAAAAAATAGCAGACCTACAAGCTCGTATCGCGCCACTCGGTGGCGCGATATGAGCTTGTAGATCTGCTATTTTTCAATAGCTAAAGCATAACATGATGCCGACACCAAAATGGGTGCCCGGTCAGAATGGGTTAAGATGGATTCTAAATGAGTGTATTTCAGATATGAATTTGCTACTTTATTTGCTCATTATATTTACATGAAATGGAAATTCACCACCACTTTAATCACTTCTTTGCTTTGCTCTGAATCACTGCTATATAGCATATGCATACAGCATATTTAAGGCACAAGCCAATTCCTCCCCAGTCCCCATTTATGTTGTGTGATATGCTACTGTATATGCTAATGATAATGTTTATTGATGGTGGTTTAGATTTGACAGTGTGTTGTGCTTCTCTCACTGTTTTCTACTTATGGTGAATACATGCAACATATTGGGAGTGAGATATATGTGCACACATTCATGTGTGAGTCTAATAACTCCACACGTCTTTCTCCACCATTCCATGAATTTATCATGAAACACAGTTGTTATGTATGGTGTTTTTTACGGTTGGGTGCCGGCAGGGGAGAGCAGACCAGCTACACTACCATATCATTCTCCACAAAGGTGCACCGATCACAGCACAGCTCTGACGGTGCTGCTACGCCAACAACCGCTCGCTAGTATGCACACACCGAGGCCCTACAGTACATGTCCCATCCGGTTAATGCAATACCCATATGCGTCGTCCATATAGTACTGTGTCTCCTATGGAGATCTCTGCCTGTCCTTGTCCCCATTATGCCCAAATATGGAGGTCCCTGAAGTCATAATGGGCATAACGTTCAGGTCGGCGGTTCTGGGCAACCACCGATCCGACCGACTCAAACGCCGGGCACCACACTTCCTCGGCACACCTCTCTTTTGAGTCTCGACCTGAAAAGTTTACGGAACCACCGCTTTAAGCACTCACTATGAGCCACTTGACACTATATGCACTGGCAGGATGTGTTTAAACACTCACTATCGGCCACTTGCCACTATATGCACTGGCAGGATGTGTTTAAACACTCACTATCAGCCACTTGCCACTATATGCAATGGCAGGATGTGTTTAAACACTCACTATCAGCCACTTGCCACTATATGCACTGGCAGGATGTGTTTGAAATGTCCAGACAGCCCATGATAACGATGGCTTTAAGTGGAGTTTCCACTTCCACGTATACTATAACTAGGAGCTTGATCACAAAATGACTGCGGTACTTTTTTTGTCTGATTGCAATCTTTGCAGATTAAAAAAAGATCTGTCCGTCCATCACTCACTCACACGCAGGCAGGCACACATGCACGCACACACACGCACACTGTGTATCCCCTGCTCCAGGCGGTTATTTCAGTGGAGACGAGTCGGCTCATGTTTAGGCCTCACAGTTATGATGAAAAGGGTAATCACGCTGTCACCGTGTGGGGCTAGGCGAGAGCTTTTAGATTTGGAGTGCTGCAGCTGAGCCTGCCGGCGGGACGGGTCAGCGTGCTGCTGCTGCTGCCGTAATCAGGAGAGGAGACGGATTACGAGACACGACGAGTTGAGGAAGACGCCAAGCAAAAAAAAAAGTATGTTGCGGTCGGAGGGGAGGCGATAAGCAGAGTGGAAAGGAGATGAGTGGAATTCATGTTCCATTTGTTGTTATCACTAACCAATGCAATAGCAGTGCAGTTATCTGCATAACACTCCTACTGAAGATATATACAAAGTCAGCCACCTACACTTAAATTGAGTTTGAAATGTAAATGCAAAGATGCACGAAGATTAAGGCTTATGAATGATACAAAATGTGCTGTTCGGTCAGAAATATCAAAGACAAATTGAAACAAGTTTATATTGGCATAACCAATATAAAGATAAGAGAGTGTTATAATCACAGAACTGAGGGTCCTGTGTACATGTAGACCTTGATTGATTGATTGAATTGATTGAATACGTAAGGTAACAGATTGTAAACAGTACGGTAGGAAAACACAAAAAAGCTCTAGCGGCTTGTTTCCATTGTGGTCCTGGGTATTCAATTCATCAAGACATATAACCCATTCTGACCGGGCACCCATTTTGGTGTCAGCATCATGTTATGCTTTTTGCTATTGAAAAATAGCAGATCTACAAGCTCATATCGCGCCACCGAGTGGCGCGATACGAGCTTGTAGGTCTGCTATTTCTTTTAAATCGAAGAGCGACTGACATTTTTAGAATCTGATCTCAGGTCAGAATGGGTTCATCAGACCAGTGTGTGTCCGGCGGAAACCTCGTATGAATCTGATCTCAGGTCAGAATGGGTTAAAGACATACAATGACAAGATATCATTCATTACTGCTAGTAGCAACTTTCTAGGGCTAGTTACAGATTGCAGACCGGTGCTCTCCGTCATGGGTCAAAGGTTAGTGGTTGGTCTTTGCCGTGATGAAGGTTAGAGAGCAAAAGGGACAAACGGCTATGTCTGGTGAGGCGTTATTATTATGGATCCCACTACAGTTCTAAGCCCCCGCTGTGATTGGCCAGTAGTCGCTGTGATTGACAGGGTGTACCCTAGAAGGTTGGTGGGATTCATAATCACGCTCCGGTGACAGTGGCAGCTAACAGGGAATAGCACAGAGTGCTATTGGTTCTCTGTAGCGTGCTCTGACTGTGTTAGGGACGGTCGACTAAGCCCCACAAAGATACATTTGGGTCCACACGTTCCACCTGTGTGTGTGTGTGTGTGTGTGTGTGTGTGTGTGTGTGTGTGTGTGTGTGTGTGTGTGTGTGTGTGTGCGTGCGTGCGTGCGTGCGTGCATGCGAGGTTGTCATGCGTGCCTGAGTACTCGGTGGCCCTCACAGCTGCAGTGTGTGCTAGTGACCGACTTTCCTCTTTGATGTCACGTAATTTGGCCACATTGCAATAGGTATTCTCAACAGCCAACAAGGCAAGTGGAGCATAGTATAGCAGGTAGATCTCAAATCCTTGTGCTGCCTTCATTCCATGTTACCTTAGCCTCGGTCCCAGGCTTACTTATCTGCGAAAAGAAAAGCCTGGTCACAACTTAAGGCAGAGAAGCTATCGGCGGTTGTATCCCCCGGAACAGCCGTCAAATGTATTTCCCCCGGATACGATATTTTCACAACACTTGTTTCATTCGCGGAGAATGTAAACTGATTTGTAAAGCATCAACGATTTCACTTCCGCTAAAATCCCGCAACTTCCGCTGATAGTCTTTTCAGCTTAGGTCTTGCCCAGGGTGATGTTACCTACTTTTGTGTTGGGAAAACATAAGCCTTACTCAAGGTCTGAGGTCAGACCTTACCCGCGGGAGGGTTTCAGGCCAAGGTTGGGTACTGGAACCTGAACACACACACACACAGTCACTAACCAACACAAAGTGATGCGATATTATTATCACTGCAAAGCTGGGCAAGCTGAGCTTTCTGCTTGTATAAATAACAAATACCAAAGTCAGTTTGTGCACCTTGCACCTTCTAGACCCCTCACAGCTGCACGTGTTAGTTTTACTGTAATAATAAGTGAAATGCATTTTGAATATGCATACGGTATCTCCCCCACATCACTGGGAAATGGAGGAAAGAGGGGAAAAAAGACTTGGTGCAGTCAGATAACATTTTCATGTCAAAGCTTGGGGTTAGCACTGATTAAAATGTGTGCTTCTCCCAGTAGGTTATACCAAAATGATGTGTTTGTAAGGATGAGTCGTACACTTCAGAAAATAATCCAGATTAGAGTGGATTTCTGTGCTTTAAATTGCACAATCCACAACAAATGCTTGTATACGTAATTATCCATTTTAAACCGTTTTCTCCAGAGAAAACATGTCCGTGCCGTTTCAGCATATAAGACTCCAAAACTACAATAGCCTTCAATGTTTTGCGTATGCTTCACTTACTAGTCCAACAGCAAGACTCAAATCAAGGCTTACAATCCTGTGCTTTTGACTTGAAACATGTGCACTCTCGGTTCAAACTTCCAAGAAGTAGTGCCTCTAGAGCTTTTCTGCTTACTTCCCAAAACACAATCCATATCCAAGACTCTGCAATATGCAATCGGCTCTAACCCATTCTGACCGGGCACCCATTTTGGTGTCAGCATCATGTTAGCTTTAGCTATTTAAAAATAGCAGATCTACAAGCTCATATCGCGCCAACGAGTGGCGCGATACGAGCTTGTAGGTCTGCTATTTTTGAAAAATCGAAGAGCGACCGACATTTTTAGAATCTGATCTCAGGTCAGAATGGGTTCATCAGACCAGTGTGTGTCCGGCGGAAAACCTCGTATGAATCTGATCTCAGGTCAGAATGGGCTAAATTACACCTGCCGGTGCCAGAACACATATACCTACGAAAAGTGTGTGCACAGCAGTGAATATCCTATCTTCCCTCTCCCTCTCTCTTCTTTTTTCCCCCATCCAGCACAGATGTGATTTTTTGGCACTGGCCCCTTCGCTGCATCTGCCTGTACCTCCAGTGCTCAAGGATTAACTGGGACAAGTGAGAATAATTAACCATGCTAAAACCCCACCCCGACTCCTCATCCACCATGCATCCTAACTGGATAGATAAATAAATCGACGACCCTCGTCCACGTTAATACTCAAGCCTCCCGAGAGAAGCCACTGTGAACAGTTTCAAAGTGTTCTCTTCTACTCACTCCCTTCCTTGTCTGTGTGGAGCTGCATGCCACTCCCTCTAGTTTTGCCATCGATTCTGAATGTGTAGGCGGAAGACTTCCAACGGTTTGGATGTTGTGAGCGTCTGTAAAATGGTGCGTGTTACACCCCCTCCCCCCACCCCTCCCACCCCTTGCGCGCACCCGTATCCTGTGTTTTCGCTCTATACCTACACCAGAGGTTTTCGAAGAGGCTTTTGAACTTCCATCTAGCATTTGTAATCAATGCAACGAAACACACTTCAAAGCCAACACTTTTCTTTGGCTGTTTATTTCATAAGGCGGGGGATGGACTGGACTGGGTGAATCAGAAAGTGTTTCCGTGATGCATGTTGTAGATGAGAGCCTAATGATGTTTCTCTTTGCTCCTCGTTGTCTGGCATTTTGCCAGTGGACGTACTGTATATAGCCTACTAAAGTTCCTCTCCACACAGAGGAAGCTTTTGCGAGGTTTGTAGTGAACCCCTAAATGTTTTGATTTGTATGTCTATGTCAGTGTTTCTCAACCTTTTTTGTCCCAGGGCACACTTTTCATAGCCTAAAAATCTCGGGGGACACACAGATATACGGTTTGTGTATATACTGTATATATACCGGTGTGTATATATAGTAAATATATATATATATATATATATATATATATATATATATATATATATAATATTAGTGGTCCATGACATGAAATTGTTTGAGAACCACTGCTCTAAAACAACATTGGACAATGATGTTTGACAGTCAGCAATATTGTTGCTTATTCTAGATTTATTTTCTGACTTTTTCGGATTTTCTGACTTGATCTGGCCTGTTAACATTTTCATAGACCTGGTTGCTTGTTTCCCTCTCAGTCAATGTGGCAACCCTGGTCAATGCCGTGTTGACTGTTGTGGTTCTGTATGATAATTTAGCTTAGCACACAACAGCTAGGAGGATGCAGCAGGCTGCTAGCTGGCGTCATGTATTTTGCGCAATTTATGTCCCCGAATTTATGGATATGGACTTATGGCTCCATCGCTGCCTCTTTCTTTAGTAGAAGTAGAAATGTAACGTGTTGCTGACTGTTTACCGTCCCTCTCACACACGCGCGCGCACACACACACACACACACACACACACACACACACACACACACACACACACACACACACACACACACACACACACACACACACACACACACACACACACACACACACACACACACACACACACACACACAGACACACAGACACACACACACACACACACAGACACACCACCTCCTGGCCGCTGCAGACCCAGAGGCTCTGTGCAGAGTGAGACCCCGATATTTATTTATCGGGTTAACGCAGCACGTTAACACCGATGTGCCCCGAGATTTTTAGGCTATGAAAAGTGTTACTTTCGGACAAATCTCGCGGCACACCTGGACAGATCAAACGGCACAGTAAAGTGCCGTTTGAGAAGCACTGGTCTATGTCATAGACACGTGTATACTTAAAATGCGTGTGTGAGACATTTTTTATTTACTTCTATGTGTTATTCATATTTACATTTGTTTATGTTATACTATTGTATCCGAAAGATATTGACAATGTTTACAGTAACCATGCACAAATAACTAGTTTTGTGGGGGTGAGAAGTAAAAAAATTATGCTGAACATTTCTGAACTGAGTGAAAGTCCCTTTTACTTTATCGTATTATCTATTTTTTGTGATTGAAGACAAATACTGTACATATACTGTAGGCTGATAAGTTACTGAAGCGGGGAAAAATAAGGTGTTTTTACAGGTCAGTGTCATTCAGAAAAACCAATGTCCAAAATGTCTCTGACCAAGGTGTCAGCCAAGTAATTAACGGGATAGTTCAGAATGTTTCAATTAAGCTGTATGAAATACTTTGTGACAAAGCACATTTCAATGTTCGTATGCTTTATTTTGCCAGATGCATGTTATTATTTATATGAAGAAAGGTAACATGTGATGCTGATTATTTAAATGGTTTCTTCTATTTCACAAGTGTGGTAATGGGCCTTGTACAGGGGTGAGTGACAGCTGTCACTGATTGGTTGATTGTCACCACCCAAAGTTATGAATAGAGGGAGTGAAACACGGGGATGGGGATCGCCAAACAAACAGAGTGCAGGCCTGCACGGAGGTAGAGAGGAGCGACAGGCGCCAGATAGGGTTTGCAGTACGATCGCTATTGGAGGTGTAAACGAACTTATCTGCAGCCATAGTATTTATAAAGAACTGTCGGGTCCAGCGGACTGGGCATCACGGGTGCCGCTGCCGAGGGGAACCGGAGTCGGAACGGAGGATAACCAGCCGGTGATTGGATGCTATCAGGGTTACTACTGCTACCGGTGAGATCGTTCCGAGATTGTTCTATGTGGATTGGATTACAAATATAGGGGTACCCCGAACGTTTTTCATATTTCCGTTGATCGTTTTTGGAGCAGAGGAACTTTTTCGTTGCGTTGGGAAGTTAATTGGGACAGTCGTATAGACTCTTGCGTGCGCGCGCCTCATCTGAGGGGGACGTCGGACGCGGACGTTATTCTCTGCTGACTTAGGGGGGGTTTGGGAAATAACTGTTGTTTGGTGGTTTAAGTTGCGAGCCTGTTTATTTTATTTAATAGGGACAGAGACCGGGAGAGGTGTTATCACTGAAGTGTACTGTGACTACTGTCTACTGTTGACTCGGTCAATGGCTATGTCTGGCTATTCTCTATATAAAGAATTCTGAATATAACCCTACGATCCCGCTTAATTTTTCCTTAGTTAATAATTTGCCTTGCTGTGAAGAGGGCGATTGTTACAACTTGACATTAATATAGTGGTTGCAACTGCAGGGCTCGACGCTTAGAATTTTTCCAAGTAGCACGTGTGCTCCCAAGTTGAAAAATCTAGTAGCACACAAATTATTTTAGGAGCACGATGAAAAGTTATCAAATCATGTTTTTGAGGGGCGCTAGCCCCTCCTATATACAGCTTTAGTCCCCACACGTCTCAATATTTGCCATTGACAATGAACGGAGAAATTAGGTCCGCTAAATATGACGTAAATTAAATCATGAGGTGTGATGATAAGAGTGCCCCTCACTTCACACAGGTGTGATTTTTCTTTAATAAAGTGATATGAGGTAGGGGCAGGCAATATGCCGCCATTCAGAAATATAAATTTAGGTATAGAACAACGACTATAGAATGTGCACTTGCTGTAGACAGAGACTTGTCTTTATCACGATTGAATGGTCAAATCCTGTAGTCACACCTGTGCTACAAATTACATTTTACAACTCGCACGGTGATATTTTTAGTCGCAAATGCGAGTACCTAGTCGCACTGTCGAGCCCTGTGCAACTGTATTGATTGATTGCCCGAGTCCCGTGGTGGGAGTTCTGCTCTGGTTTTGGTGAAATATTAAGTAGTTCTGGTCATTGTGTGGGGGGCACAAGGGGCCACGCATTAAAAGTAAATTAATTCACAAAACTAACGTCATTTGTATTGTTGACCTATTTCTACCATAGTGCAACTTTAGTTTTTTCCCCCTCTATCACACGGAACTGGTTTTTCACTATGCCCAAAAATAGTTCTATGTGATAGAGGGGTCAAAGTGAAACGAAAGTTAATATTAAAGAAATGGGTCAACAAAACAAATTACGTTAGTTTTGTGGATATATTTACTTTTAATGCGTGGCACCAGTGGCCCCCACGAAGTCAAAGTTGTACGATTTGTCACACACATTACCGCTAACTACTTCACCAAAACCAGAACAGATCTCCCAACACGGGACTCGGGCAATCCTTTAATGCAACATGCTAGAAACGTAAGGAGGAGGAGGAGGAGACCTGTATAGCTTTAATTTGAGGTGACATTGTGGTCATTATTGGCGAAAATGGCCAAATTGCTTGGCACGGAAGGGACTTGTAATTAGAGTGCCTATGGCGCAGAAAGAGTTTTAATACAGTATATCCGGGGAGCAGTTAGGGTTTAAATGTCTTGCTCGGGGACACTTCAACACATAGAGGCCAGGGGGCAAACTGGTGACCTTCTGATATCCAGACATGGCTGCTGCCCTTTAGCACGGCAGATGTCGGTCTGGAAAGGACAACTTTAGTTTTTTTCAACCAAGGTTCATGTTTTAGGTTGTTATTAGAGAAACTAAAAGGTGAGTGTTAATTTTCTTTCATTTGCTGCTTTCTTTCGTTTTGGGGATTTTAGCAGTTTTTGACAGGGGGCGGGGGCATTCGAGCATGGGGCTAAATATGTATATTTTTTACAAAATATTATGGGGATTTATTTTTGTATTATTTACTATAGTCCTAATAAACCCCAAGAAATTACATCTGGCCACAGAAGATCACAGGATCTATTGAATGTGACAAACTGACATATTGAGCCTATACACACAGTATAAGCCTTCCCCCAGTAGGCTACCTTCACATTCAGTAGATCCTGTGATCTTCTGTGGCCAGATGTAATTTCCTGGGGTTTATTAGGACTATAGTAAATAATAAATAAATAAATCACCATCAAATTTGGTAAAAAAAATACATATTTAGCCCCATGCTCGAATGCCCCCGCCCCCCTGTCAAAAAGAGCTAAAATCCCTAAAACGAAAGAAAGCAGAAAATGAAAGAAAATTAACACTCACCTTTTAGTTTCTCTAATAACAACCTAAAACATGAACCTTGGTTGAAAAAAACTAAAGTTGTCCTTTAACTAACACTTTAATACCAGGCACCAGAGGCTGGAAAACAAGGCTATCGTGTCAATGTGTCCTTGAACAAAACACTGAACCCCAAACTGGTTGGTGCCTTGCATGGCTCGCACGTGTGAATGTAAAGGACTTTGGAAAAATGCATCATTTACAATTTAGCACAAGCCACATACTGTCAAAATCGCTCTGGGGTGTGCCAGGAAAGGGGGAAAAGGGGGGTATCTTTCTCTGAATAACTAGCACATCATAGAGGAAGAGATACTTGGAGTAGAGTTGCTGCTTCTTCGCTAGGAAAGGAGACAGCTTAGGTTGTCCGGGCATCTGGTTAGGATGCCTCTCGGGCATCTCCCTAGGGAGGTCCTGGAGGCACGTTCCACTGGGAGGAGACCCAGGGGCAGACCAAGGCGCAGGTGGAGGAAATACATCAACACACTGGCCTTGGAACATCTCGGGATCCCCCAGGAGGAAGTCACCAATGTTGCTCTGGAGAGGGAAGTCTGGAGCACTCTGGTGGAGATGTTGCCCCCACGACCCGACTACGGATGAGTGGTTGAAGATGGATGGATGGATGGATCATAGCGGGGAGGCACTTAAATGATGAGAAGATCACCACGCTATAAAATCAGAAAGGTTTCTACTACTACTACTACTACTACTTTCTACATTCTTCAGAGGTACCAATGTTGAACTGGAGCACCTCAATTACACACGCATTGTATGCTAGTAAACAACTCTATTGCTAGCAAGCCACAAATGAATGTCGAGAACTCCAGTATTGGTCAAACTAATAATACTGCAGCATCAAAGCTAACCTCTTCAAGTGCAGCTACTGTTGCAAATACGGAATTGCTGGCTTTCATCATCTAAAGCATTCGCCGTCCACCGATTGGTTCTACTTACACCTGCCGGGATCGATCGATTCTCAGTCGATGTTTTCCATTTGACTTTTGTCGCAAAAACTGAGCTGGGTTTCAAAGGCTATGGAGTCAACTGATCTGGCTTTCAAAGAAGGCTATGACGTCGATGCTGTTATAGCACTTCAATTTGGGTTTTTTTTAGTGGTTCTCCCATTGTGTCATGCCAATTACCTGCATGTGTATTATAGTTCATGTCACCGTCTGCCAATCCTATACAGCCAAATAGTGGTGCAATAATTCAAACTAATTGAATTAATAGATTGTTATATATATATATATATATATATATATATATATATATAAAAAGGTTAATTCAATGAAATATATATATATTAATAATCAATCCCTATTTTTGAAAATAGCAGATCTACATGGATACTGCACACCGTTGCTCGACAGCATACAATAGGGCTTACGTGTCATTGCTATATTAAAAATATATACCGGTATACTGTATGAAATAATCAACCTCCTCGTTTATTTGATTAATTGGAAAAAGAAGATAGGTGGATTGAATTGTAAATAAAATAATGCCCTGTAGAAAATAACTTCAACCCTGTGCCCCATACACTTCACGTTCATACACTTCCACCTGTGTGTCGGTGACACTCTAATGTCCTGATTCACACATTCAGGCATGCGTTGTTGTGGAAGCCAATAGCAGATTGCAACAGGATTGTATCAGATTGCCTTTCAGTACCCAATCAAATACAATGCTAATTTATGGGGTGAAGGACTGTTTAAATTCGGAACGCAGCTGTTCTAGTTTGGCACAAAGAGGTCATGCATTGAGACTGCAAGGCAGGCAGGCAGGACTCTGGGTTTGACGTTTTTGTCAAGGTGAGCAGAAATCTGCTCTCTTAGTTCAATGAAAGCCAATCAGCCTTCACACAGCCACTCCCCCAACAGGTGCCCGATAACTGTGGCCAAACCGCTCGCTCAAACACACAGTAATAGCAAAACAATATTCAGAATTACAAATATAGCAAAAAATAGCTGATCTACAAGCTCACACTGCAACACGTTTTGAGCTAGTCGATCGGCAATAGAACCCCACCCCCCCCCTCACCCCCGGCAGCAAATCGAACCCTGATTCACCCGCTGTGCCATTAACACTTAGTTGCTGATGGCAGGTGGCTGGAGTGCTCGCCCTCCCCCTTAACTGAAAGGTCATGGGATCGATCCCCCACAAAAAGAGGGAACCCATCCGTGACAGAGTCCTTGAGCGAGCTGCCTAGCGGGGAGCCACACCATAACTGGCTCTGCACCCTCTGACAGTTTTATGTTTCTGGGACACCAAAAGAAAACAAAACGCTAAATATAGTCCAAAATCAGGTACACTGACTTCCAAGTCAGCAGCACTTGTTTTTTTTTTTACTGTACATTTATATAGCGTGCAGCCGTGCACATCCATTTAAAACAGTGCAGGTTTTCAACCAGTGGTCCGTGGACCACCAGTGGTCCTTGAGGGCGTTCCAGGTGGTCCCCAGCTAAATGGAGAGTTTGAAACCAAACGGACCGTATAGATTTTTAACTATGGGTCCATTTGGTTTCATTTTACACTCAAGAGTTAAAAAAAAGATTGTTAAACATCTGCACAATGTCTATACACTTAGAGAATGTAGAAGAACTGTTATTTTGATGAATTGAACAATGTAAACCCTCTTGTAAACAAGTGTAATGCTTAAGTGGGTCGTCCACTCACAGTTGACAGTCTTTGTATTGAGTTTGTGCTTAAAATGTACTGTAAATTCTACAAACTGTTAATAAATATTTCAATCAATCAATCAATCAATCAACATTTGCTTGTTCTGAGAGGCTAAATCTCATCAAATGATGGTCCGTGGCTCAAATGCCCAATAAATAATTGGCCTTGATAATGAAAAGGGTTGAAAACCACTGATTAAAAAATACTAGTCGCATACAGGAACAAACTCTACTAATTAGGGAACAAGCCCGAAGGGCATAGACGTCTAGCGTCTACCCTTTATTGTTTCCGTAAGAATTATGCCATTTTAGCAGTTTTGGCAGTTCTGTGCTGTGTCGTCTTCCATGAGAATTGGCAATAATAGTAGAGGGCCGTGAGATCCCTCGGGAACTGAAGCTCACAGTCATTTGTCAATGATTACATTTTATGATCCACATATTTGGAACGTAAAAAATAAAACGTCAAAGCATTTCGTGGCTTTTGCTACAATCTAACCACTTAAAGGAGAATTCCATACTAAAAGGCTTTCTTACCTTTCTTTGTAGTTGTTACGTCCCCACCAAAGAGGTCCAGGTGTTATTTTGTGCAAAAGCTCCTTATTGGCTAGTTCCCCTACCATAAGCTCTAAATGAATTGCATTGAATTGAATGGGATGTATGGGGCGTTGTGCTAATTCGCTTATTTCCATCGCTCAAAATTATATATTTTTTGTATATATCCTCTCTTCATAATGTAAATAATAACCCAAGCGGCACAGTTTACTACTTATTTCGATGGAAATAAGTGAATTAGCACAACACCCCATACATCCCATTCAATTCAATGCAATTCATTGAGGGCTTATGGTAGGGGAAATAGCCAATAAGGAGCTTTTGCACAAAATAACACCTGGACCTCTTTGGTGGGGACGTAACAACTACAAAGAAAGGTAAGAAAGCCTTTTAGTATGGAATTCTCCTTTAAACCCCAGCATCAAGATTGACAAGCTCACAAACGTGCCACACGGTGAGCTTGTCCATTGCCAATGTCTCGCGAAAAAGCTGCTTGATCGCCACAGTGACTGAAAACAGAGAATACACTGGCATGCATACATCCCCTGAGGGGTGACAAAAAGAGGGCACACAATGTTGGCGAATGTGCGCGTCGGCCCCCAGGGGACACTGCAGCAGAGAATTAGGTGCGAGTGAGATGGTCCCCCCCTTTCTAATGCCGCTTCATAATATGTCACGGATCATTTGACATTTGTTCTCTCTCTCTAACCCATTCTGACCGCCGCCGGGCACCCATTTTGGTGTTGGCATCATGTCGTGCTTTAGCTATTGAAAAATAGCAGATCTACAAGCTCATATCGCGCCACCGAGTGGCGCGATACGAGCTTGTAGGTCTGCTATTTTTTGAAAAATCGAAGAGCGACTGACATTTCTAGAATCTGATCTCAGGTCAGAATGGGTTAATCAGATCCAGTGTGTGTCCAGCGGAAACCTCGTATGAATCTGATCTCGGGTCAGAATGGGCTAAGGATGGATACCGCATGCTGCCTGTGGGCAGTGGAGTAAAGAAGGGGTTCTCAACGTTTTCGTCTGGGACCCCCGGAAATGCTTTGGTCATAATAATAGTATAACCCATTCTGACCTGAGATCAGATTCTAAAAATGTCTATTACATCCTGACAGTTTCATTATTAATGATGCCATTACTCAAGTACAAAATGTGAGTACTTTTCCAAACCACTGTAATGTAGATGTACTCCATTACAAGTAGAAGTCCCGTATTGAAATTGTGCTCAAGTAAAAGTACAAAAGTATCGGCATAAAAATTGTACTTATAGTACTAAAGGTAAAAGTACTCATATTGCAGAATGGCCCATTTCACAAGTTCAAAATGTGTATCTTTTGAACTCACAATGCATTGCATCGCAACACATTGTGAGATTGTATAGATCGGCTATTTACAAATGGCCGACATGTATAGGGTTGAAGTGGTTAATGTTAATGTTTTCGAATCATTAAAATCTCCAAAGTAACTAGTAGCTAAAGTTGTCAAATAATTGTAGTGGAGTAAAAGTAAAAAATGTTGGCTCTGAGATGTAGTGGAGTAGAAGTAAAAGTATTGAAAATTGGAAGTGCCTCAAATACCTCAAAATTGTACAGTACTAAGTAAATGTACTTAGTTACTTGACACCACTGTGTACAGTATGTGTATATGGGGGATAATGGCATTCAGATTCCAGACCTCCAGGGAGCCAATGGGGTCTGTGGCTGGGAGCGAGCCAAAAGTAGTACAGCATGCTCTCAGAGGCCGCATCGCTTCATGCACTACTACGCCACTGAAGAGAGAAATGTGTGTGTGTGTGTGTGTGTGTGTGTGTGTGTGTGTGTGTGTGTGTGTGTGTACATGCAGTGCATGTGCATGCATATGCTTACTATGAGACCGGGACACACACACACACACACATACACACACACACACACAATGGACGACACCGCATGCAGGGCTGCCTGCAACGGCGCACCCTGACCTTTGCCTGAGGTACAGTATCGCACCGACGACCTTTCCCCCCGAAAGACGAATGGTTTAGCGAAGCAGAGACTTCATACCGCTAAAATAAAACAAATAAAAATCACAGCAAAAAAAAAAAGCTCTTTGATGTTTCTTCTCAGTTTGATGTATTCGCTTGCCGATGCAACGTTTTGCTTTAACAGGCCTGTGACTGACTGGGTCTGCCTGCTGCACACACATATGAGGTGGCGAACGCACGCCAAGCACGGAGATTCACATAGGACGAAGGAAAGGGGAGGGCAAATGGAGAGAGAGAGAGAGAGAGAGAGAGAGAGAGAGAGAGAGAGAGAGAGGCAGAACTGATAGTGGTGGGAAGGAAAAGAGAGGAAAATTGCCATTAGTAATGCAGTCAATGATTAATATCGGGAGAGGGACTACAACTCACTCTGCCATGAATGGCACCCTGGCACTCGTCTGGGAATGAGACGCCCAGGGCCACGATTATTCATCTTGCTGCTACATTAGAACTGTGTCTGTTAGGCCTCGATAAATAATATACCGTCATTGTCGGGCATAGAAACCTCACATGTCCAAAACGGTTTGCTTGTCATGATTCAAATCCAAAGAGATCAAAAATGGCAGATCTATACAAGCTCGGAAAACATCGCATCAAAGCGTGTTTTTGAGCTTGCAGATGGGCTACTTTTGCTACGTTCGTGTGACGATGTAGTAAGATGAAGTATGGCATTCATTTACAAAACCGAAAAAAGAGGGAAAAAAAGTTATTACATGGAGATACGAGGTTTCTGCCCGACAGCAACGATACAAGCCTGGCATCTTTCACTCACTGTACTGGGCTAACACATAACTGATACATAACCCCCGATCTTTCACTCACTGTACTGGGCTAACACATAACTGATACATAACCCCCCTCCCCCCACACACACTTATTTGCTCACTGGCATTTTATCAAATTCGAAGTAAATACATAAAGCACTCAAAACTAATTAATGATTATGGAAAGGCTGCAGGGATAATGAAAAGTATATCGATGGTGTAGGAGTGTGGAAAGGAAACCCTTTTAATTCCATTTAGAGACGGTGAGGTAATTAGGCGGGGGTTAGCTTTCCCCGGACAAAAAGGAGACGATTTATAAAACCAGGGGTTCGATCAGCCAGAGACAGTCTGCTATAGTCGTGTCCAAAGACACCAGGACGTGTGCATCTGTCACGCGGCCCGTTTGCGACACACAATTCAATGGCATTGGCGGGAGCTTCATTCATACTTTGACGGTGTCACGCGACGAGAACAGAAGACCGGGCTGCTATTTCACTGCCATTTGCAGAGCATAAATTATGCTTTACAGGCCTGTGGGTTAGGATTGATTTTGTCGTTTTGCTTTTCAAAAACCCCATGTGTCGTCAAATCTGCAAATCTTGGTCTGTGACAGATTATAAATCGAATTGTGACGTCGCTGTCGTAATACAGATCCAAAGTATCAGTCCGTACGACACTGGGATAGGAGTATACCATTAGTGGTAGATTCTTTTTTGGGTGGAGGGAGGGTAGGCTGATATGTACCGCATATGTACCACTTAGAGCTGACAAGTCTAGGGTTTCTTTGAGAGACTTTCTGAAATTTCCCAGCACTTTGAGACAAGCGCCGACAGCAGTTTTCGGCCAGAGTAGTGAAAGTGACACCCTTCTGGTGGCAAGATTGAGGGCAAATGAGAGCTAGAGAGAGAACAGATAGGGCACTCTCCTTTTCTCCTTTCATCTCTCCAGAGTGCTGACTTCAGCACGGATTAGGCGGCGTGTTTGTTCTCGCCGCTCCGCTCCGTTACGTTTCCCTGTGCGGAGGCGGATAAGTGTGTGCGTGTGTGTTGGGGGGGGGGGGGGGGGGGGGGGGGGGGGGGGACATTCGCCGTGAAGGTCAGCGAATGTCTTTAGATAATAATCCACTGTAATTTCATCTGTGTCTTAAACCCTGCAGTCAGCATGAAACGGCGGCGCACCCCCAACGCACAGCAGAGACGATGGAGGCTTGAATGCCGTGTTTTTGTGGAGGTGTACTGTATGTCTACAAGCACGCACAGTAAAAAATAGACCCAAGGGGACCCGTTACTGGGTGGACATCGTGCTTGCGTGTGCGTGTGTGTGCACGCGTGTGCGAGCGAGCGTGTACAGTGCAAATGCAATTTGCGAGGCCCCAAGCTCTGCCCAGGGGCACACAGCAATTTAACACAAAGTGTCCACTTTGTCTCAATTTCCCAATCATAAGTTCCCCCGTTTGGACGAAGACAAACTGCCCCGAAAATCTCCCTTGTCAATGTTTAAATGAGTCTCAGGAAGGGAAGCCAAGTCATGGAAATCCCTCCTGAGTGAACGGTAGAGACACTTGAATCATTGCCATGATAGGTTTCCTCTGGTTTCACAATGTGTGCCTGGACTACAGCAGCTCGCCATGTCTCTGTAATGAACCCCACGGGACGCTGTGTGAGCCGGGGCAGAGCTGTGTGCGGTAGCCCTTCCCCATAGCCGCTGGCAACCTAGCATGCTAATGATGCCGCACGGGTTCAAAGTGTTCCAATGAGCACACTCCTCAGAGTGCAGTGCACACAGTTTCCAGCATGTGGTTGCGTGTGTGTGCGCGTGTGCGAGTGTGGAGCGGGTGCGCGGTTACCAACACATGAAGCATAGCTTGTGTGCATGTGCCTTGTGTGTGCATGTGTTTTCTACTTTTCTTGCGAATTCATGATTCGCAGAGAGCATTTTAGCATTCTTCAAAGAGTCATTGACATGAGGGAAATGCCTGGACTGCCTCGATGGAACTGGATATGAAGGTCTGGGGGTGGGGGGCACTTGCTGCACACGGTGAGGAGAGTGTTGGAAATCTGAGATGGGAGATGATGACCTCAAGAGGCAGCCGTTTGTTTGGCTACAGCAGAACGAGTGCTGCTGTACGTGGGGCCAAAACAAACGACGTTGAGCACAGTATACAGCAGGAACAGGCCCTGTCCACACAGGAATGCAACCGATGGCACATGGCAGTGTTGAAAAATATTCGTAGTTTTTTTCACTGAGGAAAACTAAATGGAAACTAAATGAAAACTAACCTATGACCAGGTTGTATATCAAAATATTATATCACATATTTGCGAACGCAGTGTAGCACACACACACACACACACACACACACACACACACACACACACACACACACACACACACACACACACACACACACACACACACACACACACACACACACACACACACACACACACACACACACACACACACACACACACACGAGCTGCGTTCGCTTCCCGCGTTTGCGCGTCTTACTTGTAATATCTACAAGGGACGTTCAATATTTAGGTACGTTCCATTTCCTAGGGGGATGATTCCCCTTTACACTCATTATGTAGGGGGAAGGGGAAGGGGCAAGGTATAAGGGGTAGGGGCAAGGGATGAGGGGTAGGGTTTAAAAATAGAATTGAGAAAGGGCCTAAAATGTTAGGAAGGGACTAGTGACAAAAGATCCAGTATAAGTCAATTTACACTTGGAAGCATGCTGAAAATAGCAGATCTACAAGCTCACAAAGCGTGGCAGCACGACGCGTTGTGAGCTTGGCATTAAGGCCAGCCAAAATACATTTTAGTCGACTAAATCAACTGTAGATTTAGTCTACTAAAATCTTGTGACAGTTAGTTGACTAAAACTGGACTAACACAAAGACATTCCAGGTGACTAAAATGTGACTAAAACTAAATGAAAACTATTCAAGAACAACACTGCTTGATGTCACATGGGAGGACCACGTCGGAGAAGTGAGCCTCTCACGGGTCACGGACAAGGTCAATCCAATCCACTTTATTTACACATCACCGTTCACACCTCAAGGTTTACAAATTGCAGACCGCAATTATGGCCTTGAGGGAGCATAAACCTTTATGAGATCAGAGAGATACTGAGATGAAAGACCGTTCAGTGATTTAAAGACAAACAATAAAATCTTAAAATCAGAGAGAGAGAGAGAGAGAGAGAGAGATTCAGTGTTTCCACACCTGAGCGGAAAACGGCCGACAGCCGCGGACAGAAGAAGCTGTCCGCAACTTATTTTCCGAGTTTTTAGACAGCTGATGGTGGATGGAAAAGAAGCTCCACCTCCACGGCTTGACTGCCGCGGCGGACAGATTCCCAGAAACGCCCTCCTCCTCCGCCGCGGGGGTGGAGCTTAATTTCCATCCACCAGCTGTCTAAAAACCCGGAAAAGAGTAAGTGTGGCAGCACCTAGAGAAAGAGAGAGAGAGAGAGAAAGGATGAACGCAGAACCAATTGAAAGCCCACCGAAACGGCGGGAGCCATCCCGAGGCACATGCTAGGAGGGGAAGCTCGCTGCACCACCTGCTGTCTGTGGACGTACCGTGGCGTGACAGCAAAGCCAGCAACACTACAGAAATCAACATAAGTACTTTACCGTTAAACAGGATCACTTTGAAATTGTGTTAATGTAGCTGTTGAAATTCAGGTCTGAGTCAATGAGTATACGTTTACATGAGGACTGAAACCCCCTTTTAACCCATTCTGACCGGAGATCAGATTCATACGAGGTTTCCGCCGGACACACACTGGTCTGACGAACCCATTCTGACCTGAGATCAGATTCTAAAAATGTCAGTCGCTCTTCGATTTTTCAAAAATAGCAGACCTACAAGCTCGTATCGCGCCACTCGGTGGCGCGATATGAGCTTGTAGATCTGCTATTTTTAAATAGCTAAAGCATAACATGATGCTGACACCAAAATGGGTGCCCGGTCAGAATGGGTTAATTCAGAATAAAGGTTAAATTCTATTAAAAGTTGTCATGTAAACACCTACAAAAACTTAAACCCGAATGAAAATGCTCAATGTGATTTAAAAACCACTCACAGACCGGATTATTCCGATGTTGAATGCGATTGAAAGAAAATTGGACTCATGTATACACTCATTCGGATTTAAGTTAATTCTGGTCTTTCTGAGCATGCTCATTTCCAAGGCGCTCCAACTTCAAATAGTTTTTTCGTGCATTTTGCAGATCCAAAAAAAACGTGGAGCAGCAGCAGTGAGAATGATCCCCCTGATGATGATCTGTGAGTGTTCAAAAATCCAATCTGAACCATCCAGAGTTGATCATAATCACTCTGCAAACATAGGCTAGCGCTGTATATGCAAGTTTCTGCATGGGTTGCTACTGTAGTGTACAGTGCAATGGGGGACTCACAGAAAGACAGTGGAGGAGAGGACACAATGCTGTCAGCCCGCTGATCAGTGACACACACACACACACACACACACACACACACACACACACACACACACACACACACACACACACACACACACACACACACACACACACACACACACACACACACACACACACACACACACACACACACACACACACACAGTTCCAAGAATACGCTATTATCACTATAATGTCCATATCTATCCTATCCCCTTAATAGTATACATATATAATATATATTTAATGCCATGCCATGATGATGATGATGATGTGGCGGCCATAGATTGATGCGGCCGGCTGCCACAAGTTCAATAACTCCGTCTCTATGGGTTCAAGCCTGGATTATCTTTCGTCGCACGATGTTGTCGTGCAGATAACATTATGTGATGTACAAGACCACAGATGGGACACGTTGTCAGCCTGTAGACCAGCTCTGGCCTCTTACACAATGCACGTGCATTGTGCAGCAAAGACGAAGCACGAAGAAGTCCATAATAGCCTTGTGGGCCGCAACAGAAAAGATGATAAATGCAATGTCCCCCATATCTCCGTTTACAGCTTTGTGTGTGTGTGTGTGTGTGTGTGTGTGTGTGTGTGTGTGTGTGTGTGTGTGTGTGTGTGTGTGTGTGTGTGTGTGTGTGTGTGTGTGTGTGTGTGTGTGTGTTCAACAGTCTCTCTGAGCAACCTTGATACTAATCACTGTGTTGTGTGCCTTGCCCGTGCTGCCTATTTTCACACCCAATCGGACTTTTAATAAAGTACAAAACGAGATGATCAACGTTCCCAGCATATATGTTTACGTAAAGACGTAAACATATATGCCCGCCGCTATCCAATCAGAAGCCTTCCCAGCCCCGAAGCTGCTGCAGAATGAAATTATGGGATTTAAAAGTATCGTCCATGTAAACAATCATTCGGAATGACCATTTCCCATGTAAACTCGTAGCAAAACACATTACTTCCGAATGATTTCTTTCGGAAGTATTTATTCTGAATTAAAAGCCTGCATGTAACCGCACTCAATGACTACACCAAGATGTCTGGCTCAGGTTGTGGTTTTAACATTACAGATGTAAGCTGAGCGCCGACTTTAATTGCTCTTCCTTTGATCCAAAAACAGTTTGTCTTTGAAAATTCTGGCACATCTAACGTTGGCTTCTTCAATGCATTTACTCAGCGTTTGTACTGGACCCTAGTCCCCAGGTGGTGATACAGTTATGCAAATCACAGTTGTTACTTGTAAACCGTGCGGTTAAGTTACGTTTTGTTTTTTTATATTAAAATAAATAAAATCTATTGCCTATATTTGCAGAGGTTCTGAGCACCAGTGCCGCAAAGTAGAAGTTTATTTGGAGCCCTGAAGGTCTCAATCCACTTTTTTTTTTAGTTGGTTAGAATTGACATCGCCAGAAAAGGAACTTGATGATAGAGCCAAAATATAGTATGCGTAATAATAACCTCCCACGGGGCAGCACACCTAAACCTAACCTTAAGTCATGTCTAACCCATGACTAGTCTAAACTAAGTATGCACCCCGTCATGGTTGGCACTTTGCACATTCCCAGGTTTCCCTTGTTCATAACTAGAACCTTGCGCGCCTACTCACGTCTAACGCCACACGTCAGTGTCACAGTGAATATTGTGTGTCCGAGTGAGAGAGAGAGACACACACACACACACGCACGCACACACACACACACACAAAGCGTACATTTTGAACGAAGGCAGACAGCGATGTGTCTTTGGCCACTGACCACATGTTCTCTGTGCTGGGCAGATGGGCACTCTTTAATGGATCAAGGATCGAGAGAGCTAGGGAAAATATGGGGAGAGCGAGCCATTCCGTGCTCTCGGAAAGCCCCGCTCTGATTGGCCAGTAGTCGAAGACCCACAATGCTGTGTTGAAGTCAGTCTGGTAGTCACGGGATATTAATAACATCTTTAGTTTTGAATTTGAACAAAATTCTACTTACCTAGATTTGAAGCTATTACTTAGTCTTTTTATCCTTGTTATTTCTTTTGCATTCATGTGATTTTTTTTACTTGTACGTAAAGCACTTTGAACTGCACTTGTGTCTGAAAGGTGCTCTATAAATAAAGAATATTATTATTTGTATTATTATTATTATTATTATTATTTGCTTTGTTGGCGTGGAATTATCTCACATAATGAATAGAATAGAAAACGGACATAACGGCGAACAAAGCATATTGAGCTTCCGCTGACTGGGGTCCACCCACGAGTCTTTACTTGGCTCCCTGTGTGTGCAGATTTACAGTAGGTCCGCTACATTGGCTGAATGTTCATCTATTATGACGGCCTAGGATAGGGATGCCAGGGTTCAACGAGGTTAATATAATGCAATGTTATCATAAACCTGAGGTGCAGGTTTATTGTGATGTAGGCTAATTGGAATATGCCTATGGACCAACGGGAATAAAGATGCATTGTTTCACACTACAATTTAAAGTGAACCACAGAGCTAAATTGACTACAACCAAAGATGCCGTGTTTTCAAAGACATTAACATCAAACCAATTACATTCCTACTATTCTACAGTCTGGGGCTATAGTGTCAACCTTAATGTCTGGCCAATAATAAGAAAATGTTAAAGCAGCTTATGAAAAGAAAATGGGGTCACAATCAGTGGGCTGTATCCTCCCTCTACACTATCTTACAAATGACCATTTTCTTCCCACTGTCGTATAAACATCTTAAAGTTCATATGTATGCCGGTACCTCAAACTGCTCCAGCAGTGATCAAGGGCGCTGGGACGATGTTCCCGGGCTGAAAAATGAGGCAGAGAGCGATAGTACATTGTATCAGATGACTGTAACCGCCGCACAAGGAAACAAAAACTTTATCATCCGAGAACAATGGAGTCCCTCGCCTGTAAGACTAGTTGTCTTTAACCCATTCTGACCTGAGATCAGATTCATACGAGGTTTCCGCCGGACACACACTGGTCTGATGAACCCATTCTGACCTGAGATCAGATTCTAAAAATGTCAGTCGCTCTTCGATTTTTCAAAAATAGCAGACCTACTACCTTGATATGAGCTTGTAGATCTGCTATTTTTCAATAGCTAAAGCATAACATGATGCCGACACCAAAATGGGTGCCCGTTCAGAATGGGTTAATATAAACATTGATGTCACCTTACGGCCTTGGCCTCCCGTCAACTGTTGATTTTCTGTCTTCATCTTCTCAGTGTGTTGTCATCCTCCATGCTGGGCTTGTAATGGTGAAAGTCCCTGACCACATATAGTGCTAGAATACCAATCAGTTTTTTTTAAAAGACTGCGGCTCGTGTTTGGCTTCTTACATTGAAATTGATATGTCCATTAGCTGTTGAATACAAATTGGAAATATTACCCCGCTGTGTGCCAGGGCTCACTTAGTTTGACAAACCCTGTTGCTGTTGTTTTTCCTTCTTTTTCTTTGACTAAGAATATGAAAACTATAAAGGGAAATTGTGCCGGGGATTGTAGGTCTAAGTGCAGCTTTAACCCATTCTGAACGGGCACCCATTTTGGTGTCAGCATCATGTTATGCTTTAGCTATTTAAAAATAGCAGATCTACAAGCTCATATCGCGCCACCGAGTGGCGCGATACGAGCTTGTAGGTCTGCTATTTTTGAAAAATCAAAGAACGACTGGCATTTCTAGAATCTGATCTCAGGTCAGAATGGGTTAATCAGACCAGTGTGTGTCCATGTGGAAACCTCGTTATGAATCTGATCTCAGGTCAGAATGGATTAATTAGATGTGAGACTGGCAACGTGGCACATCAACAGCAGTGACTTTGAGGTCAGAACAAACGGCACAGATTCCCAGTAGCGGTGTCACAGTCAGGTCGGGGTGCACTTCTTGGCAACATTCGGGTGGTGTTGTTGAAAATGGCTGCCGCGAATCTGCCGCAAAAGCACCGTTGGTCCAGAGGAAGCCAGGGGCCCTGGCCTCCACCCCGGGGGGCTCCAGGGGGGTTTCTGATCCCTGCCCCTGTCCCTCCCACCATGATTCTTCAGCCCGTACAGCCCGGCAAATTGCTCTCCGGTGTGAGAAGATAAAAGAGACTATATGCAGAGATTTGTATTATTACTCCCCCCCCCCCCCCAAAACCCCTGCAGCATCCAGTCACCCTCCCTTTCCCCTTAACGCATTCTGACCTGAGATCAGATTCATACGAGGTTTTCCACTGGACACACACTGGTCTGATGAACCCATTCTGACCTGAGATCAGATTCTAAAAATGTCAGTCGTTCTTCGATTTTTCAAAAAATAGCAGACCTACAAGCTCGTATCGCGCCACTCGGTGGCGCGATATGAGCTTGTAGATCTGCTATTTTTCAATAGCTAAAGCATAACATGATGCTGACACCAAAATGGGTGCCCGTTCAGAATGGGTTAACCAAACACTATCACTACGTGCAGAGGTCCTAACGGGATGCTGTTGGAAGGATTCCTGAGGCAATTAACTGAGTGGCAATTTCAGGTTCACAAGATTCCCACATGGGGGGAGTCTCGTGGATTGATCCTGTGACCTTGTGTGGCTTATTCGCTCTGAGGGACTTCTGCCTATAGTTTCCGTAAGGCTTGAGTAAAAGTGAGGAAGAAATGCACAACATATTTCTTCATAATGGCTTATATTTTTGCAGAATTACCTGTATACCCTGAGGTAGTCAATGTGAGGGTGTATCAAGACTGATAGAAAGGACGTTGTGTTGGAAAGTAGAAACTAATTGAGTTGGCAAAGGAAACTATTGAACTGTTGAAGGCAGAGAATTTGCATTAAATATTTTGGCAAAGATTTCAAGAAGAAGAGGTTCTCCAGGGTGAACCACATCCATTTGCTCTCCTTTTAATGAATGCTTTGCATTTGCTTTGCCTTCTATCACAGAGGAAGCCAATCAGACATGGGATTTGAGACGCCCCTTCAAGGTTATTTTGAGCCAGGACTAAATAAATGGTTGTTTGCATAGAAGAACATTTTCGGATTTGGGGAGAATCAGTTCGAAAGATTGTTTTACTGAGGAACGCATTTTCAAACTATTGCCGCTTTGAGCTGCAGAGTAACTCTCCACAGAGATGGGGGGAGCTGAGGGATCATCTCATGCTAAGATCTAATTGAAGGAACGATGCATTATTTATGAATTCATTCCCTTTGGTAAATTCCCAACAAGTTTACTGTTCATGGCTTTTTGTTTGTCTGTCACACATACGTACAGTAGAGCTTTGTAGCTCTGCTCCTGTACAATTTCAGTCATGCTCTCTTATTATAAGACGGATTTCCCCTCTGTACTGTAATGTGAGCATTAAGTATTCTTTGTGACTTTGCCCAGAAGTTCTGAAAAGGACAGATAAGACCGCTTTCAAAGTTGTGGTAGGGAGGCCCAGGCCGTAGCGTAACGGTCTGGGCACCGGACTGGTGATCCAGTCGCGGTGTGCCGCGGGTTCGACTCCCGGACCCGACACGGCCTTTACCGCATGTCATCCCCCCATCTCTCTCCCGTTTCCTGTCAGCCTACTTTCTATCCCTTAAAAAATCAATAAAAGGCGTAAGCCGCAAAAAAATATCTTAAAAAAAAAAAAAAAGGTTGTGGTAGGGAAACTCTGATCGAGTTGGAAATAAGCATGTTTTAGTATTGTAATGAAATAACATACCATGGTAAACCATAGTTTTGACATATTGACATTGTCTAATTCACTGTTTACCAAGCAGTGGGTTGGTACCCATTTTGGGCCACAGAAGTTTAGATATTTTAAAACAAAATAATTTAATAAATTCCATAAATTATTTTAAAAAGTAATAAATATAGCTGACGTGCACTTGTAGATCTGCTATTGTCTAGATTGGTGTATCGTTACACCCCTACATTGTGGCCAATTGGCATTTAACATGCCTATATGTTTCACTACACAGAAACCATGTGGGGAGTTTGAAACTGTTGGAATAGGCAGTGGTGGACAAAGTATTCAATCCCAGTACTTTAGTCAAAGTATAGATGCTCCTGGTCAATATTCTCAACTACTGTACAAGTGAAAGTTGCTCTGTCCAATTATACTCGAGTTAAAATTACTGTAGTACTATGCTTAGAAATACAAGCAAGAAATACACAATAAGTATTCAAAAGTACAAACTTTCAAATCTCAGACCAAAATGCAAAGATTGTCCAGAAATATCCAAGAAAATGTCAATGGTGATTGGCCTGCTCACCTATACTGTAGGTTTCGACAGAATTGTACAAGTTGAGGGCTGACTAGCCCATTCTGACCGGGCACCCATTTTGGTGTCAGCATCATGTTATGCTTTAGCTATTTAAAAATAGCAGATCTACAAGTTCATATCGTGCCACCGAGTGGCGCGATACGAGCTTGTAGGTCTGCTATTTTTGAAAAATCAAAGAGCGACTGACATTTTTTAGAATCTGATCTCAGGTCAGAATGGGTTCATCAGACCAGTGTGTCCCCGGTGGAAACCTCGTTATGAATCTGATCTCAGGTCAGAATGGGCTAGATAGACTTGTGGAGAGGGATGGAACTGTGATCTGGCTGAGCAAGGTTATACCGTTGACAAGAAGTTCATAGACTTCACATCGATCAAATTGTACAAAAACAACGGTTGCACTTGTTAGTCACAAACTGTCACCTCAGGGATCTACCCCTGGGACAGCGTAGCCCTGAGGGCGAGATGCAGAGTGACATTGAGCAAACAGCCATATTTAGGCATGGCACGCACAGTCGCACACACACACACACACACACACACACACACACGCACACACGCACGCACGCACGCAAGCACGAGTCACTGCTGTCCAACATTCAGATCAGTGGAGTTGTATGCTTACATCTAAAATGTAATTGGCTCACATTTCCACAATGACCTACTGGCAAAGTGGCCTTGTCAGCAGGTTTAAGCTGTGGCCTGTGTGTCCCAGGGGCCTGTGCATTGGAGGCGCAGGAGGCATCCCGCCCAGAACCCTCAAACATAGCATCTTAACCTTTCCCACCGAGGAGGAACAGACTGCTGCTGAATGCACAAAAGTGGCTTGACATTAAGGGAACTGAAACTGCTGGCATCCGAAGGGGGAGAGCAGGGTGACGTGGAGCCGAGACCTTTAGCCAAGGTGTACGTCAGCACAAGTTCCTAGAGAATGTTACCCAGACCAGAGAAGTCCTGGGGGGTTATTTGCGTTCCTTCCAACAATGCACTTTCCTCTCTGGCCAATGAGGTTAGATACTGTAAATGTATGGGCACAGGCACACAAAAAAACTAGAGCTGGGACTCGATTAAAAAAAATAATCTAATTAATCAGAGGCTTTGCGATTAATTAATCTAGATTAATCGCATTTTAATCGCATAGCAATATTCAACCCGAGAACAGCGAGAAACCTTTTTTTTTAATGTTTTTTGGTATCCCAGTGAATCAACGAATAGTGACTACAGGATACCACTCATTTTCAACATTTTACTGTCATTAATATACCTGTTGTGGAAATAATAATAAAAAGTCACCCCATTCTGTGTTGCCTAGAACTGGAGGTCTGAAAAAAAAATTGTAACAGTAACAAGTACATCTCAGTGACATCACAAAGCTGTACTTACTTCATATTGTTACTGTTTTTTGTCAGACCTCCAGTTCTAGGCAACACAAAATGGGGTGACTTTTTATTATTTCCAGTTTTCAGTACTATAGAAAAGCGCCCAGTGAGAAACGTCCCGCGGTGAAAAAAAAGGTGCGATTAATTTATCTGTAGTTAATCGCGATAAATTTTTCTGTAGTTAATTAATCTAAATTAATCACAATTAGTCCCGGCCCTAAAAAAAACACATTATTGCCATGCACAGCTGCAATCAAATGAAACGTTGACGATATTGAGGTATAACTGCGGGCACATATCAGCGTTATGTAAGACTTGATTGGACTCAAGAGTTTCCAATGAAACACTAGCAGCAACACAGAGTACGTCAATAGCCTATACCAATGTAGTGCCAAGATACTGACAGAAAAAAGACATTTCTGGATTGTTGATATATTGTTTCCGTGTCGGCAAGCTGACAGGAAAGGGCACACGAAAAGCAGGAAATCTGAGACTTCGTTTGCACAAAGTTGAAGGAGGGGGGGGGGAGAGAGAGAGAGAGAGAGAGAAAGAAACACCATTTGTTTTCCAAAACTATGACAAGATCAACATTTCTGAAGGGACTGTAGGTTGCTGGGTGGGAGGTCCATCTGGCGCTATGGGATGTCCTTGTCACCGAGCTGGGACACAGCATGGACATGCTCACGGGGGTAAGACGACAGATGCCAAAAAGGAGGGGAGAAGAAAATGAAAGAAACGAAGAACAACAAGCCCCTTAGCGCAAGAACAAAATAAAGAACAATGCGACGGCAGCGGCTGGGGCTGCAGCTGGCACCCGAGGGTGGCATACCCTTGAAAATGCGCCCGCGCGCGAGCGTATTCCTTGATGAGAGCGTGTGCACGGGGGAAAACACGCTCAGAGAAAGAGGAGTGTGTGTGTGTGTGTGTGTGTGCGTGTGTGTTGTAGACATTTCCGCTGTCTCAGCTTCTTGGCTGTCTCTTGTCTGTCTGTCGCCGCGGGGCCCTCCGCCCTGGCCCCAGATCGGCCACCAAGCAGTTGTCCACTCAGCACTTCCCCTCTCAGCCCGCTGGTTAAATTAGTCCGAGCATTATGCCACACTTCTCCTCACCCCACGCTCCCGCACGCGCTTATTGTCCATGCCCTTGAGAGAACGGTGTGTGCGCGCGCACTGCAGCATGTGTGCACGTGTGTGTGTGTGTGTGTGTGTGTGTGAAAGAGAGAGTCAATGTTAATTCCGTCGAATAAAACTACGACGACAAATGTCTGTCGACCACCTTTTTTTCACTGACGGAAACGAATTAAAAACAATATAGAAATTATGCAATAATGACTTAAACTAACTAAAATAAATATACTGACAATTTCCTCAACAAATAAAAACTAGGCAAAAATGTTAGGGAGGGACGAGGAGAGAAGAGATCCAGTAGAACTATAAAAGATACGTCATTTTATGTTTGGTTGCGTCCGGGGCGTTGCGCTCTGAAAATAGCAGATCTACAAGCTCACAACGTGTCGCGCTTTTATATATCGGCTATTTTCAGCATCCAGCCAAGTGTAAAATCAGTTACAACGCCACTAAGGCCCACCAAAATACATTTTTGTATAAAACTAAAACATTTGGCTAAATAAAATCAACACCAGTGTGTGTGTGTGTGTGTGTGTGTGCATGCAGCGTGCGCCGTGTGTGCGTGTGTACTCAGACCTGTAGTGTGGAGAGTGAGGCGCTTGGTCAGCAACTGCGTTGGCTGGGCCTGAAGAGACCTGCTGCCTCTGTCGGAGTTCATCACCGGGTCCATCCTGAAGGAAGACGGCAGATCTGAGATCAGATTCATACGAGGTTTCCACTGGACACACACTGGTCTGATTAACCCATTCTGACCTGAGATCAGATTCTAAAAATGTCAGTCGTTCTTCGATTTTTTTCAAAAATAGCAGACCTACAAGCTCGTATCGCGCCACTCGGTGGTGCGATATGAGCTTGTAGATCTGCTATTTTTCAATAGCTAAAGCATAACATGATGCCAACACCAAAATGGTGCCCGGTCAGAATGGGTTAATTGTGCTGTACTGTGCACATGCTTGAGATTAAGTTTAAATAAAATAAAAAACATTTGTATTGTTAGCATTGTTGAACAAGCATGCTAATGCATGAGGTCAAGTTAAAGATAAGATTACAAAAGGCAAAATAGAGGGTATGCGCGTGACATCATCATCATCATACCTACTGAGTGGCAAAAATCCACTTTCTGGCCGTGACAGCCCATATTATATCCAAACTTAAAAGTCCTATCTGACTTCCTTAAACGACATTCAATAACATTAAAACGTTAAATAAAATCATATTATTGATTCAACATATCAAAATTAATTCAAAATATCAAAATATGATTCCCATATTATATAAAACAAAACAGTTAAAATAGCAGATCCACAAGCACACACCATGTCACATTATCTGGTGAGCTTGCCTGGCATAGCCTGGCTTAGCTCTGGCAGATTTTGTGCCAGGCTATTAATGTAGATCAGCCATTTCCAACCATTAAAGTTCATAATATACTGTAATGGAATTCATGTTGGGTTTATTTTTATACAAGTTTGGATCATGGGGAGATGACAAATTAACCCATTCTGACCGGGCACCCATTTTGGTGTCAGCATCATGTTATGCTTTAGCTATTTAAAAATAGCAGATCTACAAGCTCATATCGCGCCACCGAGTGGCGCGATATGAGCTTGTAGGTCTGCTATTTTTGAAAAATCGAAGAGCGACTGACATTTTTTTAGAATCTGATCTCAGGTCAGAATGGGTTCATCAGACCAGTGTGTGTCCGGCGGAAACCTCGTATGAATCTGATCTCAGGTCAGAATGGGTTAAAATGTCAGCTGAAAAAGTTTGGTGTACAGACAGAACCAACAGCCGTACAGCACAGAACAATGTTGCTGTGAGATGTATTCGCAGCACAGTGGATCAAGTGAAGTCAACCCCTAGCCTGAGGCACCAGCCTCATTCATTCATACACACGGGACTTGTTCTTTTCGTCTTTACCCTTCCCCACTTGGAGTAACATCAGCTTCAGCTTATTTTGTTACCCGTGGGGTCTGCAGTAATGTGGCAGAGAATCACTAATTCAGAACACGATCACAGCTACAAAATCACATCTTTAGATGTTTTGAATTTAAAGTGAAGCCATTAAAACCTCTTAAACCCCAGGGGGGGGAAATCAAAAACATCGGAGTTGGAACCGGAGACCAATTGGGTCTCCATTTACCCGCTGAGAGCTGTTCATGAGGTGGACAGCCGCTCAAGAGGATTTATGACCTGAGGCCGATTCTCCAAAATGCCTTATGAAGCAGTAGTTCTGGCACGTTCACATTTCTTTTTCAAATATGTTCAAAAATAGCAGATGGACAGGCATCGCTCTGTGACGTGCTGTGGTGGAACAATATTTACCTTAAACGAGAAATGTATAATCAAACCAATTAATTAATTCAGACTCATTACAGCCTATAGTGGGCCTACACTTTTGTGATATTTTGGAATACCATTTTGTTCTCTATGAAATGTGACATGGAAGTTTTAGCGCATGTTTTTGCATTGTGTCTTCAGTTCAAGGTTCAATGTTGCGCTTTATTGTCAGCAATACCAGTTACAGAGTAAAAGGCACGTGAAATTAATTGTGCATTAAAAACCCATACAACAGCTAGTCTAGTGTCAGGTAATCTATGTAAAAACTAAGTTGGGTTTTAATGTAAACAGCCATCACTACCAAATGGATCACCTGTTTAGACAGATGGCTCTGTGATCTTTTTTTTTAACTTACATTTTTATCCCACGATTTTGTAACCCAGTTTTCTTTTCACCCAGTGCCAATTATCTAATGTAATCCTGGGTGCTACACTTCCTCTGCCAACCTGGGGGGGCAGCGGACTGAACTCATGCCTCCTTCTATGCATGAGGAGTCCAAGCTGATTCTTTTCACCTGACAGAGGGGAATTTCCCCGGTCGGACGTAGCGCGTGGAAGGGACGCGTTATTCCGACCAGTTCCTTTCCCCTCCATCAGGCGCCCCGGCTGGCCAGGGGGAGGTAGTTTTAGAGACCAGGATTACGGCATGTTTTTGTGAGGGTATCTACCCTAGGGGACACGGGGAGAACATGCAAACTCCACACAGAAAGGCCCTATCGCCAACCCCCGCCTCGGGTATGGGCACTGATGACGCCGCCAGTGGCTCTGTGATCTTGTGAGACCAGCTAAAAAAAACTGAAGCTGATAAATGATCTTTCTCGTGACTGATTAAAAAACTAAACATAGACCCACCATCGTGGAACTTCCTTGGCTCTGCCAATAATCAATATCACTTGGCAATTGATAGAATTCAAGTAAGCTCTAACACATCTTCTTGCACGGATTGCATTTCCTTTTCACGACAATATGACAAATGCCTAGCAGTGCATTATCCTTTCATGGACGATGGTCTTCATATACGATGGAAAAAGATTGATCTCCAGATCAAATACTCCCGCTATTGCACAGGCAGCAAGACCTCACGTCTCTATATATATGGATGTAAAACTGATACATGTTTTCATGCATTACTAAAGAGGAATCTGAATGCAGTCTCGCTTCGAAGACAGAGTCCAAATACCATCCTATCCGCTTTCAACACCACACATCAAAACGGAAATGCATCCTCCTTTCCGAAAAGTGCTGAGTGTCTTGTGCCCGCGCTATTGATACATAGCCTCGATCAATCGTCTCCGACTGTCCAACCTCCGCCCAAACCACACAGAAAACGTGTTACATGGTAATGTCCTATTGACAGGGACGGAGTGGGGCTGGGGCACAGGGCATTTGGGATCAGACAGAGCACCTACAGCAGGGAATCTAAACCCATGTTCGTGTTTCTAAAGAGGTAGAACTAGAGAATGGCATGGCTACACAATGTTTAACTGGACATCCGGCTACACACAACCGTAAGGTCCATTTGGTTCCATTTGTTCCCCCTTGGAGTTACAGACGTTTAAGGGTCAATTTGGTTCCCAACCATCCATCATTTGCCGGGGGACCCCCTGGCACCCACGCGAGGAGACATGGTGGTCCCTGGACTCCATATACTGAGAGCCAGTGACCTACAGTAATTTGTTGGAAAGACACAGAAGGTTGGCCAAGATTTGTAATTGAACGTACTTCAAACCCTCGCAGGACCCTTGCATGTGTTGGCATACACACGGAGAAACAGGCAGTCTTCCTCAGCTCCAATGCTCATTTCATTAACTCTCCCAACAAACGGCTAGAGTATAAATATTGGACTCCAAAGGGCATTAGTAAAGTGCGCTCAGAACATGCCCTGCTGGCTTCTGGCTCCCGTAGTCGGGGGAAATGTAATTTTACATTTGTATGCAGACCACAGCGGTGCAAGCCCCCCCCCCCCGACTACAGTGTGCAGACGACAATGAGATGAAGTGCTGATATGATGCGTTCGATCGTTCTCCCTTTAGCCCCGTTTGACTCCACGTAATACCCACGTGCCCCCTCTCTCTTCTTTTATGTGCCTTCGTTTTCCCTCAACCTTTTTCTTCCTTTAACCCATTCTGACCTGAGATCAGATTCATACGAGGTTTCCGCCGGACACACACTGGTCTGATGAACCCATTCTTGACCTGAGATCAGATTCTAAAAATGTCAGTCGTTCTTTGATTTTTCAAAAATAGCAGACCTACAAGCTCGTATCGCGCCACTCGGTGGCGCGATACGAGCTTGTAGGTCTGCTATTTTTAAATAGCTAAAGCATAACATGATGCCGACACCAAAATGGGTGCCCGTTCAGAATGGGATAATCTATAGGTTACCAGACCGGCTGTCCTTACCAACGGCTCTTTTTTTATGCATGCATGCATGCCGTGAGAGAACCTGGCCAGGTTAATACCATTTATCAGCAGCCTTTAGCATACCAAATGCCTTCTGTCAGGGACGGTTTGCATATGCTCTCGTCTTTCCCGAGGAGAGCGTTCTCTATTGATGAATGGGGGGAATGTTGAAGGGCATGCGGCGCACACGCCAGGGCAAAGATGAGAGAGCACCGGAGAATTATGAACTTGTCTTATCAGCAGAGGTTGTTGCATTGTCTCCGTTGCTTCCTCTGTTTGAGCCATTAAGCAGTTAAGAAAGGGTGAGGGGTTACGACAAGGCCTCATGACCCAAATCCTTTTCATTGGAGGAGTTGTTAAAAAGAGCGGCAACATAACTCTGACATACGTAGATGACACCTTATTAGTGCTGCCTTGTGAGTTCACCTGAATGTTGTTTTGGATTGTTGGGAAATCAATTGTTTAGAGCAGGGGTGCACATTAAATAATGTAAAGAAATAAAGGTCCTGTAGGCCTACCTGCAACAGTAAATCTTTACACTGGAAACTAACTGTAGGCTATTGTAGAGCAAAAAGGAAAGCACAACCTATTTCTCCTCACCCAAGCCATCATGTCAGGAGTTGGTTCCGCATCAGAAATATCTGACCTTAAACTTTCTTTCTTCCCCTTCATGAAGTTATTCGGTCAAAGGATTATTATTGGTTTAATAAGTTCTGATGTATTGCTTAGTATTGGCTTTAAAAGGGTTTGTTTGCCAAGCAACCACCACCAAACACAAACACTCTTCTTACTGCCCCAAAATGGAACCCCTGCCGGCCGCCTCACTAGCTTCCAGGCACCTCACTTCCTGGAACTATCCTGGAACTGTTGATCACACGTTGTCTTTTGTCCCCACACCTCCCCCTATGATCTAACCTAGTCAACAGAAAATGGATGACCAATGTTTAACTACACATTAAACACAATATATTCTCTGTATACTACAGTTTGGGGTGAAATGTTCAACCATAGTTTAACCCATTCTGACCTGAGATCAGATTTAAAAAATGTCTATTAAATCCTGACAGTTTCATTATTAACCCATTCTGACCTGAGATCAGATTCTAAAAGTGTCTTCGATTAAAAAAAAAAAATAGCAGACCTACAAGCTCGTATCGCGCCACTCGGTGGCGCGATATGAGCTTGTAGATCTGCTATTTTTCAATAGCTAAAGCATGACATGATGCCAACACCAACATGGGTGCCCGGTCAGAATGGGTTAAAGGGATATTTCACTTTCAAAAAAACTTTTGGTAATGTTATCGTCTACTCAAGCCTATTATGTGAACACCCCAAACAAAAAAAAGTTTGTAAGTTACTTGATTCAATATTTAGATATTTGATACTCCTTTTTGCTGACCTGCCCCCTTCCCATACAAACCCATTATAACTTCAAACTCCATTTTAACCATGATAGATTCATCGAAAACACCCAACCTTTTTTTCTGGTGACTGATACTGTCCTCCTAATACATGAGAGGGACGTGTTTTCTTCATTTACTGTTATTTATTATTTTTAATAATTCTTTTGGAAAAGAACCTCCTCCAGGAGGAGGCCGGACTAAACTAAAACGTAATATAGCTAAAGTTTTTTTTTTTAAGTGAAATATCCATTTAACCAATATATTAGGGATGCACCGATCCGGCTTTTTGGCATTCGATACCGATTTCGATACATGGGGGTCCAGTATCTGCCGATACAGAGTACCGATCCGATACCCCCCACAAAGAAACGTAATAACCTATTAAGCTGTATGCCTCACTGTGTGGAGTCTGGAATCATTATTTTGTGTAAGGCAACATCAAGGCTTGACTTAAACATTACTTTCCCAACTTTGTAAAACAAAATGTAACAAACACAGATATAAATGCACTGATTTATTTATTAAATAACTGTGCAACAATTAGACCAGGTTAATGTGTGAGCAGGCTAGCCTGGCTGCATTCCACATGTTATACTGTCAATACTACACTGCTGTGTCACAGAGGTAGAGTTGTTTTCATACTGTAATTACACATAATTATCGGATTGGATTGGATCGGATCGGATAATGGATCGGCCCATCGGTGCATCCCTACAATATATTCCCTTGTTATCCCCCAGTATGTTTCATTTCCTTACCCAATACTCATAAGAAGTAATACATATACATTTCACACAAATGGGGCAGTGCACACACAAACCCAAACCTCTACAAAAGTGGTCTTACCCTTTAAAGCAAAAGACAAATGCATTAAATCTGGAGTACACTCAAAAGTGAGGGTTGCGCTCTTATCATACATCACATTCTCTGCTAGGCCAATCAAATAATCACAAAAGTAATGCCGGCGAATCACTTTTGGCGTTTTCACTTTTATGCCCTTACTTTTATCTTCAATATGTACTTTGCTCAGCCAATCACAAGCCAATGTTTGTGTTCACACAAACCCTGAAAGCTGGGCATAGCTACAAAAAATGCCTGTCCTCTGGTAGGCTGTGTTATTAATGTTAGGAGGCGCTTCTGACTGCGGCAACTGGACTTCATCGTCCATCCTCTATTTTCAGGGTTAATTTATGCCATGCATGAGCGTGGTCATTTTGCAGCATCTTCAGCATCTCCGTTTGAGTTTGATCTTCTCATTTCTGTTCAGGGACAAATAGGAGGCTTACCGGGACACGAGCCTCCCTGTGCTGCCCATGAGCACACAGAGCACGCCCTCAGTGGAATTGCGGGGAAGGGAAAAACGAGGAGGTGGGTTGGGGTGGAAGATTGAGGCAAAGAGCAAGGGTGGTTTATAGATATAAATTTGTATTTACTTTTTGATTCAAGTGTCAAGAACTAGCAAAAGAGGATGTTCCGAGGCAGATTGGAGCACAGGTGTACGTGCACAGCCTCGGAGCGCTGAGGCAGCCTGTCGGCTCTACAGCTGCACCCAGTGTGATAGCGTGCCCGATGCTGCGGCATCAGACAGCCCCCTCCTCCAACGTGACAGGTATAGGGCGTGTACGAGCAGGGAACGCAAATTGTGCTGCTGTTGTTGGCGTGGACGGGGACGGGACAATTTCATGTGCGCGATTATTATGGCCAAAAATAACTGCGATTAATGATATTTTATTGAAGGAGAATTCCATGCTAGAAGGCTTTCTTACCTTTATTTGTAGTTGTTACGTCCCCAACAAAGAGGTCCAGGTGTTATTTTGTGCAAAAGTGCATTATTGGCTATTTCCCCTAATATAAGCCCTCAATGGGGGTTGGGTTTTTTGTGCTAAATCGCTTATTTCCATCTAAATAAGTAGTAAAGTAAAGTGTGCCGCTTGGGATACTATTTACATTATGAAGAGAGGATATATACACAAAGATTTTTGTTGGAAATAAGCGAATTAGCACAACACCCCAATGCCCCATTCAATTCAATGCAATTCAATTAAATTCATTGAGGGCTTATAGTAGGGGAAATAGCCAATAATGTGCTTTTGCACAAAATAACACCTGGACCTCTTTGGTGGGGACGTAACAACTACAAAGGTAAGAAAGCACTTACCCTACCCCCTTAGATAGCATTTCTGTTGGCTTAGATAGCATTTGATACAGACTTATAGCATGTTATGTAGACAGCACTATAATTGTATTGTATGTAGTCATAGCACGCCATAGTACATATGTATAGCATAGTAGTAAATATGTATAGTTTATATGCATAGTGTATGTATAGTTGCATTATATAGATATTCCACTGTTACTTTCTTAGCTTACGCATGTTTCATGATAAATGCTTTTATGTGATGTATTCCCATGCTTTTGTTCTTGCTTAAAATGTAAGTCGCTCTGGATTAAGAGCGTCTGCTAAATGCCTAAATTGTAAATTGTAAAGCCTTCTTCCATGGAATTATCTTTACCCAGATCTATAAGCTTATAAATCTGCCATTTGTGTCTATAGGAGATTCGGAGGAAAAAACAATCCATTGTATGACGCATAATTTTACGATAAATTTAAAGATCTGCGATATGATTGCTCTGAGCATTTGTTTATCACAATAAACGATAATAATGCACATCGCATCCCACAGCGGGTCAGCGGGTCAGCTCATATCGCGCCACTCGGTGGCGCGATATGAGCTTGTAGATCTGCTATTTTTCAATAGCTAAAGCATAACATGATGCTGACACCAAAATGGGTGCCCGTTCAGAATGGGTTAAGTAAGTTGCCATTCTGGGCTCAGAGGAAAAACAAATCATAATACCCTGTTCACTTTGTATGTATACTGTACATACAGTTTCTGAAATATTCATACAACCGGGTGATAAAAAAAAAACCCCATGTGCACAAACATGATGCGGCTAGTCGAGGCGTACAGTAACGTCTGAAAATATACCGTACACTCCGAAGGGCTTTGATGATGAGGGCAATAACCATGCGGCCAGAAGAACGGCTGGTTTTGGCAGGCAGCAGCAGACGCTGCAGATTGCACCGCAGCATATATTTTATTTTTAACCCATTCTGACCTGAGATCAGATTCATACGAGGTTTTTCCACTGGACACACACTGGTCTGATGAACCCATTCTGACCTGAGATCAGATTCTAGAAATTTCAGTCGCTTTTTTCGATTTTTCAAAAATAGCAGACCTACAAGCTCGTATCGCGCCACTCGGTGGCGCGATATGAGCTTGTAGATCTGCTATTTTTCAATAGATTAAAGCATAACATGATGCCGACACCAAAATGGGTGCCCGTTCAGAATGGGTTAATCATGTAAAGCCCTGAGTCTAACGACCAACAAAAAAAACAAAATGCTACATCAACGGTAATGATAATGGCACTGCGTGATTAAGAAAGCAACGCGCTGGTAAACTGTAAAAGAGTTTTGTGGTGACAGAAACCGCATTTACTGTCCATATGGTCGCCTGTTGTTGAACCCCATAACTCACGGAGCAAAGTATGGCGAAGTGACGCATGCAGCGCCCAAACGAAACGCATGCAGCCTGGAAAGGAAAGGAAAGCAGACGGGAGTGTGTGGAGGTGTCTGTGAAAAGTGAAATGAGCATTTTAACATCATCACTGTGTGTCTGTATACATAACCATCTCATTCCAGGCAGAACCATTAGTACCAAGCAATGAAGTACTCAACCGCGGAATTTGAGTCAAAGTATAGCAGTAGTATAGCAGCAGTGCCAGATGTATAGGAGTTGAGGGCTAGACTATAGAGCTCTTCACGGGTCCAAACAAATGGTTCCAAATCCAAAATGAATGTGACATTTTACCGATTCCGACCCGTTCCGAAAATATTTTCAAATAGTTAAACCAAACCCGAAAGGATCTGTGACAGAGAGAGCGAGAGAGAGAGCGAGAGCGAGAGCGAGAGCGAGAGCGAGAGCGAGAGCGAGAGCGAGAGCGAGAGAGCGCGAGAGAGCGAGCGAGCGAGAGCGAGAGAGCGAGCGAGTGCGAGCGCGAGAGAGAGCACGAGAGAGCGAGAGCGAGAGAGAGAGAGAGAGAGAGAGAGAGAGAGAGAGAGAGAGCGAGAGCGAGAGCGAGAGCGAGAGCGAGAGCGAGAGCGAGAGCGAGAGAGATAGAGAGCGAGAGAGCGAGAGAGCGAGCGAGAGCGAGCGAGAGAGTGAGAGTGAGAGAGCGAGAGCGCGAGAGAGAGCGAGCGCGCGAGAGAGAGCGAGAGCGAGAGAGCGAGAGAGCGAGAGAGAGAGAGAGAGAGAGAGAGCGAGAGCGAGAGAGAGAGAGAGAGAGAGAGAGAGAGAGAGAGAGAGAGAGAGAGAGAGAGAGAGAGAGAGAGAGAGAGCGAGAGCGAGAGCGAGAGCGAGCGCGAGCGCGAGCGCGAGAGCGAGAGAGAGAGAGAGCGCGCGAGCGAAAGCGAGAGAGCGAGAGAGCGAGAGCGAGAGAGCGAGAGAGCGAGAGAGAGCGAGAGAGAGAGAGAGATTCCCTGCAGGCTGCAGCAGAGGGTGAGAGAGAAGTGTCTCGTCTCTTCTCGTCTCCACAGCGTGCGACGTGCGTGCATTTAAAATTAACCAAACAGATCATTTATTTTTTACACACAGAGTGTAGATGCATGTACAGGTCTTGGCTGAATAGAATATTAACAAGTCACGACACTCAATGCACTTTTAAACAGCTCTTTGCTCTCTTCTTAAGTTCTTTATCCACGTGTGGGGAATGGGATACACAGGAGAGTTGTCATGGTTGCTTTAACCTTCTTATATTAATTTGATTTGAGCTTTGCTACTTTGCTTTCACCTCGTTGAGGTCAACACTGTTGTCGGGATCCGTGATCGTGATATAAAGCATAATTGCACGCCAGTGTTTTCATTCAAATCAGCGCAAGGCAAACCATGACAGGGCTTGCATTGCATGGTACGTCTTGCACTGCTGATCCTAAACCAGCATAATCACCACACGTAACACAGCAGTTCATGTCGCTGGAACACTAACCTGATCCTAGGTCAGCCTAAATGATCACACTTTAGCAGCCGGCGAAAAGTTCAGAACAGGCCCACCTGTCCATTCAAACTCTAGACAGGCCTGCCCTAAAGTTATTCTCAACAGGCCCGAAAATGAAGGCCCGGCCCTACCTGGGCCCTCATCAAACTAAAGAGAATGCCCCTGCTATCACCCTTAGATCTCCATATACTGTATGTAGCTGACCTGTTCTGACCTCATCAAACCCTGTACAGTACACTCAAGACATGCTCCTTATATGGCCAGTACATAATTAATTAATGAATAATACTGTAGGAGTACTTGCTTTACAAAAAATACTTAGTAGTATTCAAAAGTACATACATATTTGTGCGTTGTACATCTGCTATTGTCACTATACTGTATTTGAAATAGCTAGGGCTCATAGATATACAAGTCATAAAAACAGTACGGTAAAGATTGGAGGTGATAATAATTTGGAACTGTGCTGAAGAGTAGAAAGGCAAGGGGCAGATGGTAGCAGCTTCAACATTGCTCTGTTCAGGGACTTACGAAGTGGCTTTGTCAGACCAAAAAAGATATAATCTACCCCTATCCCATATGACCAATTATTAAGGTTTCACCTCAGGGTGGTGGTGCCGATGGTGGTGGGGGTGCGGAACCGACATGCACCTGTAACTATTGTACATTTGAAGTCGGAAACAGGAACAAACACAGCACAGATAACGATCCCATTGATTTTGGCAGCAAAACTGCCACCTCGATAAATGTTCTACGAAGCCGTGATCGAATACTTTAACCCATTAAAAGCGGGAAAGCAAACGTGTAATTTTAGATTTTCTGGCATTGCGGCTATTAAAGAAATAGCAAATATACAAACTCACAGTGCAGTCACTTTGTGCCGCGCTGCAAGCTTGTACAGTACATCTGGTGTTTAACTTTTTGAGTGGTGCAACCACTCCTACATCCAGCAATGTCCCTGCGTTTACCTGTGTGAGCACGAGTGGTGTGCGCATGCGTGAAATTGGAACGTGGAAGAAGTATGTGACATGGCTGCCACCTGCTGGACGCAAATCCAACTTCTGTCTGTATGTAACCATAATAAAGCTAATCTGACGGAGCAGAGAGAGAGAGAGAGAGAAAGAGAGAGAGAGAGAGAGAGGGGGGGGGGGGGGGGGAGTTGCACAACTCGGTTCACACAGGTGTGATTTTTTTTAATGAATGTAGTGTTAAGGTCATTACACACTGGCGAATTGGCGACGCGATATATTCGTGCGAATAATTCACATTTAAAAAAAACCAATTGAAGTCCATGCAAGCTTCCACATCAGTGGCGAATGTGCGAATGTGCGAAAATGCGACCGTTTTCGCTTTTATTTGTTCGCTCTGGTGTCGTATTTTGCAGAGATTCGCAGGCGAACTGCAACATGCAATATTTCGCATTTTCAGATCGCTTATTCGCATCGCGTCGCTAATTCGCCAGTGTGTAATGACCTTTAGGATTGTGATATATTTTTTTATTTTTAGCACAAATCGGGTGGGTGAAGGGGGTCGGCACAGCCAAATATATATCAATTTGGGAACGGAAAATATTGAAAACTACTTATTTAGAAGGCTTTAGAAGGTTAAACATCAATCAGTGGCTGTAAAAACAGTGTAATTCCACATCTAATCTCTCAAGACACATTTTCAGTTTGTCAGCAGGATTGCCGTTCAGTTGAATGCATGGGAGCTCCCCTGGCCCTTGAGCAGGAAGCAAGCAAATTAGCATAGAGGTGTGGCAAAACGCAATTGCATGTTATTCATTCAGGCACTGAAACTAGCTTGCACAAAGAGGTAAATTTGAGGCCCAGGCCGTAGCGTAACGGTCTGGGCACCGGACTGGTAATCCAGTCGCAGTGTGCCGCGGGTTCGACTCCCGGACCCGACACGGCCTTTACTGCATGTCATCCCCCCATCTCTCTCCCGTTTCCTGTCAGCCTACTGTCTGTCCCTTCAAAAATCAATAAAAGGCGTAAGCTCACAGTGACACATGAGGTTGTACATTATGTTATTTAAAAACGATAATTGTAATAAATTGAAATATTTTAAGGTTTTAACAAAAAATGGCACAAAATATTTTCAGATGGATGTCTGAGGACAATTAAAGGTATATTCAGTGATTTCACTTAATTCAAATATCACTTATTTTTTTGTTTTGTTGTGATAATCCTCCCTACTATAGAGTGTGCTGGCCATATAAGGAGTTCCTCCCTGTCCCCAGTTAACCCCTGGGGGTCAGAAAACCTTAGGTTTCGTTTTTGACTCTATCCTGATTGGACGAAAGGCTGGGTCCCACAGCCAAAAACGAAACCTAAGGTTTTTTGAGTGAAATCACTGAATATACATTTAAATGAATATGGAGTTCCTTGACGTGAAGAAATGTGGGAACCAATGGTTTAAACATTAAATTAGGAAGCAAGCCCAAATAAGTTCTACTGTAACACTACGGGCACTATGGCAACACTGGCTGAAGGAAGTGACGCACACACACAAGGAGCCACAGTACCTTATTCCCGCCGAAACAGGTGAATAGGAGATCACACATTTGCATGTAAAATGTATCAACAACGAGGCATACCGTACGAGTCCTTGCGGTATTTCTCAACTCACAATACTCAGATTGGACGAACATATACCTTGCCTTTTAAACATCAAGTGGCTGATATTAACCACCATACAAAAAAGGCATCAATCTCCCCCACAAAAAGGTCACAACCTAATCATTACAGCACTGCAACACTAGCCTGGTTAATAAACCAGACTAATATCGCACGGACCGCAGGATATTAGTCTGGGGAGGCTCAGCTTGGATTTCATTTCCAGGGAAACATTTTCTCTTTGACGCAATTGGTCAGAGCTACTGTCAGTCAAAGGTCTCAAGCATTGAAAGTCACTGTACCAAAGCCCGCCCATATTGCATACCGTGTCCCGATTGGCCGCACACATTCTCTGGTGTAGGAAATGGGCGTACAATTGAGCCTCTCCAGACCGAAATCCGCCGGCAGGCAATTTATTTTTGCCAACGGCTGATTCGGTCTGGTTTATTAACCAGGCTACTGCAACACCACCTGCCCACCACACTGTGGAAAAAAGCACTGCAATAATTGACCCTCATGGGACCATAAATGGGATGAATACGCAGTGGCATTATGGGATTAATACTGTTGCAATGTAAACTGAGTAGGCTACATAAAAAAAGAATAAGACGAAGAAGACAAAAACTCTACTCTTAACTTGTTTTGTTTTTTCCCACTCAGAATGGAGGGAACTTTGGAGAGACTGTGTGTGGCAGCCAGCAACAGTGTCATATTTCCACCGTAACTTGTTTTTCCCCGAGTAGGTTGCCTGACACCGGTGTCACGGCTCCACCTGGCTGCATGCTACCGCTGTCACCTGTGGGGAAGCTGAGCTCCGTTTTTGCCAGTCTCTCCATCAGCCAGACTGTCATTAAGCCAGGGAACAGTCGCACTCTGCCAACTTTATATTAGTTGCCAAAATGGCTTTGTATGCAAGTCACACCTTCAGTTCCTGTACGCCTCTGTGATCCTGCCTCCTCCTCTCTTCTCACCTCCCCTCCAACACCATTCTCCCAGCACCCAGGGCAACCCAGGGCACCCTAGGGCAGGGGTAGGCAACCTGCGGCTCTTGGCTCTCTCCCGTGGCTCCCAGTTGCTACGGGCGGCAAAGAAGTATGAAAAGGAATAAGAGGTTTTCTTTTTTTTTTTTTTTACATTTAATCATAATTTATTATTGAATAAATAATTAAAGCAAACATATTTTGCGGCTCCAGATAGAATTGTAATATGTTTTTGGGCCAAAAATAGCTCTTCTGATAATAAAGGTTGCCTACGTACCCCTGGGTTAGGGTTATGTTTAGAGCCTAGGTTAGGTTTGGGTTGGAGTTATGATTTATAAATTTGTTGGGTGCCCGTGTTGTGCACGAAAAATAGCCAATCTAGGCTATTTTCAGCTTTAGCTTAGGTTAAAAAAGGGCAAAAAAAGTGTAAAAATGTCATTAATAAAATTGCTGTCCAAAATGTTGTAGTCTGCACAAGTATAGTGTAATACTGTGTGTGTGTGTGTGTGTGTGTGTGTGTGTGTGTGTGTGTGTGTGTGTGTGTGTGTGTGTGTGTGTGTGTGTGTGTGTGTGTGCGTGTGCGTGTGCGTGTGCATGATGTCAACGAGAGATGGTGGAGAGATCTGCCAGTGTCTCCGAAGGCCATCGAGCCTGCTGGACCTGTGTGTGTGTGTGTGTGTGTGTGTGTGTGCGTGCGTGTGGGAGCGTGCATGCTTATGGGCGAGTGCGTGCATGTGTGGGCGCCTGCGTGCGTGCGTGTGTGTGGGTGCGTGCTGACAGCCTGATCTGCCAGTGTCTCCGAGGGCCTTCATGCCTGCTGGAACGCCTATTCCCACCACAAGCCTCACCCTGTCAGTGCACTGAGGCCCAGGTCCATCTGCCGAGTGTCTGAGCTTCTGCCTTCCCTTCCCGCCCACACCAGGACCTCCCGCCACCACCACAAGTTCATCTAGCCCATTCTGACCTGAGATCAGATTCATACGACGTTTCCACTGGACACACACTGGGTCTGATTAACCCATTCTGACCTGAGATCAGATTCTAAAAATGTCAGTCGTTCTTCGATTTTTCAAAAAATAGCAGACCTACAAGCTCGTATCGCGCCACTCGGTGGCGCGATATGAGCTTGTAGATCTGCTATTTTTAAATAGCTAAAGCATAACATGATGCCGACACCAAAATGGGTGCCCGGTCAGAATGGGCTAGAGTACAGCACAATTGCTCCACACACACCGCTTTAGACAGATGGACTTGCTTTTGGAAAGAGATGAGTGGCACTCGAATGGATGTGAAGCTCGGCCTAATTGCGCCATTGCAAGTAGAAAATAGCATTCAATTAAGTCCAATTGGGCTGAAACATATTGCGTTCGAGCGTTAATTGTTTCCTGGGTGCCGAGGGTGATTAGACGCCTCCTGTAGAGGTGTGGAGATGGGTTCAGCCATCGGTCACGGTTCAAGGGTCTGAACCCACTGACTGGTTGTGCCTGATTAAAAGAAACAGGAAAGGAAAGAGAGTGTGCTCGGGCGGCGCCCGGGGGTAAAGTAGCTGCCCAGCACCGTAGGGTCTAGGGGTTGAAACCCATCGCGGTGCATCCGGCTTTGTGGAGCGCCCATGCGGTGACACCATGTTCGGGGGCAGAGAAGCCGGGCAGGGAGGGTGAGAATTGTCACTGCACAGACTCCCACGGGATGGATGGAGGCGGCGCCTGTCAGCATGGAGAGAAGGAAGAGGACGGAGGCACTATAAAGTCCTACCGGTGGGGGCTCCTCGCTAGCAAGTGAGCCAGTAGGATACAACAGCAGTGACTACAAAGTGACATATGTGTGGGGCGGCATTCATTGGCATTTGGCACAACGACTAAATTGGGGAGAAAAATGGGCAAAAATCCGAAGGAATATTTTGTCTGATTTTCATTTTAATAAATCCAAGGATTGGGGGTGGGCCCGTGGTTTCATTTCTCTTTGAATCAAATAAGTCGCCGTCTCAAAGACTGTGACAATGAAAGAAAAGAGACAATTAATTGAATGTCTTTTAATAATCATGTTTAATTTCATTTCAGTCTCGAGGGGAAGAGGTATTATGATCTCAGTGTGTTTTGTTAGCTTTTCTATTTTCTATTCTGCCCCTATCTACTCGCTGCCGTGTTTAATATTTATCTGTTTAAGTTTAATGCGGCCTACAATGGAGGTAATGTGAAGATGAGAATGCATGGTTGAATGAAGGAGATTTGCAAAGTAGGCCTGTCAATCTTGATTAGGGTAATAGCACGATGAATAGAGGGAGACAAAGGGGGAGAGAGAGAGAAAGAAAGAAAGAGAACTGGAGTGATGTAGGGAAAACACAAGGGATGTTTCTTTTAATCGTTCAGCCCAAAATCATGTGGAAGGAAAACAGCTAGGCCGGGTTTTTTTAGCAGCGCATCCACGCCATTAAGCAGCTGTGTGCGTCCGTATGTATGTATGTATGTATAATAAACTTTATTTATATAGCACCTTTTTAGACAATGTCACAGAGTGCTTAACAATATAAAAACAGTGAACCATGTTACATGGCCTGGGCCGTGGCTCAGCGGTCCAGGCACCTTGGCTGGTAATCCAGTCTGTCAGTGTGCCGCGGGTTCGACTCCCGATCCCGACGGCCTTTACTGCATGTCATCCCACCATCTCTCTCCCCATTTCCTGTCAGCCTACTGTCTGTCCCTCCTCCATACAAAATATAAAATAAAGGCGAAAGCCACAAAAGAAAGCATAAAAAAAAAAACAATCAGTGTGCAACAACAAGGCAGAAAATAATTACAGTATCATGGAAATTAAAAGCATACATTATGTATGACCCTAACGGGTCCGTTTGGTTCTATGTGTACACTCTCAGAGTTAAATTAGTCGCAGTGATAGAAATGCCATTAACAGAAACGAGGATCACGAAGGTTTAAATTAGAACCCTAGCCCGCCAAACCCGAGAGTTTGTATTGTTTAATAATTTTTTTGATCCGATCGTAATGCTAGCTGATGTTACTAGTTACCCGCATCAACACACAGTGGGACACTGGCCGCGGCCATTTTGAACATGCGCGTGCATCCACTTCCAATCTAAGGCAAGTTGGCAACCATAGAGCACCGAAGTCCTGACGTAACTCGCTCATCCCTTCGATTCCCCTGGTTCGCGGAAGTAATGTCTCTATGGAGAATAACATGGGGTGATCTTAATATCGTCTACTATAAGCGTTGTGGTCCAAAAATAAACAAGCTGTCTCGGCGTTATTGTCAGGGAGGTGTCTCTGTATCGTTTGCAACAGTCAGTCACTCATATATGATACAGTCTGCTTCTAGCGAAAATCTAACTAATTCAGCAGCAGTAACATTAGCGTTTTCTCTCAGTCAGTTGATTCTTCATATCCATATGAGTGAAGCGGCCGGGATGACATGTTTATTTTTCAAACACAGTTATGAGGCGATCTAAAATCGCCTCAATGGGATTTCAATGCAACTAAACAAATACATGAACCTGGGGACTGACGCCCTCTACTGAAAGTGACGTCAGACTTCGGTGCTCTATTCACAGCTCTGTATCTCAGAAACGACATTGAGGGGGCCGTTTCTGGTGAATACAAGGGTTTTCAACGGGCTGTAGCAGGCGGGCTGACACTCGCGGTCGCCTTTTTCCGGCACCGACCGACACAACATCCGGGCATGAGACCACACTTAGCAGTTTGTCATTGTAACATTCGGTTACGTATATTTGGCTCTTCAAAGTAAGTGTTACGCGCGATAAAACCTTGGCAATACTATCGAGGGATTAATTAATGCTGGCGCGAATTGAGTTATCAATTAGAGCCCGTAAAAATCTTCTTATGGGGGTCCCTGCCTGGCATATCTTTTCAAATGGGGGTCCGGCAGGCTAATTGGTGTCAATTTGGGGGTCCTTGACGTGAAAAGGTTTTGGAACCCCTGCTTTAAGTGGTTAATGTGCTGCACGAGCATGTGAATATTTCCAGTTGCTTCAGACTTCACCTTCACTTCACCTACGCAATGCCTTCTTCAACCTAATTCTAATTTCTTTCGAGCACGTTGTAAGACACCTTAACGAGGACATACTATTATAAGTAGCCGACATTAACATGATAATGTACATTTGTTATACATTGACTGCCCTCTGAGACAGCTGAATGGGCGCTCATACATACTGTATGAAAGAACCCAAGTGAACGTCTCGTTTGGCACCGACTGTGATGAACTGGTGAACTGTCTACACAGATTTAACGATTTGTAAAAACCTTTGTAAAAATCTTTCACTATACGCAGGGCCATATATTTTGCCACCTCAATTTCCACAGTGTCATGGACAGTGGGGGAAAGTAAGTACATTTACTCCAGTACTGTACGGTACTTGTAAAAGAGGATTGAAAAAATTGTACTTAAGGAAAAAAAATAATCTGAGTTCTTCTTACACAGATTATCAATACATTCCTCATCCTCTCCGCTATACATTTCCTGGTTGTTGAGGTGCAATCACAGTTGGGTGCAACATGACATGTACATGTATACTATTTTTGAGTGACGTGATTCAATATTAATATTAATGTAATCGGAGGAGCATGTTCTTGATACATCAGAATTCCTGTCTGTTACTATTTGCCTGTTTGACAGAGAAGCTCGCAGCACATGAAAAGACTCCAAAAATACACACGGAAGACATCCTCTCACATTTTAACCCATTCTGACCGGGCACCCATTTTGGTGTCAGCATCATGTTATGCTTTAGCTATTTAAAAATAGCAGATCTACAAGCTCATATCGCGCCACCGAGTGGCGCGATACGAGCTTGTAGGTCTGCTATTTTTTTGAAAAATCGAAGAACAACTGACATTTCTATAATCTGATCTCAGGTCAGAATGGGTTCATCAGACCAGTGTGTGTCTGGCGGAAACCTCGTATGAATCTGATCTCAGGTCAGAATGGGTTAACCACACCGCGGGTGGTCTAGTGGAGCGATGTCAGAAGAAACTACGGATAAAAAGTGCCAAAAAGTTTTGTTAGCAGAAATGTTGATCATGACTTGAGTTGAGACCACACAGGCTCCTCAGGAATCAGCATTCAACTCGGGGAGGATTTTCGGATCAAGCGCACACTTGAAAATCTTGAAAGTGTGTGCGGACCACCAATCTGGCCACTTTCTTATTTGAATAATCAATCAATCAATCGTGTTCCAGCTTGGTCCCCAGCTAAATTAGCTAATACAGTGTCACAATAATTGCAATCAGGGAACCCATCAGCAATTACTGTCCATCCAGACTATGGGATCTAGATTATTATTATTATTTTGAATAATGTATAGTTAAATATTCAACATTTTAGACCATGGGTATTTGATATCTGTGGGTCCTCAGAGTCAGACGATAAAATATTTTATTTTAATATATATGATTATCTTTTTTAAGAGGAAGAGTGTTCAGTCCTTTGCTTTTATTAAGATGTACTGGAAGGGAGGACACTTAATACTTTAACACATATTACTGAATAAACTTTATTACTCCTGTTACTCACAGAAAGCCACATCACCCACTGTCAACAATGGAAGTGTTATTCTGATCCATTTTAATGAGGTTGTCTAGCTTAGGTGACGTTAAATAAATTGATTCATTAAAAAAAAAAAAGTCTGATTATTGCTCAGAAATTAAGTTACTGGTTTTTGACACATGCAAAGTAAGAAAGGCTATGAAATGGAAAATATATTTTACCTTCAGATTATGTAGATTTATTAAGATAACATAACTGATTATTTTATAATCTTTTGAATTATTTTATTGGTGGGTTAAATACAAATGAATATTGTGCTAATTCCTAAACACATTTGATTGATTGATTTTGACTCTTCATTTTGCATAATTTAGATTTTTGATTAATTATTTCATAATCATTAATTCCACTGATATAAAAATATGCAACTTTGGCGTAATATTTGACCAGTTTGACTCAAGTTATAGGGTTGTGTAGGCTAGTGTTCACCACTGCCGGCAGTGCTATCAGCCAACTCCATCAGCCAAGCCAAGGGGGTGCTTGGTCTTTTTAGAAGACCCATTGAAACCTGAAGTTTTAGACAGTGCAGTCAGTGCCACTATCCCTCCACTACGACACGCCTGGTTGTCGTCGTTGCAACGTCTGGTTTAAAATGGCTTGCAACGTTGTTTTTCAGACAAAGAAGCATCCAACTGTGCTTTGAAATGTTTTGAACAGCCCACAAACTTCCTTTCACATGAACTAATCCACATCACCCTTGGACAGCTATAGAGTAAGTTCAAGGTCTTGAACTGTAAGATGTTAACAGTTAACGGTTAACAATGACACAGTTCATAATAGTGAATGCATGGACATGGAGTTTCAGAAAAGCAATGGCTGGCTAATTGAGTTCCTAGTGCAGACTAGAGGCTTTAGATAAAATAAATAACCGTACACCTCTTTCTGGAACCCTGCCACTCTCTCCGTCGCACTCTCGCTCCCTTCACATTAGAGTGTTGCCATTGTCTACCAACTAAACCATGAGCAGGGAAGAGAAAGCAAGGGATGGGGGGGGGCAGAATGAGGCAACAGAGCCTCGCACCGTTGCACGTCAAGAGCAATTAAGCAAAGCTCTCCACTCAGAGCTGCAAAGGGGTTCCGAGGCCTCCATAACATCACCCGTTAAGCCCGATTTAGACTCTGTCGCATGCCAGTGTGTCATGGGCAGAAAAATAGATGCCCTTTAAGCTCACAATGAGTTGCATTGTGCGTTGCATTGTGAGCTTGTAGATCTGCTATTTTAGACATGACAGAGTATAAATCATGGTGTATGTTGTCAGGTGGCGTTCTCCCTTACTGAGTAGCATGCAGGCATGTGCATGCACACGTGCATATCCACATGCAGACATGTGCATGCATGAGCAAAGACAGACACACAGTCAGACCGAGGCTGGAAACTCATCAGTCCGAGGCTCTATTCGACAATATTTCCAATTAATTACCGCTGTTGATCACGCGTTCCGCCTTTTTTTTTTTTGTGCGAGCCTAACCTTGAGGCAAGCCATTAGCAGCCCAACAGAATTCCAATTATTTCCCGCATCTGACAAGATGGAAATGGCAATGTTAAACATAACAATCAATGTACAATGTACAATGTACCTGGTGATTAGCATGTGCGTGCGTGCGTGCGTGCGTGTGTACGTGCATGCGTGCGTGCCGTGCATCACAAACAAGTGCAGGGTGTTCCACAAGTGTATACAATGACCCGTTTACATTTGCCAAGCAAGCAAATCTACATCGATACCCCAGGTTTGTTATTATTCCAAGTAATGGTTGGTACTTGGAATGCTTATCTTGGAATGCCTGGTCCATGTACAAATCAAAGACACAGCCCACCTCCAGAATCAGGGATGTTAGGAAAGACATCGCATATTGCACAGCTAAACCAATCTGGTAACGCTCTTGAATGTTTATACATTGCTGCACTAGATGTCACATATTTTCGAACTGCATCAGACACTAGGATGTCAACAATCTGGTCGTGGTGAGCAATATACACATTTGTGTATGCACTACATCCATTTGTTATGTGTGCGATGGATCCTTGGTGACAGAGTGGAGTGTGGGTGTCGTGATACCAGATTGACAGATTGCACTTGGTTGGTCTTGCTTTGATGGTGAATTTTAAAACATCCTCGCCAAAAGCCTTTTTGTTCATCGAATGTGAAACAGAGTGATCAGCTGAATCAACACAGGCCAACTTTCCCTGCAGTGGAAGGCCACGCCAATGTTGTTTGGCTGTACTAAGCAGAACCCATCTAACACACATGCACACACACGCACGTCGCCACAACCAACCTCCAATTATGAGGGGTTGTATAATTATCCCATTCTGACCTGAGATCAGATTCATACGAGGTTTTCCACTGGACACACACTGGTCTGATGAACCCATTCTGACCTGAGATCAGATTCTAAAAATGTCAGTCGTTCTTCGATTTTTCAAAAATTGGCAGACCTACAAGCTCGTATCGCGCCACTCGGTGGCGCGATATGAGCTTGTAGATCTGCTATTTTTCAATAGATAAAGCATAACATGATGCTAACACTAAAATGGGTGCCCGGTCAGAATGGGTTATATGAGGTGTTATTAACTTATTATGCGATTAATCATGTCTTTATTGACTCCGCGGTGACTTGGAGGGCATCTCATGATGTGTTGACGTGTCACAGTCGCGGGCCACCTCGCCCCTACAGCCTTTGTTTACCGTGTTCAGCCTCTCATTTATGGCCCAACTTTAAATCATGGACTGTCATAAATAATGCTTTTTTATTACAGATGGATATAGCACCTCGTATTTCCAAATGGGAGCATGTCTCAATGTGAAGGAAGTTATACTGTATATATTTGATACATGTAATAAACTGTGCATTTTTTCACCTGCACTGATTAAATCATCGTAATCCCCCATTTGACTGCCGTTGTTTTTCAATAACCTTTGAAGAACCACCCGGTTCGCAATCGTCGTTCCATTTCATGAAAATCCGCCTGAAAATAGTGATAGTTTGTAATAGTGTTCCCAATCCCGACAACAACGGCAGTGGGGAACGGGGAGACACGGGCGCCACCATTGCCCACCTGGCGGCGGTGGCTCAGGGGTAGAGTGCCTGGATGGTAACCGTAAGGTTGCCAGTTCGAACCCGGGCTCCCCCAGAGTTACTGTCGAAGTGTCCTTGAGCAAGACACTGAACCCCTAATTGCTCCCGATGTGCTAGTTGGTGCCTTGCATGGTTTCTGCTGCCATCGGTGTATGAATGTGTGTGTGAATGGGTGAATGTAATGCACAATCTCTGTAAAGCGCCTTGGATAAAGGCGCTATATAAATGCACCATTTACCATCATAGACTTTGAATTGAGCCTCAATCAGTGTGACAGTTTTTTGAACGGTCACATGATCCAAACGTGTGACGTATCCTACTGTGTCCGATGGAAACTATATGTATATCTTAAAAGTTAGGGAATGTCGTGATCAGCAGTCAAACTGCTGGATCAAGGGCAGTCTTTTATTTTTTTATCACATGCCACCATTGACTCCGGTGCTGTGGCGCCAGTGCCAACAGAACGCACACAAAAAAGGCAGCGAAGAACTGGCCTTGTGAACCGGAAGAAATAGTCGTTAATTTCTGGGACAGGCTCTATCTATGCTATCTCCAGAAGTGCTAATATCATAACCGTGAGCGTGAGGTCGGGGATATTTTTTGTATAGAGCACCGAAGTCTGACGTCACTTTCAGTAGAGGGCGTCAGTCCCCAGGTTCATGTATTTTTTTAGTTGCATTGAAATCGCCATAGGAGGATTTTTATATTGCTTCATATAAAAACTGTGTTTCACCGCTTCACTCATATGGATATGAAGAATCAACTGACTGAGAGAAAACGCTAATATTACTGCTGCTGAATTAGTTAGATTTTCGCTAGAAGCAGACTGTATCATATATGAGTGACTGACTGTTGCAAACGATACAGAGACACCTCCCTGACAATAACGCCGAGACAGCTTGTTTATTTTTGGACCACAATGCTTATAGTAGACGATATTAAGATCACCCCATGTTATTCTCCATAGAGAAATTACTTCCGCGAACCAGGGGAATCGAAGGGATGAGCGAGTTACGTCAGGACTTCGGTGCTCTATTGAGCTCCTAACATTGTCCCTCAGCAGACTTCAGAGGTTCCAGACCACTGGTACTTGTACCACTAGTGGTACTTGCGCCCCCATCTGGTGGGCACACAGAGGAGTCGCCCAAAAAAAATGGAGAAAAAAGACAAAAGTGTAATGGAATATTTATATTACTACAGGTAGTTCTTCTGTTCTGACCAAGCATGACAGCACAACTAGCCGTTCATAGAAGATTTGAGAACGGATTAATCAGATATCATCAGTTGTGCCGATTAGTGATTTTGTCAGAGCAGCAGCATTATTGGCTTATAGGAATGGAACAAAAAGGGCAGGTATACGCTCCTGTATTTTAACCAGGGGGGCAGTCAGCCAGATATTTCGTGAAGCCTCATTTGAAATCGGTAGTTCATAATAATGGCCTGTTGTGGCGCTGGACTGGACCCAAAAAGCCCCATAGCTCCATAGAGGCCCATGTATTTTGGCCCAACTTCACCTAGACTGTATTACCTTAATAAACATGGTCATGAATACTTTCTTCTTCCAGTCACTAGTTTAAAGTCTCATTTCTAATGTCATAATATTCTTTTTGGAAAATTATGGTCCCATTAATTAAAATAATGACCATAAAGAAAAAAAACCATTGCGTATGTTCTGAGGGGCGTGGCTACCGTTACAGTCTATGATCGGGAGTCCCCTCCCACTCGAGTCAAAATAAAAACCAACGGAGAAGAAGGGGGGAAGTCCCGCCTCGTTGTCTGGGCAGCCAATGGCCAGCTGGTCCAAAACGGAGCCAGCCAATGGCCAGCTGGTACCAAACGGATCTAGAAAGATGGCGACTTACAGTGCAGGAATAACAGGCTTCATTTTACGTCCATGTTAGACCCGGCAAACGCTTTGTCCATATTTTTTACAGTCTATGATTTTAACCCATTCTGACCTGCGATCAGATTCATACGAGGTTTCCGCCGGACACACACTGGTCTGATGAACCTGAGATCAGATTAAAAAAAATGTCAGTCGTTCTTCGATTTTTCAAAAATAGCAGACCTACAAGCTCGTATCGCGCCACTCGGTGGCGCGATATGAGCTTGTAGATCTGCTATTTTTAAATAGCTAAAGCATAACATGATGCTGACACCAAAATGGGTGCCCGGTCAGAATGGGTTAACCAAATAAATAATAAATGTTATTTATTATTTATTTCCAATGCCAAAAACACAATTAAATCGTTAATCCCAATTATTTGTTGACAACTAATCGTCAACTCCCAATTATTTGTTGACAACTAATCGTCAACTTAAATAGTAATCGTGACAGACCTATTTCCATGTGTATTCTGTGTTTGACATGTTTTAGTGCATACCAGTGGATCTACAATCATGAGACATGTGCCGTGAGACAAGTCCAGGTGTGGATATTGTGACAACTACATATTATTGCAAAATATACAAAATGTTTATGGATTTATTTATATTTTTTTAGATATAACCACATCAAATCCCATTATGAAGGCACGTTATTTATCCTAAAAATATATAACCACTTTCATCCTGGCTTTTGGCATGTCATTATAGACAATAACAAATAATTTGTTTGTATTGTATCTATCAGAAGTAGCAGGTACTGTACGCATGCTCACAACATATCACGTTGTGATCAGCTATGTTTGCTGTGAACACAGGTGTGCCATGAAATTGTAACTTGATGTATTGGGCACAGTAGTTATTTAGAAAACCACTGTGCTTTACGACATCAACAAGTCACCGATCACCTTGATTTCCATGAGACTAAAGTGATGGATTTGTGCATGATTAGATTGTTAAACCGAATATGAATGCGTTCATCAAAATAATTATGTTCATGCACCTTTTAACCCATTCTGACCGGGCACCCATTTTGGTGTTGGCATCATGTTATGCTTTATCTATTGAAAAATAGCAGATCTACAAGCTCATATCGCGCCACCGAGTGGCGCGATACGAGCTTGTAGGTCTGCTATTTTCGAAAAATCAAAGAACGACTGACATTTTTTAGAATCTGATCTCAGGTCAGAATGGGTTAATCAGACCAGTGTGTATGTCCAGTGGAAACCTCGTATGAATCTGAATCAGAATGGGTTAATGTGGAGACCGCCACGCTACAATACTCTATCCCAGTGCTTCTCAAAGTGGGGTCCATCCAGGGACCTCTGGGTCCTTGTTTCCAAATGGACGCTCACAGGTTGGTAGGTTTGCTGAGAGTAGAGTGTACTACAAAGAGTTACGGGAGTCCTTGAAATCAAAACGGTTTGAGAACCACTGGTCTATCCCTTCTCTCTGGGGGAACAAACAATAAAATAATCAGTGCTTCTGATCATCAAAGGAGCTTCTTTGCTTTCATGCTTCCTTTCAAGCCAGCAACCAAAATGTTACCCTGATAGGTAATCTATACACATGCTGTTGGTAATCTTTAGGCCATTCCCTGAATTTAAACACAAATGCCCATATTAACATTATTGTCTCCACCAGGCCGAAGGCATGGGGGGAGAGTATGTTTTGCACTCCGTCCATCCGTCCGTGTGTGTGTCCGTCCGTCCGTGTGTCCGTGAGCAGCTAATCTCCCGCATGCCAAATTTTGCACACACACTCCCTGGATGCCAACGATGAACCTGAAATTTCCACAACGGCCTGTTATAGCGCCACCAGGAGGCCGCTTTGTGCAAAACAAGTTTTTGCACAGTACACCTACAGATTTTGTCCAAACATCGCGCAAATTGGTACACAGTCTCTCTAGAGCCATTCAACGAAACGGGTCTTTCAGATTTCTCAGACTCCATCCTGATTGGTTAAGATTGGCTTCCAAAGTTCACAGGAGTGCTCAGTTTCAAACAAAATGCTGCAAATCATGAACACATCGCGTGATTTCCGTGAAATTGTGCACGCACATTCCCACTAGGCCGAGGAAGAAATGCCACATGAACAATTTCAACTCAGCCTCAAGGTGGCGCTATAACTGGCCGAAAAGTGTTTTTACCTCTGACTGCACGGATCTGTGGATAATTTACTTTTGTTGCCCTTTTATCCAACCACCAGATGAAGGCAAGCTGCAATGTCCTACATTCCTATCCTGGTGGAGACCTGTGCCCAGAAGGGCACTTTTTCTAGTTACAGTATGTGGGTGTGTGCGTGGGTGTGTGCGTGCGTGTGCGTGTGATTGTGTGCATGTGGAGGGTTGAGCCTCTGGCACCGATATGCAGTAGCAGACGGCGGGGGATGAGCGAGTTTGAACTAACTCAGCCCCAAACTCAACGGAAGCAGAGATTAGCAGGAAGGGGCCAATAGGTCTGATCAGGGAACAGCCGGCTTTGGGACTTCATGGAGTGTACAGTTCCATCTCATTAACCCATTCTGAACGGGCACCCATTTTGGTGTCCGCATCATGTTATGCTTTAGCTATTGAAAAATAGCAGATCTACAAGCTCATATCGCGCCACCGAGTGGCGCGATATGAGCTTGTAGATCTGCTATTTTTGAAAAATCGAAGAGCGACTGACATTTTTAGAATCTGATCTCAGGTCAGAATGGGTTCATCAGACCAGTGTGTGTCCAGTGGAAACCTCGTATGAATCTGATCTCAGGTCAGAATGGATTAAAGTGGTTTGTGGTGCCTGTCTTTATATCTGTAGTACGGAGGGGTCATTTGGTGCTTGATTATCGGACTCTGCGGGTGGTACAGAGTCCTATAATCTGTTTGGAGCAACATGGAGTCTTATTAGGGTGAGTCTAAAAGGAGAACTGCCAATGGGAAGACGATCTCTGTAGCTTTGGTTGCTGTAAGTGGGGATTGGAACACTTCTCAGTTGTCCTTGTGTGGCCTCTTTCTGCACATTACAATGGGTGTCTTAATGGAGGAGACTAGAGCCTTGTGAATTAGGCCTTCTGCATCATCTATAGTTGATGGTTGAGGACAGAAAGGCTGGCAGACAATAATTGGGCGTCATGCGCCAACCGTTCTTCTAAGGGTTAACACATTTAGTACAGGAAGTGCCTTCAAAATAAAGGCTATAGAGTGCCAGAGTTGTCTGATCGCTTTTACTTTGAAAGCCATGAAACAGGAAACACTTGCCTAAAAAAGTTGACTTTACAAAGGGACCTCACATCCCCGATCATCTTAATATATTGTTTTACGCTCCAAAAAACGTTCATATTTTGCGGGAGAGACGGATGAGGAGCAGAAATGAAGCGCCAGCATATCGTTCCATTCATCACCACGGAGAGCGCCTTGGATTAGGAGATAAGAGTCATTCTTTCCGCCGCGCTAACATGGGAGTCAATGACAAGCTAATAGTTGCACTGAGCGTTAGCATACGGCAAGCGAAAAGCGAAATGCCAAAAAAAAAAAAAAGGAAAAATTCTGAATATTCTTATCTCGCCCCGCGTCGCTGGGACGTCGCTAGGACGTCCTCACACGTCAATAGTACTAATATTTCGGGGTCCTTATGACGTTCTCAGACGTCCTATGTACAGAATCTGTTAAGAAGTTCTTACGAGGAAATTTGTACTTAGACCCACTTATGAAGTTTTTAAGAAGGTTTTGGGATCCCTCAATGTTTTCTTAGCTGTGATCTGTTCATAGGTAAGAACAAAATCTACAGTATGCACACTGTGGAGCACTCTTAGGGTGCCTTTTGAAACCCAAACAGACCCGTTGAGTTGAAGCCAAGAACAATACCCACATCATAACCCCACGACCCCACCCACCCACCATCATCGCCCCCCCCCCCAAAACTTCACTCCCACCCACAAACACTCCCACCCCATATACAGAATACAGACAGCCACCACACCATTCCATTTTCCCGTACAATTCCTACCTGAAAGCCCCTCCATACCCACCCTCCAGGGTTCAGCTTCCTACCTGAAAGCCCCTCCATACCCACCCTCCAGGGTTCAGCTTCCTACCTGAAAGCCCCTCCATACCCACCACCCTCCAGGGTTCAGCAATAAAACGTTTTATATCCACTACTTCTGAACATGACATAATGAATAATATGCTAATTTCAGTTAATTTACATTGACGTCTAGTGGTGATAAGTTGACTAATGTGAGATAAATAATAAAATACATTCATGAATTAAATTCATGAATTAGGATTTGGATTAACACATTTAGTACAGGAAGTGCCTTCAAAATAAAGGCTATAAAGTGCCAGAGTTGTCTGATCGCTTTTACTTTGAAAGCCATGAAACAGGAAACACTTGCCTAAAAAAGTTGACTTTACAAAGGGACCTCACATCCCCGATCATCTTAATATATTGTTTTACGCTCCAAAAAACGTTCATATTTTGCGGGAGAGACGGATGAGGAGCAGAAATGAAGCGCCAGCATATCGATCCATTCATCACCACGGAGAGCGCCCTGGATTAGGAGATACGAGTCATTCTTTCCGCCGCGCTAACATGGGAGTCAATGACAAGCTAATAGTTGCACTGAGCGTTAGCATACGGCAAGAGAAAAGCGAAATGCCAAAAAAAAAAATAGGAAAAATTCTGAATATTCTTATCTCGCCCCGCGTCGCTGGGACGTCGCTAGGACGTCGCTAGGACGTCCTCACACCTCAATAGTACTAATATTTCGGGATCCTTATGACGTTCTCAGATGTCCTATGTATAGAATCTGTTAATCATCATAAGACCTTGCTTACGAACAATTCTGCCTACTTACGAACGTTTCATGAATCTGACTCGACTTCTCTTAGAAATCCATTTAGGAAGAAGAAGAGGAGAAGTTAGGAACTTATTGGCACATGAGGCCCACTGCAGTGGAATGCACATGGTAGAAGATTGTTGCACAATAGTGCAAGATCTGAGTAGATGGCATGAACCGTAGTCAAGAAATGGAATGGAAAATTAACTAAAAACAGATTGATGAATAAAATAATGTACCTACATAGCAATTATGTTCAAGCAAAGTGTATCTATATAAATAACTATACGCGTACAAGTAAGCAACACACAGCTGCATAGTATAACTAACTATCTATAAATACATTAATGTGTATTGTATAATAGTAAGTGTGTGTGTGTGTGTGTGTGTGTGTGTGTGTGTGTGTGTGTGTGTGTGTGTGTGTGTGTGTGTGTGTGTGTGTGTGTGTGTACATACTACAATCATGCATGTGCGCCTCCTAATGCAGTGGTGTAAATCAATTTACACCATCGAAGACTATTTCGATGCATTTGATGTACAGTATTACCCTCATGTTGTTCTTGCTTACTGCAAGTCGCTCTGAGTAGAGTTAAGTGTCTGCTAAATACCTAAATTGTAAATTGTAATAGAAGAGTGATAAAAATAGTCTCATTCTGGACTCTGTCTGTGTCTCTCTCCCAGACAGTGTGCTGCTGCCGCGGCCGCCCTGTGAGATTTGGGTCAGTTTAGATCTTTTGACCCTAACACACTCAGAGAGAGTAAAGCCTGAGGGCTGCTATGACAGATGTTGTCTGTGGCGGCTCACTGAAATCATTGCTTTTTTCCCCTGCTTCCTGCCATCAGGAGGGCAAAAATAAACACGAAAATCTAGCCAGCTAAAAATAACAGACATACAGAGAGAGAGAGAGAGAGAGAGAGAGAGAGAGAACAGAGACGAAAGGGTGTCTTAGGAGAATTGCTTGCTCGCTCGCCCCTTTAGGCATGTCACAGTAAGAGTTCCTGTTTTTTGCCCCACGTCTTTGGCAAAGCTGACCGCACACAGTGTCTCCTGTTGTTACACTGGCAAAGTCGCCGCCATGCCAGTGGTTCTCAAAGTGAGGTCCGTGACCACCCAGATGGTCTTTGAGGTGGTTCCAGGGGGTCCCCAGCTAAATGTGTTTAACCCATTCTGAACGGGCACCCATTTTGGTGTCAGCATCATGTTATGCTTTAGCTTTGAAAAATAGCTAAAGTATTTTTTGAAAAATCGAAGAACGACTGGCATTTTTAGAATCTGATCTCAGGTCAGAATGGGTTAATCAGACCAGTGTGTGTCCAGCGGAAACCTTGTATGAATCTGATCTCAGGTCAGAATGGGTTAATCAGACCAGTGTGTGTCCAGCGGAAACCTTGTATGAATCTGATCTCAGGTCAGAATGGGTTAACAACTATGAAATTCACTTCCCATTGCGATCAGAACTGGAGACTCACTCCCAAGCTTCCGCCGTAGCCTGAAAACCCACCTCTTCAGACTCCATCTTGGCCCGTAGCACTTGCACTAGCCTCAGCGACCTTACAGGTGTATGCAAAGGCTAAACTCATGTAATTTAGATTAATAATTTGGCATTTTAAGATTTATGAGTTAGCATTTTATGTAGATGTAGCACAGCACTCTATAACCCATTCTGACCGGGCACCCATTTTGGTGTCAGCATCATGTTATGCTTTAGCTATTGAAAAATAGCAGATCTACAAGCTCATATCGCGCCACCGAGTGGCGCGATACGAGCTTGTATGTCTGCTATTTTTTGAAAAATCGAAGAACGACTGACATTTTTAGAATCTGATCTCAGGTCAGAATGGGTTCACCAGTGTGTGTCCGGCGGAAACCTCGTATGAATCTGATCTCAGGTCAGAATGGGATAATGTATGCTCATAGCTTCACTGCACAGCTAATCTACTGTTAGACAGATATCAGGTTCTTAGCTTGCTTATGATTCTTGATGACTATTTATTTGCGTTTGATGTATTGTTCCTGCTTACTGTAAATCGCTCTGGATTAAGAGCGTCTGCTAAATGCCTAAATTATAATTGTAACATAGTATCAAAATCAGTTTAACTGAACCATGCTGATCCTATGTTGTATTAAATTCTGTCATTTGAAAATAGATCTACAAACTTGCAGATCTGCTATTTGTTTTAAAGACTTTTATATAACTACTAGAGCTGGGACTCGATTAAATTTTTTTATCTAATTAATCAGAGGCTTTGCGATTAATTAATCTAGATTAATCGCATATCAATATTCAACCCGAGAACCTTTTTTTTAATGTTTTTTGGTATCCCAGTGAATCAATGAATAGTGACTACAGGATACCACTCATTTTCAATATTTTACTGTCATTAATATACCTGTTGTGGAAATAATAATAAAAGTCACCCCATTCTGTGTTGCCTAGAACTGGAGGTCTGAATTTTTTTTAGTAACAGTAACAAGTACATCTCAGTGACATCACAAAGCTGTACTTACTTCATATTGTTACTGTTTTTTGTCAGACCTCCAGTTCTAGGCAACACAAAATGGGGTGCCCAGTGAGAAACGTTCCGCGGTGAAAAAAAAGGTGCGATTAATTTATCTGTAGTTAATCGCGATTCATTTTTCTGTAGTTAATTAATCTAAATTAATCGCAATTAGTCCCGGCCCTAATAACTACTCAAATCTACTCTTGTCCTGCATGGTGTCCCTGGCCTGAAATATGGTCAAATGGTGGTCCATGGCCAGATGCAGGTCTACTTTGGGGGTCCTTGACATGTAAAGGTTTGAGAACCACTCACTGCACTAAAACAGAGAATGGACTTAAAGATAAACGTGGCAATATGTGTATTGTATTGTACTTGGGTGGGAAAGGTTAAACAGTAAGAATAATGCAGAATATTGATAACATGAACTTTTGCATTTTGATATGGTCTGGCTTTTTACCTCAATGAAAAACAACCAAGTTCGCACAGAGAACAAGTCTACTGTAACCTGTAATCCTGTAACCCTGTAACCTGTCTAACATTTCCCCAAACATGTAACTGTGTAGCATTGTGTAACAATATTCAACTAGAAAATTCTAGAGTGTGGTTGCCGCAGTGGCTTACATATGCCCCTCCCACTAATATTTCCAGCCAATTACAATTTCAAGTCACACCTTAGATCATGTGTAAGTAATTCGGAGGGGATTTAACCCCCAAAATCCATGTTTTTGCGACAAACGGTTACATTTCTCACATTTGGACAAAATATGTAGGAGGAGGAGCCAAAAGTGTGTTTTGGAGAAAATTCAAATTTGCAGGAATTTCTTTCTTGACGAAAATGGGCGTGGCCTATATGTGGAAATGCATCATGACCCAAGGAATCCATGGAAAAAGATTTTGATTTTACGACTAACGGTTCAAGAGTTATAGGGTTATAAGTGGGCTGTTATAGCGCCACCATGAGGCCGACTGATGTAATTCCTTTTCAATTAATTTTCATAATTATTATGAACCTCCCTCCCAAGTCTTGTAAATATGGCGCTTACGGTCTCCAATGGAAAAAAATACTTACATTTAGTCTTCGATTTCCCCATTATAAGTCTATGGAGAACTAATTAATTAATATCAATTAAACTATACAACGGATCTCTTAGCAAAACACAAGCACACGATTCCCGATGAAGCCGGTCAATTTGACATATGGCTCGAGTGTGTGCGGCAAAAACTGTGGGAGGAGTAGTGCGGCAAAGTATCGCTCATTTACAATAACAATAGTCTGGTTGCCCTGTTAGGGCAACCACACTAATTAATTCATGTCTACAGTGTACACATTATATATTATTACGCCATGGTTATCCATCTGAATTATATAATGTGTTTTTTGAGTGGTGCAACCACTCCTATATGTGTGTGTCCCTGGGTCCCTGGGTCCCTGTGTCAGAGCACGAAAATGGCGTTATAGCCTTTGTTCACCACCAAGTGTCACTATTGCACAGCCTAACACACAGACACACACAGGCCAGGGAGGAGGGCTTGTACAGTACAGTACAGTACAGTACAGTACAGTACAGTACAGTACAGTACAGTACAGTACAGTACAGTACAGTACACTCACCACTCACTTCAGACGGGTCTGATTTTATATACTTTATACACCTCGCCGCCTCATTCATTCATTTCAATGCACGTTGCTCACAAGTGCCTGAAGCACCCGGAAGTACTTCGACTTACTGGATTGGCTCCAACGTTGGAGCCAATAGAGCAGGTGCACAAGTGGTTCCAGATGATAGACGCACGCGCAGTAAAATTATAAATGCAGAAGTCTTGCAATATCAGATTTTGCCACCATATGCAGGCTTCTGTGCGGCTTCAATAATCATTGACGGTTCTGAAGGCTCGGTTCAAACCCTCTCATTTAAAGTGACTGTGACATTCACACTCTCAATGTGTACGAGGCCACTGAATGAAGTGAGCTGAATGCATCGCCTGGCGGGTTTAGCCGCACTGCTAATTCACTTATATGACTGTTCTGCAAATAAATAAAGGAAGGTAGCAGCGGGACTTAATTAAATGTCTCTCACCCAAAGCTAGTGGAGGATCATGTTGCTGCTAAATCCGGTTCGGGGGTAATGCCGCCACTTTATTGTGACGATCAGCGCCTTCCCGAGGGGTTCAATTATGCCTAAATCTAATTTGAGGGAAGCGTTCAAAATAAAAAAAAGCCTCAACTCCTTCCTCTTACGTGTCCTGCTTCCTTTTTGTCCTGTATAATCAAAGTCACTACAATTTTAACTAACAAGGATTTATCTCCGGCGAGCCAAAGCACGTTGTTCGTGGACCGCCGCTGCTGCCGGGACAGGAAACCTCGTATATCCAAAACTGTTACTTTTCAGAACGTGAAAAAAAAAAAAACCTGTGTTCCGATGGATGCAAATCTAGTTATTTAGTCTCTAGCGCTTGTTAATACTTTTCATTGGTCAGTATTTATAAAACCCTAGCATACTTTAACTTTTTTTTTTTTTTATATTAAAATATTCATGCCAATTAAGGACCTACAAATTATATAAAATTTGGCTACGGACCTCTCCGTAGTTTTGTACCAGGGACCCACGCAGAAGAGAAGATTCAAAATTATTCACAATTCAAACACTTTAAAGATGTTTAAAAAAAAATTACATAATAAAAATTACAGATGTACGGAAGATCACTGCTGTGCTGTGAGCTTGTATATCTGTTATTTTTGGGGCAACATATCTTATCAATCGACAAGCTCACTGTACAAACGAGCTTGTGATCGGCTATTTTGTTTGACACTGTACGACGAAGAAATGCATTAACTTACGGAGAATTGCGACAAGGTACAAGCCAAGGTTTCTGCCCGACATCAACAATTATACTAGCAAACCCAGCAACAGCCTGTTGGTGACAGAGGAGGAGGCCCACAATCACAAAATCTCTCTCGCACTCATTTAGTCTAAATACCTACTAACTTAAATTGATGGTTGCAGAGGATGGAGTCTGTCTCATGATGGTGGACCCAAAGGCAGAGAGCTAGAGGCAACCAACCTTTATAAACCCAGACAGTCTTTGTTTGTGTTTATGTGAATAAAACATTGTTTTGACCAATTTGCTAACACAACTATGGACTCCACTCCATAGTGGACTCCCTGTTCTTCTAGTGAGAAATGCATATCCTCGGTTAAAGGAATAGGTCTAGGAACACTATTGGGTATCAAAAGTTACTGCGTTTAAAGGGATATTTCACTTAAAAAAAAATGTTATGTGAGCATCCCAGACTGTTTTGAAATTAATCGATTCAGTATTTAGGAATTTTATATGCATTTTAGCTGCCCCGCCCGCCCGCTAAAATGTATATCAAATATCTTAACACTGAATCAAGCAACATAAAAACTGTCTGGTGGTTTTCACAAAAGCCTGAGTAGACGATGAAATGACCAAACGTTTTTTTTTACAGTGAAATATCCCTTTAAGCTCAAAGTGCACATTCACATCAAGCACTAACGTGGTTACCGTACAAATAAAAAGAGGTCTAAGGAACTCTGCTCCAGACAAGTGAAACAAGCCTTTACTGTAACAGCATGGCAAAGATCATTAGAATACAGACCAACGCGTTTCAGCTATATACAAGCCTGTTTTCAGTTCACAACTGCAAGGACCACGGCAGCGCTTCTTTTCTCTATTCAACTAACAATATACCGTGTTCATGTCGAAAAAACGCACCATAAACAAAGTGGTTGTTTACGGAAAGAGCATGCTGGTTGTTTCGCCATGGACCAATCAGAAGGCTGACAATGGGTTAAAAGTTATCAATGGTTTTCAAGAGAGGGAAAGGTGGTCCATACATAAATGTGTGCTATACACCCCTGCCAACAAGCTGTTATGACATACAACTATATGTATGCAAACATAAAAAGCATCGCCGAAACGGAAAGACCATGAATTCATATGGTGAACTCTCACTTTGTGGCGCAGAACGTATGCAACGCTGAGCTCTAATAGCCACCCAACACGGCCTACACACGCAATACTTTCACCCCGGTGTGCGTGCGGGCGTTTCATGTGGAAGCGCAGCCGGCTCGAGGTGAGCGCCAGCGCCAGATAAGCGGCGGTAATTTGATGGAATGAGATGAGAGGTCGGTTGGTTGACCCCCTTCGGCTGCCCACTCGCGTAGCGGGAGCTATACGGAAAGCGCCAGTGTCTGGTGTCACCCTCTGCACTGCAGACCATTTTGCCTCCGCTCGCGCACACACACACACACACACTCGCACACACACTCGCACAAGTCAAATTGGCATGAGAAAACATACATTTACAGTGCCAAAGCAAGTGTCAAAACAGAATATAAAACATGGGGAAAGTATGTACTTGGAAGGGATACAGCGTTGTGTTAAACATAGCCATGTCACATTGCAACGTTATATACATGTTGGCATCGATATGAATCTTTTTTAAACGAATAGATATTTTGCAATCACACGCACACAGAGTCCTATATATACAGTAGCACACGGTTAAGCGTGAACATTGTGTTCATTGTTAGTGATAGTCTTGTGGCCCCTGACTTCAAGTCATTTTACAATTGTGGCACGTGCCTAATCTAGTTGAATTACCCCTGAATTAGACTGTGGCTTGACTAGACCATTCTCACGTGTGTCAGGAATGGGTGGACCCAAGGAGAAGTTCCCAGCTAAGTTCAATTTATATTTTTAAAACAATACAATACAAGATACATACAGATTTTGCCCCCCCGATGTTGTTTTATTTATTTTTTTGCAAAATGTCAACGTTAGTGTTCTGTAGTTAAACACAAAACAACCTGCACTTAGCTTGTGAGGACCAGGAAAATGGTCTTCACAAATACAGTAATGTCTATTTGTCAAATTTTGCTATAATAGTGCAGGGCACATTTGGCCCTCGCAAGTAAAAACGTGCGTGCGTGTGTGCACACACACACACACAAACACAGAGGCATATTTTTGCAAACATAACAGACCCATGCAGGTGTCCACCGACACACATGGAAGGCACTCACAACTTGTACAGCACACAAGCACACACATTACGGATGGCAGGGATAGCACGGAGAGAGAGAGAGAGAGAGGGGCTATCGCCACAGGGCTTCTGGACGAGTGGACGGCAGTTACAGCCAACCAGACTGAGCCAAGATACTGATCCAGACCACCAGTCCATCCCTGCAACCCCCCCCCTCCCCTCCCCTATCGCTGGCCGGCTCAGTGGCGTTCCCTTTGGTCATGGTGGCGAGATGGCCAGCCATGTGGAGCAAATGGGATAAAGTGTGGTGGGTGGATTGAGTGAGTGATGTGCTGCATAGTGAAGTGGATGGCAGGGCCGTCACAACCCTGAGATTTGACTTCACTGCTACGAGTAACGGCCATCCATCTTTCATGGCATTGGGCGTTAGAACAGAAACAAATATTACATTGATTTAGGCTTTCGAAAAACTAAAAATGCACAGGGCAGATATGACAAATAAAATATAGAGGTAGGTGCATACTTAGTTTAGACTGCATATACAACTAGAAAAAGTGCCCTTCTGGGCACAGGTCTCCACCAGGTTATCCACAGATCCGTGCAGTTAGAGGTAAAAACACTTTTCGGGCAGTTATAGCGCCACCTTGAGGTTGAGTTGAAATTGTTCATGTGGCATTTTGTCCTCGGCCTAGTGGGAATGTGGGTGCACAATTTCACGGAAATCACGCGATGTGTTCATGATTTGCAGCATTTTGTTTGAAACTGAGCACTCCTGTGAACTTTGGAAGCCAATCTTAACCAATCAGGATGGAGTGTGAGAAATCTGAAAGACCGGTTTGGTTGAATGGCTCTAGAGAGACTGTGTACCAATTTGCGTGATGTTTGGACAAAATCTGTAGGTGTGCTGTGCAAAAACTTGTTTTGCACAAAGCGGCCTCCTGGTGGCGCTATAACAGGCCGTTCTGGAAGGTTTGGGGCAGAGGTTCATCGTTGGCATCCAGGGAGTGTGTGTGCAAAATTTGGCATCGACCGGGTTAACGGTGGCCGAGATTAGCTGTTCACGGACACACACACACACACACACACACACACACACACACGGACGGACGGACGGACGGAGTGCAAAACATACTCTCTCCCCATGCCTTCGGCCTGGTGGAGACAATAATGTGACATTTTCAAAATAGCGGAAATATAGCCAACTCACAACATGTCACATCGATCGGCTATTGCTGAAGTTTTATGGAAAATATTTGAACGGAGAGATAACTGCAAGTATCTGAAATAATTTGTGGAAGCGGGGTGGGTCTTGTGTCACAGCAGTTTAGCACTCAGGAAGAGGGTGGGGTTTGTGTGTGTGTGTGTGTGTGTGTGTGTGTGTGTGTGTCAAAGTCACGGAAGCATACCGTACGATTAAGGCACACACTGGCCACAAATTCCTGGTGATTCCATACTGTCCATGGGATACTGTAAATGCTATATACTAGTACAGTAATGTAAAGCTCAAAATGGATCAAAATATAATATTCTTGCTTTCGGTAGGAAACCACATAACTACATTTTTGAGGCTTTTTGTGATTTTATTTTTGCATAAATCAGAGCTATTGGACGCCCTTACGTCTGTGTGTTGGTAAAAAATATTGAACCAATGAAAAGTACAAAAAAGCGCTTCGGACAACTCCATTGAGCCCTCAAACTGTCCGTTATAGCAACTAACTGCACAATGGGATTTGCTTTTTTGGGAATGTTTTTATATATATATATATATATATATATAATATTGCCAGTAATTAAAAACAAAATGTAGGAAACAAAAAACAAAGGGACCAATAAAAGATTGTCCGTGCCCCACTGTTTGCGAACCAGTGATCTAAATCATGTGTATCTGATGTAAACCAGTGATCTAAATCATGTGTATCTGATGTAAACCAGTGATCTAAATCATGTGTATCTGATGTAAACCAGTGATCTAAATCATGTGTATCTGATGTAAACCAGTGATCTAAATCATGTGTATCTGATGTAAACCAGTGATCTAAATCATGTGTGTATCTAATGTAAACCAGTGATCTAAATCATGTGTATCTGATGTAAACCAGTGATCTAAATCATGTGTATCTGATGTAAACCAGTGATCTAAATCATGTGTATCTGATGTAAACCAGTGATCTAAATCATGTGTATCTGATGTAAACCAGTGATCTAAATCATGTGTATATCTGATGTAAACCAGTGATCTAAATCATGTGTATCTGATGTAAACCAGTGATCTAAATCATGTGTATCTGATGTAAACCAGTGATCTAAATCATGTTTATCTGATGTAAACCAGTGATCTAAATCATGTGTATCTGATGTAAACCAGTGATCTAAATCATGTGTATCTGATGTAAACCAGTGATCTAAATCATGTGTATCTGATGTAAACCAGTGATCTAAATCATGTGTATCTGATGTAAACCATTGATCTAAATCATGTGTATCTGATGTAAACCAGTGATCTAAATCATGTGTATCTGATGTAAACCAGTGATCTAAATCATGTGTATCTGATGTAAACCAGTGATCTAAATCATGTGTATCTGATGTAAACCAGTGATCTAAATCATGTGTATCTGATGTAAACCAGTGATCTAAATCATGTGTATCTGATGTAAACCAGTGATCTAAATCATGTGTATATCTGATGTAAACCAGTGATCTAAATCATGTGTATCTGATGTAAACCAGTGATCTAAATCATGTGTATCTGATGTAAACCAGTGATCTAAATCATGTTTATCTGATGTAAACCAGTGATCTAAATCATGTGTATCTGATGTAAACCAGTGATCTAAATCATGTGTATCTGATGTAAACCAGTGATCTAAATCATGTGTATCTGATGTAAACCAGTGATCTAAATCATGTGTATCTGATGTAAACCATTGATCTAAATCATGTGTATCTGATGTAAACCAGTGATCTAAATCATGTGTATCTGATGTAAACCAGTGATCTAAATCATGTGTATCTGATGTAAACCAGTGATCTAAATCATGTGTATCTGATGTAAACCAGTGATCTAAATCATGTATATCTGATGTAAACCAGTGATCTAAATCATGTGTATCTGATGTAAACCAGTGATCTAAATCATGTGTATCTGATGTAAACCAGTGATCTAAATCATGTGTATCTGGTGTAAACCAGTGATCTAAATCATGTGTATCTGATGTAAAAGCTGTCAAATAATTAGTGGAGTAAAACAAAGTACAATAAGTATCGGGAAAAATGGAAATACTGCAACACCTCAAATCTGTACTCGAGTAAATACACTTTGTTACTACGTAGTTACTTTCCTCCGCAGGCTGCCCTGGTGCACTTTGGGCCGACATACGGCAGAGGGGCGGGCTTGGTAACGGTCCGGCGACGATGCCCAATGCCCTGCCTGGGAAGCGGTCGGGTCGGCATGGCGCTGCTTGACCTGCCAGTGACTGACATGTGTCGCCAGGAGGAGGTGTGAAGGAGAGGTGCGCTGGAGGTCACAGATCTCATCATCAAACACTCCCCGCGAGGTCCCCCCCCCCCCCCCCCTTTTGGACGGACGCGGAACATCTGCTGCACAGCCCCGCTCCCCTCCGCCCGCCTCCCGCTATAGCGCTTGGCCAGCTCGAATGCCTGCGCCACTTTCATTGTCGTTGCCGTCGGGCAGAAACCTCTCTTATCTCCATTTTTAGTTTTTTCGTAAACTGTCGGCCCCTCAGATCATACTGCAGCGTCAGACAGATTTTGGGGGCACGGTGGTAGTGCTGTCGCCTCACAGCTAGAAGGTCCTGGGTTCGATTCCCGCTCGGGGCGCTGTGGGTGCTGGTGGCGTGTTTCCTCCTCCACGTCATCAGTGCCCATACCCGAAGGTGGGGTTGGCGAAAGGGCCTTTCTGTGTGGAGTTTGCATGTTCTCCCCGTGTCCCCTAGGGTAGGTACCCTCACAAAAACATGCAGTAATCCTGGTCTCTATAAACTGCCTCCCCCTGGCCAGCCGGGGCGCCTGATGGAGGGGAAAGGAACTGGTTGGAATAACGTGTTCCTTCCACGCGCTACGTCCAACCAGGGAAACTCCCCCCTGTGTAAAGGAGCAACTTGGTCACTCAAGCATGAAGGAAGCATGAGTTAAGTCCGTTGCTCTCCCCAGGTTGGCTGAGGGTGTGTAGAGCTCAGGATCACATTAGATGATATTTGACACAGGGGTGAAAAATGGGTTACAAAATCGTGGGATCAAAAATATATAAAAAAAAAAAAAGTAGCAGATTTTCCTGACAGAGGTGACGTAATGCTGCCTGGCCAAAAGCACTGTTCAACAAAATCCTAACAACGGTGGTCTTGTTTATCTCGTTGCAAAGTAGGAATTATTACCAAAAACAGAAAAGAAAAAAAAGGGACTGTTCAAAGCATTGATTTGCAAACACCTCACCTCCGAACCGACAACCACACTTGACCCCTGCATTAAGACCTGAGGCTGATTCTACAAATGCCTTCCAAATAATTAGTTCTCAAACTTCTTCATGACAAGGACCCCCACATCGATACATATTTGGCCGTGGACCTTCATCCGAAATTGTTTTGTGACAGGGAACACCAGAAGAGAAGATTTTAGTTCAGCATTGTTCAAAAATGATCAGAAATAGCAGACGTACTGCTATTTATATCTGCCGTTTGAATAGCCAACGCTAAAATGGCACCGATACTTAAGCATAAACCATATGCTTAGTTGTTCCACAGGGGTAAATGGTGCATTCATACAGTATAGTGGCTTTATCCAAGGCGCTTTACATTCACCCATTCATACACGGATGGCGGAGGGAAACATGCAAGGCACCAACCTGCTCGTCATCAGGAGCAATTAGGGGTTCAGAGTCTTGCTCAAGGACACTTCGACACCAACTCTGGGGGAGTCCTGGATCCTCACGGTTCCCATCCAGCTACTCTACCGGCCACTCTGCTCCTGAGCCACTGTCTATCCTTGGTCCGCTCATTTCTTTTCTCCCCCTCTACACAAAATGAAATCTGTTCTAGCACAATGTGATGCCTTGGGAGCTTGTAGATCGGCTATTCTCACCCCAGTGTACAGTGATGCTATGTGGTTAACTTCTCCCTGGGCACTGTTAAAAACAGTTGGCATCCAGGGAGTGTGTGTGCAAAATATGGCATTGAAAAACTTGTTTTGCACAAAGCGGCCTCCTGGTGGCGCTATAACAGGCCGTTCTGGAAAGTTTGGGGCAGAGGTTCATGGTTGGCATCCAGGGAGTGTGTGTGCAAAATATGGCATCGACCGGGTTAACGGTGGCCGAGATTAGCTGTTCACGGACACACGGACACACGGACGGACACACGGACGGACGGAGTGCAAAACATACTCTCCCCACATGCCTTCGGCCTGGTGGAGACAACTAGAAAAAGTGCCCTTCTGGGCACAGGTCTCCACCAGGTTATCCACAGATCCGTGCAGTTAGAGGTAAAAACACTTTTCGGCCAGTTATAGCGCCACCTTGAGGCTGAGTTGAAATTGTTCATGTGGCATTTCGTCCTCGGCCTAGTGGGAATGTGGGTGCACAATTTCACGGAAATCACGCAATGTGTTCATGATTTGCAGCATTTTGTTTGAAACTGAGCACTCCTGTGAACTTTGGAAGCCAATCTTAACCAATCAGGATAGAGTGTGAGAAATCTGAAAGACCGGTTTCGTTGAATGGCTCTAGAGAGACTGTGTACTAATTTGCGTGATGTTTGGACAAAATCTGTAGGTGTACTGTGCAAAAACTTGTTTTGCACAAAGCGGCCTCCTGGTGGCGCTATAACAGGCCGTTCTGGAAAGTTTGGGGCAGAGGTTCATCGTTGGCATTGGGAGTGTGTGTGCAAAATGTGGCATCGACCGGGTTAACGGTGGCCGAGATTAGCTGCTCACGGACGGACGGACGGACACACACACGGATGGACGGACACACGGACGGACGGAGTGCAAAACATACTCTCCCCCCATGCCTTCGGCCTGGTGGAGACAATAACAGTGGTAGAAGAAATATTCCATAATGCAGCTAAAACATTTGAGTAACCTGCAACCTGACAACACGTACACAGCGAGCATGTCGATCGGCTAATTCTGAATAGCCGAAAGTATAAAATATGGCTTAACTGTATGTTTTGTAAAAAATAATCATCTGCAAAGCTGTCAAGTTATTTGACAGTTGTATTGGAGTAAAACGTAATATATTTAAAAAAAGAATACACTTAGGCACAGTGTACTTCAGTAAATGGCATGCAATTATTACATTCCACGGCTGCCTAATAATGAGGACGGGTAAATGCAGAAGATCAGTTCCAGGTATGTGTGAATTCAATGAAGGGAAAAATCATTATTATAAATGTGATTTTCAGCTCGACTATTGCCATAAACCATGTCACAGTGTAGCGGGGTGGCTGAGGCTAGCGTCTGTTAAAAAAAGAAAAAAAAAAAAGCCAAAGAGACCGGCTTGAAACCTTGATCCCAGTCCATCTGGATCTTTCATAATCATGCTGTGATTAAGCAGCGTCAGTCACGGCTTCATTCCAGGGTAACGTCGTCCCACAATTGATCTGGAATGTCGGTGCTTGATGCTGGACTGGCGGGGTCGACTGGGAGGATTCATCTGCAATCCGCTATACACAGTGATGACAGCTTGCTCATTCCTGGACCAGCCATTCGGCCGCGGATGCAGAGACTCTAATTAAGCCATCCATCAAGCAGCGGCCAACGCGCCGACAGACAGCCTGGGCTAAAAAAAAAATGTACACATCCTCATATTCATACATACACGTTTCATGTTGGTGAGATCAAACCATAAGCAATATAGCGGACAAGCTGGAAATTTCAGCCGTTTTACATTTGCATTTTTGTAGGCCTACTAATCAGTGTGTTCGTTATATGCCAGACGCTGTTCCCTATTACCGTATCAGCCACTTGCTGTATGCCATTAGGAATGTGTATAGATTTATAGAGCAGCGATTTGGGGCTCAGGGGCCACTGGTGCAAGTGTGCCCCGAAATAATTGACAGAACACACTCTTAACACTGTATTGATGACATTTTAACATGTCATGACATATTTTAACATGACATGATATTTTTGAAAAATCGTGAAAATGTCTGTGCAAATCTTTGAATATATATTCTTTCAGAGCATAACTCAAATCTTTGCTTCTGGGAGGAGGTCCCTGGAACAACATATTTTCAGATGGGGGGTCGGTGGCCTATTGCATAACATTCATGGGGTCCTTGACATGAAATATTGAGAACCACAGATATAGAAACATGAGGTTTTTCAGAAAATTGTCATGATTTAGAAGACAATTTCGACGTCAGGCCTTAAAATTCGTTTTCATTGTCATACCGATACACAGAAACGTGGTATACTACGTCAGTTCCGTTGATCCATGCAATCCGCAACTCAATCGACCGATCATTCCTATGAAAAGGCTCTGAAAAGACCCGTGGCGTACCCATATGTCCACTCAACACGTCTGATGGGTGGGCCACATATTTCCACGTGTATTTTCCAGAAAAGACTGGGTGAACCTGTGTGACAGCTGTGCAGAGAATTATGCAGAACACCGATGTGAACGGTGCGGCCGTGCACAGGCATGGGAATAAGTAGTGCACGCAGAGAAAGGTATAATAAAAGTATTGATTTAATGGCTTTCTGCAAATGGCCTGTCCTTCATGCCGAGTGTCTTCCGTAGCACTGTGTTAACTTGGAGAAGGTCAACTTATCATTGTGTCACTCACAGTGATGGACAGCCAAGCAAGTACATTTAGTTGAGTATCCGTCGAGGACTGAGACCGATTCTAAAAACGCTAAGAATATATCTCAAGAGTGAAATTGTTGTTAATCTGCCATAGGCACCTTCCTACCTACATGACTGCCTGCCTAAATATGTCCCAAACCGCCCCCTAAGGTCTTCCACTGCTGGCCTGCTCGCTTTGCCTAAAAAAAATGGCAACAAAAAAATACGGGGAAGCAGCTTTTTGCTTCTACGGGCCGTCGGCATGGAACAAGCTCCCACTGTACCTTCGTCAGGCAGCCTCTGGAGACATTTTTAAAGCTCAGCTCAAGAACCACTTCTACAACATTGCTTTTAATTGATCTTTTTTAATTTTTTTATTATTCATGTCCTCACTGTATTGCATTACTGCTTGTTTTTTGTCGTTGCCCTGCTTTTCTTTTATTCTCCATTGTTCTGTAAAGCACTTTGAGCTGCATTTCATGTCATGAAAGATGCTATACAAATAAAGTTTTATTATTATTATTATTATATTGATTGACAAGAAATCTACACTTTTCAGGCAAAAATATTAAATGTTTTGGGTCCGAGAGACAAAATCTTATAAAATGGTGGCTTAAATGCTGAATAAATAATAGACCTTGATATGAAAAAGGTTGAAAACCACTGATATAGCAGAATGTTTTACATGGTATTAATATCTATGGCCATGTGGGCCGTGCCTCACTGTTCCCTCCCACCACTCCCACCATTCAAGCCCCGATTTCATATTTATGATGCTGATGATGACTTTTAGTGGCGATCTGTTTTACATTCCACGTTTTATGATTATACTATTTTGCTGATGCAGGTTATCCATGTTACAATTTATGGTAGGGCACAAATGAAATGAACGCATGCAAATGACAACGTCGGCGTTTGTGTGGCAGTGATTAGTCAAGCACTGAGCACTGCTTCCACCTAAAAAGTCATCGGTTTGCATTCTAAAAGAACAGGAACTCCGACTAACTTTAGTCACTCCAGTTCCACTGTGTTCCACTAAAGGCCAGACTCTTTTTGATACAGAGACAGTCATGGAGGCAAACTGACAAACTGTTCAGCAGAGGAGAAAAACTACTATTTATTTGATTTCATCACAATATGAGTTAATAGCACAGGCAGACTCCTAACATACATAGACAGAGAGCATGTCTGAAAAAAATGTAAAAAATGTAAATATGAAATAAATGCTTAAACATGTAGCTAGGTGTAATTTTAGAGTCCACACATACCTGTAAGTGAACCTTTCAAGCCTATTTTCTGAACTCGCTGTTTTCTGCAAGACATTACTCTATAAGCCATAATTATCTCCAGTCCAAAACTGGTGGGACAAAGTAAACTAAACTAAATATGTCAATTTGAAGCTACAGTACGATTCCTTGAAATGAACCCTGAAGAAATGAAAAAACAAAAAAGATCCAATGACTTACTGTGTGTCAAGATTGGTCACATTTATAGTCACAATCTCTTGTGAATACCTTCGCTCATTTTTTTTTTTTAAACAAGCGAAAAATAGCCGGTCTACAAGCAAAAAGAAAATAACATAGAAAGTTTAAATATTGATGGGATTCAGGGTTACAAGATTTATTCTCGGCAAGAAGGATAAACATGCTTTCTGTGGGTGCCTGAATGGAGACCAGTCCAACTTAAACTCATCTCCTGGCTGTCTAAACCAATTTGACAAGTCTCATTCCAACTCTCTGCTTGTTTACCACAACACCGAGTGAGGCTCATCCTTGGGCAAACTTCACGGATGTGTAATTATGTTTCATCTGGATGTTTGTCAAAATTATAGACACCTGAAAACATCAGCGGCGCAACGTGACACATGCAAGGCATGATGCAGGTCCTGAGAAAGTGAAAACTAGAAAATAAATCAACAGAAACTACAAAAATGAAATATTCTTCGTGATTTGCAAAATGTACCTCTTTAGTTGTGAAACAATGAGCCAAAAAGACTGTAAGACAAATTAGGCTTTGCCAAGTTATTTGAAACGCTGGGCTTTAAAGGATACTTTACCCGAAAAGAATACTTATTTTTCGATTAGTCTTAGTTAAAAAAGAAACAGTTAAAAATAAAAAGGTTTGAAAGTGAAATATCTTAACATGTACAGTAGTCACCATGTGGTGCTGTTATATCAAACTGGTCCACTGGTTCAAATAAAATGAGGCTCAGAATTGCCATTTGTCTTCATTGCTCTGATCGGTCGTGCATTATCGTACCACACATTTCTTCTGTATCGGTTGTGTAAATGTCTTCGTTGAAGGGCAAAATGATGGTTAGATGTTGAAGGGCAAAATGAGGGTTAGATGCTGAGGGATTTGTGTTCTCTTCTGTCATCCAATCCATGCTATAATTTGGCCACTAGCAGCGTTTTGATCAAAAGCTAGACTCTGGCGCTTGCTGACACCAAACTGTATCAAATCTAATTATCAAACTACTTTGACACTTGCACCACGATAAATGTCAGCCCTGTTGCCGCACAACTTTATAAAGTCACTCATTCATTTTTGTTTTGATTTTTACTTAGAAGAATTAGAATTTGCCCTCATGCCCTCAGTAAAACTGCATAAACAACATGATCACTTGGACTACAACTAGTTCAAGCGAGACATGACAAATAACTTTTTTGAGGAGAGGTTTGTGAGAGTTGTTGAGAAGTTTTAACCCATTCTGAACGGGCACCCATTTTGGTGTCAGCATCATGTTATGCTTTAGCTATTTAAAAATAGCAGATCTACAAGCTCATATCGCGCCACCGAGTGGCGCGATACGAGCTTGTAGGTCTGCTATTTTTAGAATAATCGAAGAACGACTGACATTTTTAGAATCTGATCTCAGGTCAGAATGGGTTCATCAGACCCAGTGTTTGTCCGGCGGAAACCTCGTATGAATCTGATCTCAGGTCAGAATGGGTTAAACATGGCCTACAGTATCGTGTCACTCCACCCGGGTAAAGACACAAAGACAAACAGTCATTACAGAATACAGAACAGCTGGGAGGAGATTTGTCTGAAGTTAAAATGTGAGTCGTACAGTGGAACAACTATATTGTTGCCGTCGGGCAGAAACCACTTATCTCCATATTCTGACTCTTGAACTTAACCCATTCTGACCTGAGATCAGATTCATACGAGGTTTCCGCTGGACACACACTAGGTCTGATGAACCCATTCTGACCTGAGATCAGATTCTAAAAATGTCAGTCGATTTTTCAAAAAATAGCAGACCTACAAGCTCGTATCGCGCCACTCAGTGGCGCGATATGAGCTTGTAGATCTGCTATTTTTAAATAGCTAAAGCATAACATGATGCTAACACCAAAATGGGTGCCCGGTCAGAATGGGTTAAAGCATTACTTGATGATCACACTGCAGCATCACACAAAATCATCAAAAGTAGCAGATCTGCGAGCTCGAAATGCGGCGCATAGCGGCGCATTTTGAGCTGGTAGATCTGCATATGAGGTTTCCAACCGACAGAGTCCATGTGTTTGTTAGTTGACTCTGAGCTGCCCTCTAGTGCAATGCTTCCCACATGGTGTGCACACTGTGACACGACACAAGTCCAGGTGTGCCTCTGGAGTTTGCTACAATAACACATTGTTATTGCAATAATATACTCTTCTGTAGGCTTCTTGGCGACACTCATTTCCCAATACAGAGGCAAATGCCATAGTATATCCCATTCTGACCTGAGATCAGATTCATACGAGGTTTCCACAGGACACACACTGGTCTGATTAACCCATTCTGACCTGAGATCAGATTCTAAAAATGTCAGTCGTTCTTCGATTTTTCAAAAATAGCAGACCTACAAGCTCGTATCGCGCCACTCGGTGGCGCGATATGAGCTTGTAGATCTGCTATTTTTCAATAGCTAAAGCATAACATGATGCCAACACCAAAATGGGTGCCCGGTCAGAATGGGATATACCACTATACTTTGAACATTGCATCGCTAGTTTGTGATTATAGGTGAAAATTATTATTATAATCACAATTCCTGACGATATATCGTTAGTCTCAGCAAGCGCCAATTCATGCACGTTACGTTAATTCAGTTGTATCAGGATATATATATGTTTTCAATTTACAATTCAGTAATCTTCTTTTGTCAGTGCATTTTGCAGACGGCTGCTCTCTCTCAAGTCTGCTCGGATGCAGACTTACATGGGACCAAAGCTTGCTGTACAGTATGTCGGAATGCCTTATGTGAGACAACTAACGTGGAAGTTTGGAAAATTAATGGGTGCGTGCGCACACACACACACACACACACACACACACACACACACACACACACACACACACACACACACACACACACACACACACACACACACACACACACACACACACACACACACACACACACACAAATGTGGGTCCCAAAATAGCAGTAGTACAACACCTTGAATCACATTAGTATACAGTGTTCACACAGTTTACGACAAGCAGCAAACAAATAAAGCAAGGTTCCTACCTTGAGCCGTCTTCTACTTGACATCATCAGTGGTGTAAGTGATGGACAGGGTCACACTTTGGAAGCCATGGATACAGAGACGATGAGCCCTCCATCCAGCAACATCTCCAGTCATCTCCATCCTCCACACATCTGGCATACAGTACTGTATCCTGTCAAAACATACAGTACGCACAGCTTAGAATTCTAGAGACTGGTACGGGCACTGAGCACGTTTAATTTCCAGCCAGTCAATATAGGGTTATAGGGTTAGAAACCCTTGATTATGTGAAGAAAGTCATTTGAATAATTCATTATATGATATTACATTTAATTATTATAAATGATGTAATGCTTAACTCCTGTTATTATGCCAAAATTAAGGATGCATAGAAGTATGCATGTGAGCAGTGATGATGGTTGCTAAGGCCTTGTTCAGAATGGCTACCTAAATCCATCCCAAATCAAATGTCCTAGATTGGAGTCGCATTAGTTTGAGGCTAAGGAATGTGATTTAAAGTCTGATTTGCAGGGGCGCCTGCTGGCCTAGTGGTCCAGGGCAGGCGCATGCCACATAAAAGCTCTGGCCTGACAGCGCATTGCATGTTCCGAGTCCCGTTCATGGCGGTCTTGGCTGCATCTCTCTCTCCCCCCGTATCTCTCTCCCTCTTCCCTGTCATTCTTCACTTGTATCTATCAATAAAAAGGCAGAAAAGCCAAAAAACTAATCTTAAAAAAAGTCTGATTTGCATAAAATTGTTTCAATGTGTTCAGACAGACCTAAGAGCCCTGTCACTCTCACAACCGGAGCCAAAACAAATAAACCATACGTATTACTAAACCAGTTGCAAAATTGCTTTTCATCAGCCATTAGTGGCATTCTCCCGAGGTTAGTATTGAAATTCTCCGGAAACATACATATTTATGACCCATGGATTTGTTGGACTTCTTGGCTAATAGGCTTAACTACAATATCTCCAGTTGGTTTAAACATAATGTGTAGTCTAGACAATGAAATCCATTGAATAGACCTTGAAATATAGGTCATGCAAGTCCTTGTATTTTTAGAAGGGTGGAAGAGTAGTTTTACTAACGGAAAGGCATTTAGTCAATATGTGTTAAATATTTGCATACTATAGCCTAAACCCTAAATCATATTGTGAGAGAAAGATGCACGCAATATATGCATGGAATAAATATAATACATATTTATGTATGCACAAAATATGAAAAGTCATTATGAGAGAAAGAGGGCAACTACACAATATTTATTCATGGCTCATAGTCTAGTCTAGAATATTTGATCAACTTTATCCATTTTTGAAAGTGAATGAACATAACAGTATGTCGGGTTTGCACTGGCAATGGCTTGCAATCAAATCTGATTATTCAGAACAGCTCAGGTATTTAAAAAAAAGGAAAGAAAGCACTTTGAAGGTGTAAATATTTGTCTCATCAGAAGTTAAAAAGGTGAGAATGTAACGGTGGCGTTCCATCCAAAGGCAGCAGGGATACATGTGGGTCCACTCACTGCACCGCTAATGGGAATGATAGCTTTTAATCCATTAACCCATTTTGGGCGGGAACCCCTTTTGGTGTTAGCATTATGCTATGCTTTAGCTATTGAAAAATAGCAGATCTATAAACGCGCTACGAGTTTGTACGTCTGCTATTTTTGAAAAATAGAATAACCACTGACATAGAAACATAGCTTTTTTCAGAAAACTGTCAGGATGTCTTAAAGCCCAAACACCACACCAAAGGGTCGAGACGGGACGGCACGGTTTTTAAGGTAACCACAACAACTCATTGCAACTCTATGCGTTTCGTTGGTGTGGTTGACCAAGAAACGGTTTTGTCCGAAGGAGTCCCTATACATTGACACGAAACAAGACAGGAACGCCCAAAAACGTCACAGCCGGTTTTTTAACAAGACAGGAACGCCCAAAAACATCACATCCGGTTTTTTACCCTGGGCAGAATTTTCTATGGCTGCCAATGCAACTTTTTCCAATCCTTAATCACATACGGACAAACATCCATGCCGATAATATCTAACTTGCGGAGGTAACGTGCCTTGTCCGCGGGCAACAGATCTTTCAACGTATGGCATTGCAAATACGTTAGATAATCGCTACTCTGCGCAATATTGTTTTGAAAATGCCGCAAATTGCATTGCAGTGAACGAGAGCAAATCACAAATCACAAATCTTACCCTGGGGGGTGGGCGGAGCCGCGGAGTCGCAGCTGATGCCCCTCCCTCCGCTCTGATGACGCGTTGTTATGTCAATGTATTATACCAGTGTGGTTTGGGCTGAGACCTGATTCTACAAAATGCCTTCAAAATCACTTAGTTGTCACACTTTCAAGATTTATCTAAAATAATTCAAAAATCACACACGTGTGAACTGAGTGGTGCAATTCCCCCCTCCCCCTCTCTCTCTCTCTCTCTCTCTCTCTCTCTCACTCTCTCTCATTAGAGTCACTACCCCTCTCACTGTTTCTGGCGCCCCCTACTGCTATTATTAAGTCACATACTCGTGCTTACACAGACACACACACAAACAAACAGGTACGAGGACATTGCAAACTGGTTGTAGGAGTGGTTGCACCACTCAAAAATTGCAGATGTACAAGCTTCTAGTCACAAAGTGACACGCTGAAAGCAGCACAAGTGACCCTGCAAGATCTTTGGTCCAATGACGATTAATTAATTACTTTTTGGCCGATATTTTATAGAATACGCTAATCAACAGTTAACATATAATCAAACAAAAAATGTAATACTAAAAACTTCAAATTATGCAATGAACAGATAGAAATATAAATTAAAGCATGAACCAAAATGTATAATTATTATTATTTAACCACTTTAGATTTATTCAGGTAAAAAATAATAATAATAATAAGTCAACGAAAGTTAATTAATGGCCGATGCATGGCGTTAATTGGCCATTCCGATGTATCGGTCATGCTCTAAGAAACACTTTTTACACAAAACCCATTTAATTTAGTCCAAGTGAAGGAGTAATAAGGAAACAAATTGCATGACTCAGAAAACAAACCAAGTCTATAATCCAACTGCTTCCCTCACATCTCTCTCCATCTGTCTTCCATCTTCATCTCTGTCTGAAAGCATGCTGGAGACTGAGTGCTATGGCAACATGTCTAGCCCATTCTGACCGGGCACCCATGTTGGTGTTGGCATCATGTTATGCTTTAGCTATTGAAAAAATAGCAGATCTACAAGCTCGTATCGCGCCACCGAGTGGCGCGATACGAGCTTGTAGGTCTGCTATTTTTTGAAAAATCGAAGAACGACTGACATTTTTTTTAGAATCTGATCTCGGGTCAGAATGGGTTAATCAGACCAGTGTGTGTCCAGTGGAAACCTCGTGTGAATCTGATCTCAGGTCAGAATGGGCTAGGTGGAGTCACATTCTGGTAACAGCGATGGGAGATGGAGTGGAGCACACACACAGTGGTGGTCACCAAACCTCAGGGTTTGCAAGTGTGCATGTCCAAAGTCTCTTTTTTTAAGCCACCTAGGGATAAATGAAACAACGCCTTCTCCAGATGGACAGACTGCCCATAGTAGCTGAGACAGAACAGTATTTAGCCAGCTTTTTTGCATTTGTTTTTAGCAATCCACACACACACACACACACACACACAGTGTCAACACAGGTGTTTCCGTTGTGGCATCTGGCATGATTTGGCCGCAAGACTATGAGGCAGTTATATGACAGAACTTGCGTGGGAAAGAAATCATCCAACGTTTGTTAGTGCGATTTCAATTTCCCCGTGTGAAAAGGTCACACGGCAATAATTATCGGGGCACACAGTCCTGCCGATCTACGGGGAAATAATTGGCTTTTAGCCGTGGTGAGAGAGAGCTTTCCTTGGCCGCATGAACACGGAGGTATAGGGCTCTAGCCCATTCTGACCTGAGATCAGATTCATACGAGGTTTCTGCCGGACACACACTGGTCTGATGAACCCATTCTGACCTGAGATCAGATTCTAAAAATGTCAGTCGTTCTTCGATTTTTCAAAAAATAGCAGACCTACAAGCTCGTATCGCGCCACTCGGTGGCGCGATATGAGCTTGTAGATCTGCTATTTTTCAATAGCTAAAGCATGACATGATGCCGACACCAAAATGGGTGCCCGGTCAGAATGGGCTAGAGTTGCTTTGGCGCGCTTACAGCATTAGCAGGGGACCGGCAGTGTGCAGAGCGCCCATGACAGGGAGAAATAATTATGAACGGAAGCGACGTTCAAGCCAAGAAGCCCATTTGTAAATGTCTCTGTGGCTGCTGCGTGTGTGTCCTCATAAGTGTGTCCGTTTTATATATCGGTACTGTCGGGGTGTAGACCTTGTATGTCCAAAACAGTTTCATTGTATTATTATTTTCTTAGGCAAATTATGAAAATAGCCTCGTAGATGGGCTATTATGTTCACTACCTTTGTGCGACACTCATGCCGACAGCAGTAAGTGCACTTCAGAGTGTGCGTGCCTGCGTGCATGCTTGTTTGTCAGTATAACAGTGTTGAGGCAGTATCCCGTTGAGTCACCACTCGCCACCTCTACTCGTGACCTTCGGTTGCAAACAAAGACGCGCATGATTACATATTGAAAATACCATGTGGCATTTGGGTGTCATAATTGTTTCTATAAACAATTATCCCACGACAATTTCTGGTTTCTGCAATTTAATTTAATTGTGTGGTGTCTGATATTATTAACAGGTGCCAAATGGGAGCACACGGGAGCATTTCTACAAAGGGTTTTTGAACAGCAGCTAATTTTATTTGAAACTGAATTTGAAAACGTTTCATCTTAATCTTGCAGGTATTGTTGAGCTGGAGAATGGGAAGCTTTGATCAAAAGGGATGAGATTAGCTAAGATTTCCCTAAAATGAAAGAAACATAATAATTAAGCAAAATTACAGGGTGTGCTTTTTTTGTGATTATTGGTACGCCAGTGATGACGTCAGGAACGAGCCTTTAGCAGAGTTTTGCAAGCGTCACTGCAAGTGCCAATAATCATGATAAAGCACACCCTTGAGTCTAATATTGTGATTATAACAGTTACCCTTAAAAAGATGTTATTGTAACCAAGATATTCGATAGAAATTAATAATTTAATGCCAGATTTAGCCACTACAACCGCAAATATCCCCTGCTAGCCTAGCCACTCAGCCAGCTTTGCGAGACTCTGTCTCATCAGCACAGCTGATTTTTATGTTTTGATTAGGTGTGCCATCATGCCGGTAGGTGGCTGTTTCAACCAACCAAATTGCTTCCTCGAAACGACCCGTTTTACTGTAGGCTATAATAATTGTATAAAACGCATTTAAATTGGTCAAGTTTTGGAATGCCAGCAACTTGTCATCATGCAGGGTTTTTTTTATGTTAAAAGTTCTTATTCATTAACTGCTTAAACACTATGAAATACTTTGTTGACTGATCGTCCACAGCAGGGACCCTGACCCCCTTTGCCATTTACATCAAATCCCTTTAGCTGAACACAGCAGATCTACAAAGTTAAATGCCAAATTTGATGAGATAAATACCAGGGCAATGCACGTCAACACAAATCGTCTACACACCCTTTCGTGTTCAGCGCTGACAAGGAACTATGTGGATAGAGAGAGCAGGCATTTAACCCATTCTGATCGGGCACCCATTTTGGTGTCAGCATCATGTTATGCTTTAGCCATTTAAAAATAGCAGATCTACAAGCTCATATCGCGCCACCGAGTGGCGCGATACGAGCTTGTAGGTCTGCTATTTTTGAAAAAAATCGAAGAACGACTGACATTTTTTTAATCTGATCTCAGGTCAGAATGGGTTCGTCAGACCAGTGTGTGTCCGGCGGAAACCTCGTATGAATCTGATCTCAGGTCAGAATTGGTTAATATTAAAATTGACGGGGAACAACATGCTTCAGGTCTGTCCCTTCTGGCCTCTGCTCAAATTGGCACCAGTGCAAAGGGTGTACTAGCTGCCCTAAACATCCTACGGGTTTTCAATTCTAATTCTCTCTCTCTCTCTCTGCCCTGTGGGGGTTTTGGCCACACACACACACACACACACACACACACACACACACACACACACACACACACACACACACACACACACACACACACACACACACACACACACACACACACACACACACACACACACACACACACACACACACACACACACACACACACACACACACACACACACACACACACGCCTCTCACCTCTTTTCTATCTCCATCCTGCCTGGGAGCCTGAGGGTCTATACCTCCCAGAGCTGCATATGTCACCTGCTTTGGCACATGCTGCCCCGGCCATCGTCGCACCTGTCACCCCCTACCACACAGTGTCCTCTGGCTGTGGTCAGCTCAGACATCAGGGGGGGGCCTTCTCCGTGACAAGGAGCCTGCAGTGAGAGGACACTTCACACCGTCCATACCGCGGTGTACCGACTCCCTGGATAGTGAGTTTCAACTGTCAGCAGCACACACCAGATGTCTTATCATCACTGGTGGATACTTTACTTTAACCCATTCTGACGTGAGATCAGATTCATACGAGGTTTCCGCCGGACACACACTGGTCTGATGAACCCATTCTGACCTGAGATCAGATTCTAAAAATGTCAGTCGCTCTTCGATTTTTCAAAAATAGCAGACCTACAAGCTCGTATCGCGCCACTCGGTGGCGCGATATGAGCTTGTAGATCTGCTATTTTTCAATAGCTAAAGCATAATATGATGCCAACACCAAAATGGGTGCCCGGTCAGAATGGGTTAAGTAAACGCATCAATAATCCAATATAAAAATTACAAGTAAAAGTCAGAGTGAGCTTGTAGATCAGCTATTTTCAAATGGTCAACATTTGGTTAATGTTAAAAATCTAAAATCTAAAAAGTAACTAGTAACTAAAGTTTACAAATGAATGTAGTGGAGTACAATATTTGGATCCGTGATGTAGAGTAGTAGAAGTCATTAGAAAGTATTGGAAATTGGAAATACTCAAGTATAGTACAAAGGTCTCAAGATTGTACAAAGTACAGTATACTTAAAGGTATATTCAGTGATTTCACTCAAAAAAGCTTAGGTTTCGTTTTTGGCTGTGGGACCCAGCCTTTCGTCCAATCAGGATAGAGAGTCAAAAACGAAACCTAAGGATTTTTGACCCCCAGGGGTTGACTGGGGACAGGGAGGAACTCCTTATATGGCCAGCACACTCTATAGTAGGGAGGATTATCACAACAAAACAAAAAAATAAGTGATATTTGAATTAAGTGAAATCACTGAATATACCTTTAAGTAAATGTGCTTAGTTACTTTCCACCACTGCTCATAATGTTTTCTTATGTTTTCTCACATTTGGATGGTGCATTCACTATGCATGGCTCAATGGAATCTTTAGCAGGCTATTTGCTGGAAATTAGGCAGACTTTATGTTGGGAAAGAAAAGAGGAAGAAAGAAGAGGGGAGCAAATGAATATGTATGTGCATATTTATCCGGGAAATTATTACTTGCTGGAGCATCCATTAATCGTTTTCCATAATTCATTCAGCGCATATTCTCCTTTTTTTATTTAATTTAAACAAACCCATTAACGGGGATTAACCCATTCTGAACGGGAACCCATTTTGGTGTTGGCATCATGTTATGCTTTAGCTATTGAAAAATAGCAGATCTACAAGCTCATATCGCGCCACCGAGTGGCGCGATACGAGCTTGTAGGTCTGCTATTTTTTGAAAAATCGAAGAACGACTGACATTTTTTAGAATCTGATCTCAGGTCAGAATGGGTTCATCAGACCCAGTGTGTGTCCAGTGGAAACCTCGTATGAATCTGATCTCAGGTCAGAATGGATTAAGTCCTCTGAATGGGACTTTGGTTCCTCTCCCAATAGCCTCCAAAAGGGGTCCCTTGTTCCCATCAAGTGGAATTACTTTGCGAGTGTCTTCAGTGTCTTTGGAAGAGAATTACACAACAAGAGGGTGTGCTGCTGCTGCCACGCTCCTCCGTTTGGAAGAGAATTACACAACAAGAGGGTGTGCTGCCACGCTCCTCCGTTGCCGTCTTTTTTTTCTTTTTCTCTCCCACGAGTCGATTCATAATCACTTCTCAAAAGACGCATCCTGCCATTGTCGCTGCGGCTCTGCAAAATGCTTGTGCGGCAAATGTGTTTTTTTTTTGGGGGGGGGGGGGGGGGGTTCAGTTGCGACTTGGGTATTAGCCGGCGTTGTTTTAATTGCAACACAGAGTCAAGTTATGCAACTAACAGAAACGCCTCTCTCACGGCGGCTGTTGTCAAGTTCCTCTCCTGGTATAAACTTTATTTGTCGCGTTTGTTTCACGGCACTAATTACAGCCCCAGGTGAACCGCCTCTCTGGACGCCCCATCTTACATCTGTTCTTGTGGCCGTGGACACGGGAAGGAAAGGAAAAGGAAAGGAGGAAAAAAAAAAAAAACAAGAGTGAAAGAAATAATGTTGAGTGAAGCTGAAGCCGAGTTTGTGTGTGTGTGTGTGTGTGTGTGTGTGTGTGTGTGTGTGTGTGTGTGTGTGGCTTGTAGGGCTTTGTATCCGATTAACCATAAGGCATACATTAATGATAATTGGATGAGAGGATGTGAGCAGAGCCCAGAGCAAGAGATGCATACACTTCTGCTCTACTTTTACTGTAAGAAGAAAAGATTCACTTTGTCACTACTCTTTCTTCCGCTTCTCCGGGGGGGGGGGGGGGGGGGGAAGAGAGAGAGAGAGAGAGAGAGAGAGAGAGAGAGAGACTGACTGTGTGGGGGGTTTCAAGCATGCAGCTCGAGGGAACTAGTACACTACAAGACGTCTGCATATTGTCCCACTGTAGATAAGATGGCCAGATATGCAATTATGCAGTACATACTGCATATGCCAGGGCCGGGGTCAATTCACTTACAGTTCACTTGGTTCCCAAATGTCAATTTGGCCGGTACTTTGCTTAATAAAGTGATAGCATTAATTCTTAATCCCTTCACTGACTCCCTGCTGCTTTTTGAATCAAATGAAGCACAAGGAATACATCTGCAAAGGAAAAAATTGGAAATTGGTACTAATCACACAAATTTAGAATAGAGCAGTTTTTTTTCAGCTATAGTAGCAAAACATCAATAATAAAAAAAAGTAGGCTACCTCGCTAAATGCTTGGCCCTCCTTTTGGAGAGGCCGGTCATTTGAAATCTCATCACAACCAACGTGTGCACGCGCGTACGTGCCCCAGGCTATAAACCCATTCTGAACGGGCACCCATTATGGTGTCGGCATCATGTCATGCCTTATCTATTGAAAAATAGCAGATCTACAAGCTCATATCGCGCCACCGAGTGGCGCGATACGAGCTTGTAGGTCTGCTATTTTTTTGAAAAATCGAAGAACGACTGACGTTTTTAGAATCTGATCTCAGGTCAGAATGGGTTCATCAGACCAGTGTGTGTCCAGTGGAAACCTCGTATGAATCTGATCTCAGGTCAGAATGGGTTAAAAAAGGGGGGGGAAGCCTATAGCTCTGAGGTGGTCTGCTCCAGTTGTTGATATTTCAGCGCTTTGAATGGCTTCCTCTAAGCTATAATCAAAACTACCTCTACCTCTAGGAGACCTTGAGAATGAACAACATCGTCTTTGGGCATCCCTCCGACTTCCTGGTATAGCTGTTCACAATTGAATCCCAATTTCAAGCAATTGAAATTGGCATTTAACCCATTCTGACCTGAGATCAGATTCATACGAGGTTTCCGCCGGACACACACTGGTCCTGATGAACCCATTCTGACCTGAGATCAGATTCATACAAGGTTTCCGCCGGACACACACTGGTCCTGATGAACCCATTCTGACCCGAGATCAGCTCATATCGCGCCACTCGGTGGCGCGATATGAGCTTGTAGATCTGCTATTTTTCAATAGCTAAAGCATAACGTGATGCTGACACCAAAATGGGTGCCCGGTCAGAATGGGTTAAAAAGACGAACTTGACGATTTGAATTGCGTCAAGTTATTTTTCATGTCACAATATTGTGAATTGAATAGGACTGAATTGAAACAAGACATGGAAACAAGACAGCAGGGACTTTTTTTCAGTCCTTTTAGACTAAGCGTTTGACTGTACTCTGTATCGTTTACATTTCTGCCTAATAAAGTATTCAATCAATCACAGGAGGGGCCGTCAGGTAGCGGCAGCGGCTCTTGGTGGATTCTAATGGTCTAACGCAAGCCGACAGTCCGCTGAAGTCGCAAATGTGATGGTAGTTACAATGGAGAACTTTAACGTCATGACCAGGACAAACGCACACACACACACACACACACACACGCCATATGCGATTCTGTGACCCCGTTTATATCCCATCGGGCAGATCAGACTGGTCGGCCAGACGGACGTGGTCATAATGTGATGTGACAACACAGGGGCACCTAGTGTCAACGCAATCTGACATCACAACACATGCCTGTAGAATAGATGATGTCCACTGGATGACTAGAGAGCAGGGGAGGGGGGGGGGCAGCAATGTGAGAACCGTTGAAAAACAATAACAGAGAGAGAGAGGGGGAGAGAGAGAGAAAGAGAGATAGAGAGAGAGAGAGAGACAGAGAGAGAGAGAGAGAGAGAGACAGAGAGAGAGACAGAGACAGAGACAGAGACAGAGACAGAGACAGAGACAGAGACAGAGACAGAGACAGAGACAGAGACAGAGAGAGAGACAGAGAGAGAGAGAGAGAGAGAGAGAGAGAGAGAGAGAGAGAGAGAGAGAGAGAGAGAGAGAGAGAGAGACAGAGAGAGCCAGGGATCTCATTAGGTATATCTACCTACCAGTGGGGGCATTGCGGGAGAAAAAAAAGGAAAAGAGAATTGGAGAGAATTACTTTTGAGTAAAAGTGCAAAAGGGATTGGCATCAAAATATAATTAAAGAGTCAAGGATCAGCTATTTTCAGTGTAAAATCTGTCATTGCGACGGCATCAAGGCCCGCCAGGATACATTTTAGTCGACTAAATCAACTGTAGATTTAGTCGCATGACACTTAGTCGACTAAAACTAGACTAACGCCAAGACATTCTGCCGTGATGATGACACGATTCTGGGCCCATTCCTCCCTCAGCTCTCTGCCACCTCCCCCATCCCCTCCCCTTCCCCCCCAGAGCACTTTGGTGAACAAATGCCAAATGATCACGCTTCTGTGCTCACCATCTGGCAGTTCACGCTCTCCTAGCACCCATCACATCTCGCACTGGGCTGCCAATCTACCGCACGCTACAGTAGTTAACCTAGCCCTTTTGCTCAACATATGTATATATTTAAATCGTACAGTCATCAGTAAGTGTGTGTGTGTGTGTGTGTGTGTGTGTGTGTGTGTGTGTGTGTGTGTGTGTGTGTGTGTGTGTGTGTGTGTGTGTGTGTGTGTGTGTGTGTGTGTGTGTGTGTGTGTACAGTGTAACTGTGGTCTCGTGGATAGTCCATATATACATATCTTCGCACTATTCATAATAATAATAATGTCATAATAATGTCAATAATAATGTTCAACTGCATTTCTGAGGTTTATTCAACTGCTAGTATAGCCCATTCTGACCGGGCACCCATTTTGGTGTCGGCATCATGTTATGCTTTAGCTATTTAAAAATAGCAGATCTACAAGCTCATATCGCGCCACCGAGTGGCGCGATACGAGCTTGTAGGTCTGCTATTTTTGAAAAATCGAAGAGCGACTGACATTTTTAGAATCTGATCTCAGGTCAGAATGGGTTCATCAGACCAGTGTGTGTCCGGCGGAAACCTCGTATGAATCTGATCTCAGGTCAGAATGGGATAGGAGGAGACTTTGTGAGAAGACACGTCTGGCCTGGGAAGCGTATCACCTCAGAGATTCCCATTGCAGGCACCCCGTTGTTCAAAGTCCCGTTGAGGCTTGGTGAAGTGTTTGGACAACATTAATATCCTAATGTCTTAAGGAGCCTCTGAGATGCCTCGGATAACTAAATGTTTCTTTTCAATCTACAGTATATGTAAAATAAAATCTGAAGCAACCCCATCCAATAGATGTTTGTAAATCTGCTTAAAAGCCTATAGTGAAAATGTACGAACTCTGTCTTTTAGCGGACTGGCCACTGAGGAGGTCAGTTTGCTGTGCTCCCGTGGGCCAACAACCATGGCCCACGGGTACCTCTGCTATTTTGCTCCTTCTGTACTCTAAACTTTGAAATCGAAGAACGACTGACATTTTTAGAATCTGATCTCAGGTCAGAATGGGTTCATCAGACCCAGTGTTTGTCCGGCGGAAACCTCGTATGAATCTGATCTCAGGTCAGAATGGGATAGCTTAGAAATTAGCAAAGATGTGTTTTGCGATGTACTTTGGAGCCGCGGCTCGGTTGTTGATGGTTACAGGTGTCTATTCGCAGCCGCGCTGCTTGAGACGCAGCGTGGTTTCATGGACAGTTAAGAGAGGAGCAGCAGAGACACCACGGGAGCAGTAGGAACGCATCCAGTGACAGGAGGGAAAGTGACGCGGCACGCAGGGATGGGGACAGTTGCCAATGTCAGTCATTTGATGATGACATGGAGTTGGTATCAAAGAAAGTGTGAGCGCGCACGCGTGGACACGCACACTATCCCATTCTGACCTGAGATCAGATTCATACGAGGTTTCCACTGGACACACACTGGTCTGATTAACCCATTCTGACCTGAGATCAGATTCTAAAAATGTCAGTCGTTCTTCGATTTTTCAAAAAATAGCAGACCTACAAGCTCGTATCGCGCCACTCGGTGGCGCGATATGAGCTTGTAGATCTGCTATTTTTCAATAGCTAAAGCATAACATGATGCTGACACCAAAATGGGTGCCCGTTCAGAATGGGCTATTCCTCTTAGATCTTGACAGGGGGATCTGACAAGGGAATAAACGCAGAGGGAAGGATGAAATACCAACGGTTTGGTTTGTCTTGACTGGATTAAGGTTTTGAACCAAGTCGAGAAGCTATAAGAAGGTTAGATTAGGATTTAAGGTAACTTTGTCAACTTTAATTTCCGACAAGGTTCTTTATATAGCTGAGAGAAAAAGCCTTATAAAGAAGGGGGAATGACGTAACGTATTTGTATTGTAGTGCTTGTGAGTACACCAGTGTTTCAGTACTACAATTTTATGAATGCTATATCTATATCATAGCCAATCTATTCCCATATAACCCATCGCAACGTGCTGCGATGGGTTGTGAGCTCTTAAATCTGCTATTATTTGGTGCATAACACCAAGTATAACCAGTATAAATGAGGCATAACTCCCAACAGTAACCCCTAAACCTTTGCTTTAAAGTTTAGGGGTAAACAAACGCCATCTGTTCACAATTGTAAATGTAACAAAAAAAACCCAGAAAGAACCATTTCTGGTATAGCTGAAAATGGTCATCAAACAAATGTCTACAAATAATAATAAAGTACATGCTCCACAAACACTTTTCATTATGCAGCTTTTCCAAATGACCGCATTTGCCTTCGAGAGTAAAGCACAATCGTTTTGACCATGGATGGTGTGTACTGTAAACACAATTATAGTGCTACGCCACTACTGGACATGAAGACATTGCACCATTCAATTCTTCATGACTATGTTAAGTAATGACACGCATGGAGGCAATGCATGTTGACATTATTGGGATGTCACACAATGTTTACATCATGCTATCAAGTGACCTACACACAGTGGTGACTTATGTACTGTACACCCTTGGACTGCCAGTCCCAATTTCTTTGTTTGGGTAACAAATTGGCATATTTTTAATTCATCGTTTTAACATACAAGAAAGATCTGGTGGCTTGAAAAGATGTTTTTTCATTTTTTTTTCATTGATAGTGTATTCTCTCGATTCGCCACCAGATGGCGGGAACGCACCATTACGCTGATTTTGGCCAAAATAGACGAATCTTCCTAAGTCACTTCCGGTTCAACGATCAACAACATCCTGTAGTATTTTGACCCTAGTCAATAGCTTGGCTGGTCCGGATTGCTAAGCTAATGCTATATTTTTCATAACGAAGTCAAATTAACCTCAAATCAACCCCAAAAGATCGCAAAATATCACATTTTTTACAGCGACGCACATAGAGACGGCGCGCGTGCACGATAGCGCACGATCACGCGGATTTCGGCCGTAAATTACATCCAAAAATATTAATATTAGCGAAAAAATATTAATTTTTGCTCTTTTGACCCCCCGATAACTGATATTGATTGTCATTCCGTTTATTCCGTTAACGGGAGGTTTAGATTTTTAGATTAATTCCGTTTTTTCCGTTAATTGTAGGCCAAGGGTTAAGTAACATGTTGAGGTGCTTTATTGAAGTATTTCCAATGTCTAATACTTTTACTTCTACTCCACTATACATCACGACGGGATGTCAGATTGTAAGATCAGCTATGCAAAATAGGTCTAAATTGGTTTATGTACTGTATGTTTTGTAATAATAATAATAATATACTAAATCTACAAAGTAACTAGAAACTAAAGTTGTCTGAAATGATTGTACTGTATTATATCAGAGACGTAGAAGAGTTATATAAAGAATAAAGTATTGGAAATGCATGCCTGGTGCCACAAATTCCACAATATGTCTCATCAGCTATTCTGAGCTTGCTTGAAAAATAACAATAAAAACATTGCAATTCAGTCACGCCCGCAGTACATTTTACTGTATAACCCATTCTGACCGGGCACCCATTTTGGTGTTAGCATTACGTTATGCTTTAGCTATTTAAAAATAGCTGACCTACAAGCTCATATCGCGCCACCGAGTGGCGCGCTAAGAGCTTGTAGGTCTGCTATTTTTGAAAAATCGAAGACACTTTTAGAATCTGATCTCAGGTCAGAATGGATTCATAATGAAACTGTCAGGATGTAATAGACATTTCTAGAATCTGATCTCAGGTCAGAATGGGATAAATCTCATTCTCCTTCGTTTGGAGATGAGTCACACAGATAGAATGGGGGAATACGCACAAACACAAACACAAGCACGCACGAACACGCAGATGTGCTCCGGTAAACCGAGGCTAGATTGTAAATTTAATTAAAGAACAAAACAAACCCAACTTTAGTTTGTTCACCGATATGACAAAAACAACAACTCCGGCAACAATAAGTATAACCTCTCCTGTGAACGGGGAGGTGGGTGGTGCTGCCCGTTGGAGGTGTGTGGGTGGAGGACTGGCAACAATAAGTATGGCCCAGGCCGTAGCGTAACGGTCTGGGCACCGGACTGGTGATCCAGTCGTGGTGTGCCGCGGGTTCGACTCCCGAACCCGACACGGCCTTTACCGCATGTCATCCCCCCATCTCTCTCCCGTTTCCTGTCAGCCTACTATCTGTCCCTTAAAAAATCAATAAAAGGCGTAAGCCGCAAAAAAAAATATCTTAAAAAAAAAAAAAAACAATAAGTATAACCTCTCCTAGAACGGGGAGGTGGGTGGTGCTGCCGTTGGAGGTGTGTGGGTGGAGGACTGGCAACAATAAGTATAACCTCTCCTGTAACGGGGAGGTGGGTGGTGCTGCCGTTGGAGGTGTGTGGGTGGAGGACTGGCAACAATAAGTATAACCTCTACCTGGAACGGGGAGGTGGGTGGTGCTGCCGTTGGAGGTGTGTGGGTGGAGGACTGGCAACAATAAGTATAACCTCTCCTGGAACGGGGGAGGTGGGTGGTGCTGCCGTTGGAGGTGTGTGGGTGGAGGACTGGCAACAATAAGTATAACCTGTCCTCTACCTTGAACTGGGTGGTGGGTGGTGCTGCCGTTGGAGGTGTGTGGGTGGAGGACTGGCAACAATAAGTATAACCTGTCCTCTACCTGGAACAGGGAGGTGGGTGGTGCTACTGTTGGAGGTGTGTGGGTGGAGGACTGGCAACAATAAGTATAACCTCTCTCCTGGAACGGGGAGGTGGGTGGTGCTACTGTTGGAGGTGTGTGGATGGAGGACTGGCAACAATAAGTATAACTTCTCCTGGAACAGGGAGGTGGGTGGTGCTACTGTTGGAGGTGTGTGGGTGGAGGACTGGCAACAATAAGTATAACCTCTCCTGGAACGGGGAGGTGGGTGGTGCTGCCGTTGGAGGTGTGTGGGTGGAGGACTGGCAACAATAAGTATAACCTCTCCTGGAACGGGGAGGTGGGTGGGTGGGTGGAGGACTGGGAGCAGTAGTGTCTGGTCAATTAATTATTTCTCTCCCATGGCTGTATATATATACAGTAGGCTACGTACCCCGCAGCTAGGGGACGTTATTTGCTAGGTGGACCCCAACGTATACTCTGTGTATATACCCATCACAAACTGTAAAGGGCAAGTTCCCCTCCGCTCCACAAGGAGACCCCACAATGGATCAGGAAGGACTTGTGGCAGTGCCTCACTGCCTCCCTCACTTCCTCCCAATAAAGCAGGCCTGGATGATGCTCACTTGTCCTTTTGTCTTCAAACACATGCACAGCCCTCAGCCACCCTTGTTTGCTGTGTGCATGAACCAGGGGGGCAGTCAGCCAGATATTTCGTGAAGCCTCATTTGAAATCGGTAGTTCATATAATGGCCTGTTGTGGCGCTGGACTGGACCCAAAAAGCCCCATAGAGGCCCATGTATTTTGGCCCAACTTCACCTAGACTGTATTACCTTAATAAACATGGTCATGAATACTTTCTGCTTCCAGTCACTAGTTTAAAGTCTCATTTCTAATGTCATAATATTCTTTTTGGAAAATGATGGTCCCATTAATTAAAAAAATTAACATAAAGTCACGTATGTTCTGAGGGGCATGGCTACCGTTACAGTCTATGATCGGGATTCCCCTCCCACTCGAGTCAAAATAAAAACCAACGGAGAAGAAGGGGGGAAGTCCCGCCTCGTGTCTGGGCCAGCCAATGGCCAGCTGGGCCAAAACGGAGCCAGCCAATGGCCAGCTGGGCCAAAACGGATCTAGAAATATGGCGATTTACATCAGGAATTACCATAGAATTACAGGCTTCATTTTACGTCCATGTTAGACCCGGGGAACGCTTTGTCCATATTTTTTACAGTCTATGCTTCAAACACATGCACAGCCCTCAGCCACCCTTGTTTGCTGTGTGCATGAACAGATGATTCCCTATGCATCTTTGAACTTGTTTCAATGCAAGTCACCATGATGTGGGTTATATTTAAGACTGATGCATTTGATTTAAACTTATATTCTGATTTGTATTATGAACTTATACTAGATATGTGGCTAATTATTATTTGAATATGCAATAGGAAATGTATAAATATGAACTAAAGGCCATACTTTATAATTTAATGTTTATATAGAAATATACTATAACTATTTTATTTCCTGTTTATTTATAGAACCATCGTCAAGGCAATCATGTCAAACCTCCATAAGTCGAGAATCCAGGAGAGCTGTCCTTGGTGGCTCTGCAGCCATCCAAAGTTCGGATGTCATTTGTGACTTGTACCGGCGTGTCCCTCCCGACATTTCTGGCGAGAGGTAAACAGAGTGCGCTAATGCTAATGATAGCAAAGTGTGTGCATAGTGTGTGTATGGGGCTGGCAGGGGTGGAATCTCCTTCTCTTAAAGTGAACGTTGATGGTGGCACAGGTTAACTACATTTATGCTAACAGCTAGCACAGAAAGAATTAACTAAGGATGCACCGATCCGGCTTTTTGGCATTCGATACCGATTTCGATACATGGGGGTCCAGTATCTGCCGATACAGAGTACCGATCCGATACCCCCACAAAGAAACGTAATAACCTATTAAGCTGTATGCCTCACTGTGTGGAGTCTGGAATCATTAATTTGTGTAAGGCAACATCAAGGCTTGACTTAAACATTACTTTCCCAACTTTGTAAAACAAAATGTAACAAACACAGATATAAATGCACTGGATTATTTATTAAATAACTGTGCAACAATTAGACCAGGTTAATGTGTGAGCAGGCTAGCCTGGCTGCATTCCACATGGTATACTGTCAATACTACACTGCTGTGTCACAGAGGAGGTAGAGTTGTTTTCATACTGTAATTACACATAATTATTGGATCGGATCGGATAATGGATCGGCCACCGATCCGATACCCGATCTAGAATTTTAGCCTGGATCGGCGCCGATCTCCGATACGAGTATCGGATCGGTGCATCCCTACAATTAACCAAATGTAATATTCACGACCGATATTTAGAAAAATAACAATTGACTCAAATAATAGAGAACCACGTTTTTTCTTAAAAAAAAAGAAAAAAAAGAAAAAACGAATCGATGCAAAAACATTTGAATGGAATGTGTACTGTATATTCAACTAAATTGCTTCATCACGTTGCCGAGAGCTGGAGCGCTCCAGGACCTCCGGCAATCCTAGGCGCGCTCACTAAGCATTCAAATGTTTTAGTCGTAGCTTAGTTTGTCAGTGAAAAAAGGTAGTCAACGAACATTTTCCGTCATAGTCGACAAAATCAACACCGTTATACACTCATATTCAGTTGACCTTTGTTTTCACCTAGCATTTTGAGAGAGAGAGAGCGAGAGAGCGCGAGAGTGCGAGAGCGCGAGTGAGAGAGAGAGAGCGAGAGAGAGAGATTTCCCTGCAGGTTAACCCTATAAAACCGGGAAAGCATCTGTGTCATTTCAGATTGTATTCCAAACAACTGAAGCTCACAGCTCGTCACTTCGAAAAAGCGTCAACACAACAAACCTTCTCTTTTGGTGCGGCATGAAACATTTTCAAATGGGGATCAGCAGCCAAATGCATGAAAAAGTTTGAGAACCACCGATTTAGAAGCCATTGGAGCCACTCCACAACAACTGTAGAAGGTCTTAACACATTTAGTACAGGAAGTGCCTTCAAAATAAAGGCTATAGAGTGACAGAGTTGTCTGATCGCTTTTACTTTGAAAGCCATGAAACAGGAAACACTTGCCTAAAAAAGTTGACTTTACAAAGGGACCTCACATCCCGATCATCTTAATATATTGTTTTACGCTCCAAAAAGCGTTCATATTTTGCGGGAGAGACGGATGATGAGCAGAAATGAAGCGCCAGCATATCGATCCATTCATCACCACGGAGAGCGCCTTGGATTAGGAGATACGAGTCATTCTTTCCGCCGCGCTAACATGGGAGTCAATGACAAGCTAATAATTGCACTGAGCGTTAGCATACGGCAAGCGAAAAGCGAAATGCCAAAAAAAAAAAAAAAGGAAAAATTCGGAATATTCTTATCTCGCCCCGCGTCGCTGGGACGTCGCTAGGACGTCCTCACACGTCAATAGTACTAATATTTTGCGATCCTTATGACGTTCTCAGACGTCCTATGTATAGAATATGTTAATGAATTAAAGCAGGGCTAGAGAGCAAGAAAGAGCGAGGGGAAGAGAGAGAGAGAGAGGTAGCCAGGCAGAGAGAGAGAGAGAGAGGGGCAGAAAATGTGAAGTTTCCCAGGTTAACCTCTACATCAGTGGAGCACATAAGGCGCTCTCTCTCCTCAGACGGGCCTCGCTCTAATGGTCCGCTCTAGTGCGGTCTGCCTCACTCACACAGAATGGAAACACAAGCATGACTCCCTCATTTCATCACGGATCATTCCGGCTCTCTCTCTCTCTCCCTTCGTCCACTACATTTACCATCATTCCTGCTCTGCGTTCACCGCAAATTGCCGTGAGCGCTGTCTGTCATACACCTCAACAAGTGAAGCATGCAAAAGCATCTGCATGTCAGAGGAACATACAGTATACAGATCTGTTTTAACCCATTCTGACCGGGCACCCATTTTGGTGTCAGCATCATGTTATGCTTTAGCTATTTAAAAATATCAGATCTACAAGTTCGTATCGCGCCACCGAGTGGCGCGATACGAGCTTGTAGGTCTGCTATTTTTGAAAAAAATCGAAGAACGACTGACATTTTTAGAATCTGATCTCAGGTCAGAATGGGTTCATCAGACCAGTGTGTGTCCGGCGGAAACCTCATATGAATCTGATCTCAGGTCAGAATGGGTTAAATGTGGCGACGTGCAGGTGCCACGTAGTATACTACCAACCAGAGCCATCTGGCTCTGACTGTTAATCTTACTAGCATCTCTATTCTGGAAATGTTATAAAAATAGTAATATTATTGTCAATTTATTGGCGAAAACAACAGCCTCACAACAAAACCTATTGTGAGCTTGAAGATCATCAGTAAAGACTTTTGGTATAGAGAGAGAAACTAGAACAATAGTAAAATGTAAACAAATCTGAATGATACGATGTGTACAGAGTTGTGTGAGTTTTGGACAAAATCTGTAAGAAACTTAACCTGACGCTGCCAGATGAGGGCGGTATTGGGTAACCATGTTCCCCAACACAGCACTCATCTGGGATCTCTCAGGCAGTTGAGCTGACAAAAATCCGTTCCGTACCGAACCAATCAGCGTGAGCTAAGGGTGGGACCGGACGTGAAGCTATATAGACACGTCAATATGATTGGTTGTGTTTGCACGCCCACACGGTGATAGACAGACGGTCCCATCCAATCATCTACCAAGTATCTTGAAAAAAAGGAACAGCCCCGTCATCGAATTTGCTTCCGCGATCCCAGATCCCAATAAGCTGTGAAACAAATTTGTGTAGCAAGCTTCTTGGATCTGGCAGCGTCAGGTTATAAGAAACTAGGAATGGTTGCAAAGTGTCTTTAAGGCAAAATAGCGGAAAATATAGTCTGGCACAAATGGGCAAGGCCTATATGGGAAGTTGCGTCATGATCCAAGGAATACAGGGAGGAAACAAATGTGACCAGATTTGAGAGCCTGCCATCGTGCAACCTCCAGCGTTAATAGCACAGGCAGACTCTTCACATACTAGAGCATGTCTGAAATAACTATCACAGCTGAAATCCACAGAAGTGAACCTTTCAAGCCTGTTTTCTCAACTCGCTGTTTCTCTGCCAGACATTTACTCTATAAGCCATATCTCCAAAACTGGTGGGTCAAACTGAACAACCAATATTTAAATTTGAAGCTATGATTCTCTGAAACAAATTCAAGAAAATCCAGTCCCTCCGTCAAATTTGGTCACATGTATTGTAGGACCTACTGTTCAGAAATGTGAAGTGTATTGTCACAGCACAACCGTGAGGTCCATTTGACAAAGATCGGGGAGGCGATTATTCCTTATGCCAACTGAGGCGTGTAAAGTTTCACGTGAAATCGGATGCTGCCAAGTTCATGATCCGTGTCATTTAACCCATTCTGACCTGAGATCAGATTCATACGAGGTTTCCGCCGGACACACACTGGTCTGATGAACCCATTCTGACCTGAGATCAGATTCTAAAAATGTCAGTCGTTCTTCGATTTTTCAAAAAAAAACAGACCTACAAGCTCGTATCGCGCCACCGAGTGGCGCGATACGAGCTTGTAGGTCTGTTTTTTTATGAGCTTGTAGATCTGCTATATTTAAATAGCTAAAGCATAACATGATGCTGACACCAAAATGGGTGCCCGTTCAGAATGGGTTAATGCAAAGCGGGCCCCTCCCGCAAACTTTGGATGGCAATCATAACCAAATTTCGAATGGCATTTGGAAACACAGATAGATCTTCATCACATGAAAACAGAGACAATGTGTACACTAGTATGTATTCGTGTGAGTTGTGGACAAAATATTTAAGAGTAGTTGCAAAAAAAAGTGTATTTTGAAGATAACCTTGGGGTGCCTATTCCTCCTTGGCCTACTTTCCAAAATTCCACGGCGATCGGTCCAACTATGCAGGAGATTAGCTATTCACATTCGACATACTGGGATCTCCAGCCTAACGGAAATAAAAAGCAGGGAGCCAAGGAGAGACCCCTGGGTGTCAATGAAGAATTGCATGTGTGTGTGTGCGCGCGCACACGCACCTGAGCAAGCATGAGTGTTTAATGACAAATCCCCATTTAGCTGGATGGATCTATCCAGGGTCCGAATGAGTCCGAATTATCAGCCGAGTCACACGTATACAAAATGAGAAAATTAAAGGGACACTTCACCCTTTTTGCTAAAAAATATATGTTAATGACGTTTAGAAGCTTTAGAACACTTTCCTGGAGATCTTTATATGCAGTGTAATATGTGGTTTTAGATATTTTAGATTGTAGCAGTGAGCCTGTTGTCTCTGATGTCATGGACACTGGGCTCACTTCCTTCCTGGACTACATGTTGTCTCAGTAAGACAGCTCTCCCCCTATCCACAAGGAGGAGCAGTGCACCAAAGAATTATGGGAATTGTAGTCCAGGAAGGTAGTGAGACCAGTGTCCATGACATCAGAGACAACAGGCTCACTGCTACAATCTAAAATAACTAAAACCACATATTACACACATAAATACCCCCAGGAGAGTGATCTAAAGCTTCTAAACGTCATTAACATATATTTTTTTGCAAAAAGGGTGAAGTGTCCCTTTAAGGGCATCTCAGCACGCCCACCAACAAAAGGAAAACAAAAGGAAAACGGTAACAACAACAACAAAAACACAGCGACACACACACACACACACACCGAAACACATATGGCAGCCATAGACAGACAAGTGCAGGACGGAGCACACGCTGTTTGTTTGACATGTTCATCCCCTTCTTTTGCAGTGATGGATTGCTCCTCTCAAGCAAGCGGTGTGTCTCAGCGTGTCGTTTGTGACGCTGCGAGGAACAGAAAGGCATCTGGAGGATGCAGCTTTGTGACAGACGAGGAGACATGCACTTTATCCCATTCTGACCTGAGATCAGATTCATACGAGGTTTCCGCCGGACACACACTGGTCTGATGAACCCATTCTGAGCTGAGATCAGATTCTAAAAATGTCAGTCGTTCTTCGATTTTTCAAAAAATAGCAGACCTACAAGCTCGTATCGCGCCACTCGGTGGCGCGATATGAGCTTGTAGATCTGCTATTTTTAAATAGCTAAAGCATAACATGATGCCGACACCAAAATGGGTGCCCGGTCAGAATGGGTTATTGTGGGTATATGAAAGTCACCCAAGCCTGTTCACCAGGGTGCTCACAATTCGACTTTGCCACGATCTGTGATTCTCCGCATATAACACTGTATAATTTAATTATGTTTACTGTAGATGTTTAGACTTTTGTAAGTTTGAATACAAGACTTTGAGTTTTTGTGTTGTGCTACTTTGCCCTTACGAACAAAAAACCTTCACATACGTACTTCTTCAACATGTCCCAGCTTAATGCGCAGGCCTTTAGGTCTGTTAACAAATATTACATATTTAAATATACCATCAAATATTAACCCATTCTGAACGGGCACCCATTTTGGTGTCGGCATCATGTTATGCTTTAGCTATTGAAAAATAGCAGATCTACAAGCTCATATCGCGCCACCGAGTGGCGCGATACGAGCTTGTAGGTCTGCTATTTTTGAAAAATCGAAGAGCGACTGACATTTTTAGAATCTGATCTCAGGTCAGAATGGGTTCATCAGACCAGTGTGTGTCCGGCGGAAACCTCGTATGAATCTGATCTCAGGTCAGAATGGGTTAAAACAGGACTTTTGGAATGTATGGCAACCTCACATGGATTCTGTTGCAACTATACCTAGTGAATACCGGTGTAGTTTGGCCGTAGTAAATTTGAACGTAAATTAGCAGTTGAACTGTGATGCGTTGAGTCCATTCCTTCTTCCGCTCCCCCCTCCTTTCTCTCTTGTTTCATACTTAATTTTATGTATAATTACTATTATATTATTATTCTTTATTTTTCAACTACTACATCAGTTATAATGTAGTAGTTTATATCAATTATAAATTATATTGTTTGAATATTGTGTATGTCATTAATTTTTCTTTTATAATTTCAGCTCACTAGAGTATAGGTTCTGTCTGTCTGACAGCAAAAGGGGGGGGGGGATGGTGCATTGTAAGTTGAATGTTCATGTTTGTCATGTTTGCACTATGAATAAAAAGATTATAAAAAAAAAGGAAAACAAAAAACAAACAAAAAAGTGGACCGAGTGATTTTTAACTCCGCCGGCCACCACCGAGTGTTAACCACTAAAAACCACATGGTCTGTATCGTATAGGGAAAGCTTTCGCAGGAAAATAGCAGATCGACAAGCTGCTTCGACAACGTGACAACGCGTCGCAAAAGACTCCGCTCAACCACACAGTACATGGGTTAAGTGGTCTATCTTCCAGCAGTGTTTGGAGGCGTCGCAGGTACAGTACCATGTGGGTACTGTATATTGCTTCCATGTGGGCAGGGCGAGGGAGACTGCATCACATCACAGCTGTGAGGGACACCATGACGTCCTGACACGTCGTCCATCTAATTACATTAGCTAGTGCAACACATTCGACTGGGCCCTGGGTCTGGCTAACAATAGCACCGTTAAGTGTACAGTCAGTGTGTGCGCGCGTGCATGTGATTTGCACAACAGAATATACACCATGTATACAGTAATATGCATATAGTAGACTAGTTCTTTCCTAGGAAAGATGAACGACAGTTCCAGTGAAGTGAAGCTTATAGAGAACCTCCGTGTTTACATAATGTAGAATTTATTAATATAAAAAAAATCATACAGTATAAGAAAGTAAGACGACAACAATATAAAAGTGCATACTGAGAAGTGTGTGTGCGTGCGGTGAGGATTTAACCACTTATCGCCTGATTGATTCTTTGTATCATCGGTGCTGAATGTCATCTCCCTCTGTTTTGTGTTACTCATTCACACGCGCACGCTGCATCCATAGTTATATATCTATAGAGAAGACACCCGAGTTCTCCTCCTATCCACTTGCATTAAGTTGCTCAAAAGCGCATGAGGCGGATTCACTCCTCCTTCCTGGTAGGAACAGAGTGCATTCTGGGACGGATTGCAATGGTAAGTGGCCCCAAACACATGAACGCGCTGCCGTTGAACGCGCACGAGCGTCGTCCGTCGTGAACGTGTACAATGATAGTCAACGGACAGCGCGTTCATGTGTTTGGGGCCAGGCTGCAATACCTTCATTCGGCCACTATGTCCATTTCGCCTCAAGATTTCCTCTGGGTGCCTTCTCTATAAATATATATACTCTAAGGATGCATCTTGCTCGTCCTCCCTCTTCCTCAAATGTCTCCATCATGTCTGACTCTCCCTTTCTCTTCGCTGAATATGGGACGACGCGATGAAATTATAGATTAGCGCCTCCGTCCTAATGGACATGTTACGGTCAATGCAGATCAGTGTTGTTTTTGGCAGCAAAATTTGATTTTAGTTTTCTCTTGAATCGTTTATTTAGTTTTAGTCACATTTTAGTCACCTAGAATGTGTTAGTGTTAGTCTAGTTTTAGTCGACTAAAATGTATTTTGTCTGGCCTTGATGCCGTCGTGATGGCTGTTTTTTTTTAACCCATTCTGACCTGAGATCAGATTAAAAAAATGTCTATTATATCCTGACAGTTTCATTATTAACCCATTCTGACCTGAGATCAGATTCTAAAAGTGTCTTCGATTTAAAAAAAATAGCAGACCTACAAGCTCGTATCGCGCCACTCGGTGGCGCGATATGAGCTTGTAGATCTGCTATTTTTCAATAGCTAAAGCATAACATGATGCCGACACCAAAATGGGTGCCCGGTCAGAATGGGTTAATTTGCTGAAAATAGCCGATGTACAAGGCAAGCTCACAACGCGTCGTGAGCTTGTAGATCTGCTATTTTCAGCATGCAACCAAGTGTAAAATGACTTATACTGGATCTCTTGTCCACTAGTCCCTTCCTAACATTTTAGTCTAGTTTTTATTTGTTGACGATATTGTCAATATATTTAGTCTTAGTTTTCATTTAGTTTCCATTTAGTTTTCGTTAGTGGAAAAAGGTATAGTCGAACATTTTTCGTCTTGGTTTTAGTCGACAAAATCAACACTGATTGCAGACTAGCGTGCAGAATTATCTGAAAAGTCTGTGTATAGCGTTAGTTATTGATGGGAGCAGAAACCATTGAGCATTTTGCCCAAGCTGTCTTCCTCATAATTTCAATCAAGGCTTTAACCCATTCTGAACGGGCACCCATTTTGGTGTCAGCATCATATTATGCTTTAGCTATTGAAAAATAGCAGATCTACAAGCTCATAGCGCGCCACCGAGTGGCGTGCTACGAGCTTGTAGGTCTGCTATTTTTTGAAAAATCGAAGAACGACTGACATTTTTAGAATCTGATCTCAGGTCAGAATGGGTTCATCAGGACCAGTGTGTGTCCGGCGGGAACCTCGTATGAATCTGATCTCAGGTCAGAATGTGTTAAGCGGGACTAATCAATAGGACGGGGTCTCAATGAGAGAGAATGCTGACAGCGCTCCTATTGAATCTGTGTCACATGCTCCCTGTGTTATTATCCCACTACTTGGGATCACAAAGACAGGAGTGCATGCCGTGCAACCCTCCCCCCCCCCCCCCCCCCCCCACACACACACACACACACACACTCGCTCTCATATCTTGATATAAATATTGTCTCCCCAAAGGGCCCCCACACTCCACCCCAATGCCACACCGCGTTGCTTACACAGTGAGGTAGGTGCGCTTGTCTATGTGTACATGTATGAATCGCAGTAGCATATGTCTCCATTATTTCCTTCACTGTGTATGTACGTGCGTGCGTGCGTGCGTGCGTGCGTGCGCGCGTGCGTGCGTGCGTGCGTGCGTGCGCGTGCTCAGAAGGAGAGAGAGAGAGAGAGGCTCATCCCTGTGTGCAGGAGACAAAATGGTGGAGAGTCTGATCAGTGGGCCTACACTATAATCTTCTGTGGCTGCAGCCTCAGCATCTCTCTCTCTCACACACACACACACACACACACACACACACTTTCCCTCTCTGCCCCCCCACCCCCCCCCCCCCTTCCCACTGTGAATCTTCCCACAAACCAATAGTCATGGGGCTCAGGGTGGAGGCAGAACAAGATAAGTGGAACGAGGGATGTGGAGAGGATGGGAAAACGTGGAGTGATGGGAACGGCGAGGCCGCCAACCCCCCCCCACCACCACCGCCCCAACACTCCCACCGCGTGCAACACACACACACACACACACACACACACACAGTGTATAATTAATTATAAAATAGGGAAAACTCTTACCCCAACCCTGAAACCTAACCCGCGCCCCCCCTCCCCCCATGCCTGTATACCATCCGCTGCTTCACTTCACTCCTTTTTATAATGTTATATTCCTGCCTTTAACCCATTCTGACCTGAGATCAGATTCATACGAGGTTTCCGCCGGACACACACTGGTCTGATTAAACCCATTCTGACCTGAGATCAGATTCATACGAGGTTTCCGCTGGACACACACTGGTCTGATGAACCCATTCTGACCTGAGATCAGATTCTAAAAATGTCAGTCGCTCTTCGATTTTTCAAAAAATAGCAGACCTACAAGCTCGTATCGCGCCACTCGGTGGCGCGATATGAGCTTGTAGATCTGCTATTTTTAAATAGCTAAAGCATAACATGATGCTGACACCAAAATGGGTGCCCGGTCAGAATGGGTTAAGTGTAAATATTTGCAGCAAGTTCTCCTATTAGACATCTGACCTTGCTGCTGCTCCCATTCCTAGGAACCGTCCTCCCAGCATCACATCATTCGCCGTCTAGTTTATTTTCTCCCCCATACTTCTTTGACCCTCATGAATCCACTTTATATTCCTCACTCTGCCAACATGATATACAGTCAAACATAAACGGATGGATGGATGGGTGGATAGATACGACTGTAAGCGGATAAGAGAGAGGGGGAAGAGACACAGCGAGCGGAAACATAAACACAATAATAATGCGAATGTGGAGGCATTGGTGATTCCAGGAGTGCCGACTCAGCGGCAGCCTTGTTTAATTACCGTTCACCTGGAGCCAAAAGGCCTAATGGAAGACTTGGACACAGGCCCAGACAAGCAATGTTCCGCTTGGCTTGGGCCGTGAAGAAATTGTTGGTCTGAGTCATTCGGTCTTGTTGTTGTTGTCGTCGGATCACAAACCCTGAAGACAGCAGCAGGCGACGACGAGGGAATTCTAACGTTTGAACAAAAACATCGTATTCCACACCTTGCCTAAGACCTGAACATGAAGATGAAATTGTCAACCGAAAGGCTTAAACGAACTATACCAATGCAAAAACGAGACTTGTTTCATGCTAAAGAATAAATAAGTGGCTACAGCGAGGACATCAATAACTAGAATTGCACTCTGTGGAGCAGAGCGCGCGCAAGTACTGTCAAATCTCAGCCTCTCTGTAAAACATTGAAATTAAATACTAAAGTCGGGTTATAACTGGCTGTCAATGGTGATGTAGCCTCGATACCCAGGCTTTCATTTCGTCTGCGCGAAAGATGAAAGCCTGGAAAAAGCCGTGGGCTGAACCAGTCTAAAAGTGGGAGTCAACCCTTCCGGGTGGGCGTCGCTCTAAATGATGTGACGTAGCGCTGCACTAGGGGGGAGAGGAGGGGCCGGGGGTGACGGACAGATCGATGAGATCCAATCAGGGTGCGCGCATTTCTGAGGCGCGACCCGCCCCTCTAGACCAGAAATGTCTCTGCTTAGGTCAGGCTAATGGTGATGTAATTACGATATGTTTCAATATTGGTTGGGTAACAGGTAATGTATGTATGTATACATGTATGTAGTTGTAAGTTGAAAACTATACTGTGGTTGGCTGTTTTTTGTGCGTATGCTTGGTAGGTAGGTATATATAATGACTGATGTTGATGGTGACGTAACCAAGATATGATTTAATGTCGGGTTATGACTGGCTGTCGATGGTGACATAATTAGGATATGTTTCAGACTAGTGTCGGGTGAATTACAGGTAATGTCTGTATGTACAGTATACATGTACATGTATGTAATCTGAAACCTAACTTTATTACGTCACCATCAATACCTTCCAAGCATACACGTGCAGTCGTACCAGCACGACCACAATACTTGCGCGCTCTGCTTGCGCAAGTAATAACTGTCAAGTAAATGTGTATAGCACATTGTATGCACAATGGCAATTTTAACCCATTCTGACCTGAGATCAGATTCATACGAGGTTTCCACTGGACACACACTGGTCTGATGAACCCATTCTGACCCGAGATGAGATTCTAAAAATGTCAGTCGTTCTTCGATCTTTTTCAAAAATAGCAGACCTACAAGCTCGTATCGCGCCACTCGGTGGCGCGATATGAGCTTGTAGATCTGCTATTTTTCAATAGCTAAAGCATAACATGATGCCAACACCAAAATGGGTGCCCGGTCAGAATGGGCTAAGCGCTTTACATAAGGCCTAAAATACAGAGAAAGAATAGAAGCAATAACAGATAACGGAATAAATTGGCACAAAAAGAATGAATCAGCATTGCCTTTCTGCTTGGTTTTAACAAGTCAAGTTATCTTTTGGCCCTTAACCATTAAGTGCTTCAAAGATAGTGAGCACTATTTGAAAATCTCTTCTATGACACACTGGAAGGCAGTGCAGAGATCTGAGGACGGTTGCTGTAATGCATTCAGCTCTCTTCGAACTATCCTGGGATAATCTCGTCGTGCAGTTTTCCTGATCCGGCCTGTGCTCCCAGAAGTAATTCCCTCAGAAACCAAGGGCGTCATAGTGGTACCCATAAAACAGTGAAATCTTATGAACGTGGCAGGTTTGTTCAAGTAACAGCCACTGGTGAGACTAGGCAGCTCGATTTGGCATTCATGGAGAATAACATTGCTGAAGGGTCAAAACACCAGCATTTGGGACCCTTTTCCTTTAGCTTTCGAAGACAGAGTCGTGACTTGTATTAACATTCGGCATCTCTCGCCCCCTTGGTACCAAAGATGTGTCTATCTTTATTCCAAGGGAATTTAATTTGGGCACATCCGGTCATTGATTTGTCCAATGCCATGACACAGAGAATAAGCAAATTATGTTTATTTAACAGTGAAGATATGAAGTATTCATGAAAATATCGATACAAGTCCGATGTTGCTGGCATATGGTGTGCCTGTGTGAAGCATACCACCACGGCATATATTGACCACAAGTCCCTGGTGATTCCATGCAGTGCTACAGTTATCAATGCTCCAATTGGATCATAATATCATATTCAATCTCAAGTGTTAATCTAAATTTATACTGTTACAGGCTGGAGGGACTGTGTGTGTGTGTGCGTGTGTGTGTGTGTGTGTGTGTGTGTGTGTGTGTGTGTGTGTGTGTGTGTCTCTTTATATTATAGACGTACCTATGGTCCTGTTCAGACAGGCAGCACAAATCTAGCACAAATCAGATTTCCGATCCAGATGGGAGTAATTTATTTTGTCTGAAAAAGGCTCGGGAATGTGATCCAAATCTGATTAGCAGAATTCTGATTCCATGTGGTTATTGCTGTTCAGAATGCATACAAATAATGCAACACCAATCTGGATAGGTTTGGGATTTGGGCTGCCAATCTAAAAGGCACGCAACCTGGTCGATGCCAGATTTTGCCCAAACCTGCTATTTGTTTCATTATGTTGAATTCGCCGTTTTGATGACTTCTATGAAAATCCGTCTTTGTCGCGGACATCGTGACGATGCTGACGCGTAATGATGAGGTAACAGAAAATCGACCTATAACTGGCTTGCAAGGGCTTCCGGGAAACTGAGTCCAATGCAAAGTGAACGAGGGTGTATGTATGGACAATCTTGGCTCGCTCTTTGTTTGTGAGTGGCTTAGTCGCATCGCGGATGTGGCTTATGTGTCGGCTCAATAACAAACGATCGGACTATATTCAGCCGGATAATCATGATACGGAGCTAGAATAGAGCACCGAAGTCTGACGTCACTTTCAGTAGAGGGCGTCAGTCCCCAGGTTCATGTATTTGTTTAGTTGCATTGAAATCCCCATTGAGGCGATTTTAGATCGCCTCATATAAGAACTGTGTTTGAAAAATAAACATGTCACCCCGGCCGCTTCACTCATATGGATATGAAGAATCAACTGACTGAGAGAAAACTCTAATGTTACTGCTGCTGAATTAGTTAGATTTTCGCTAGAAGCAGACTGTATCATATATGAGTGACTGACTGTTGCAAACGATACAGAGACACCTCCCTGACAATAACGCCGAGACAGCTTGTTTATTTTTGGACCACAACGCTTATAGTAGACGATATTAAGATCACCCCATGTTATTCTCCATAGAGAAATTACTTCCGCGAACCAGGGGAATCGAAGGGATGAGCGAGTTACGTCAGGACTTCGGTGCTCTATTACCACGCATTGACTCTTCAAAGGTAACTGTAAACATCGGCAGCGACCGCAACTTCTTACAATGTTTATTACGGCAAAAGAAAAAGAAAATAAAATCAACAACCGTTAATTAACCGGATAATTCTATCGGCTACCCGGCTGGGAAATTAAGTGACATCCCTAATACAAACGTACGTGTGTGTGTGTGTGTGTGTGTGTGTGTGTGTGTGTGTGTGTGTGTGTGTGTGTGTGTGTGTGTGTGTGTGTGTGTGTGCGTGCGTGCGTGCGTGCGTGCGTGTGTCCATGTGTGTGCGTGTGTGATCACCACAGCTCCAAATTCAGTTTCATTCCCAGCAGGAATGAGGATCGATAGCTCTTTTAAAAAAGGGACTTAGCGAACTAATTAGATAAGTGAATGGCTGCGCATTTCAAACGAGTGCAGACGTGTGCTCACAATGACAAATGAAGTTCTGTAAAGCACAACAACGTGGCACAAAAACCGGAGGTTGCCATGACCTACTCGACCATAACCACATGCCTGTGTGCATGGATACAATCAAGCTCTTTTTAACTATTTTAAAAATCTTTCGGGCGGCTGTGGCTTAGGAGGTAGAGCAGGTCGTCCAATGATCCATGGGTCGGCAGCAGTTGCACAATCTATGTAAAGCACCTTGGATAAAGGCGCTATATAAATGCACCATTTACCATTTTACCATTTAAACACTGCAAAAATCCTAATAAAATATCACAAACGCGAAACTGTGATTTGGCAACTTTCGTCTGAATTGTCTGTGCACCCATTTCAGCACCATGGACAGCGAAGTTGAGAGAAAGTGTGACCAAACTTGACTGGGAGACTGCCATTGGATTTTTTTGAATTTTTGTTTTTTCATTTCATATCAAAGCAGGGAATCATAGCTTCAAATTGACATATTGGTTGTTCAGTTTGACACACCAGTTTTGGAGATATGGCTTATAGAGTGATGTCTTGCAGAAAACAGCGAGTTGAGAAAACAGGCTTGAAAAGTTCACTTCTGTGGTCTCCAACATTACAATAGCTACATGTTTAAGCATTTTTTTCATATTTACATGTCAATTTCAGCTTTGACACTTATTTCAGACATGCTCTAGTATGTGAAGAGAGTCTGCCTGTGCTATTAACTCATTTTGAAAAAAAAAAAAAAATCTCCTCTGGTGAAAAGCTGGAATGTGCCATAATGCTGGACAGAAGAACACATGAAAACAAACAGTCTGCACACTGGACCACGTTTCCATGGATACTTATTATGTTAACCTAACCACTAAAGGTGACGTTTAAATCTGAGATCAGAACGTCGTTATACACAGATAAGTGCGTGCGTGCGTGCGTGCACGCGTGCACGCGCGAGAGAGAGAGAAACGACTGCTGACTCACACACCAGCTGTACTCAACGTAAAGTGGCATCTGATTAGAGATTCTCAGAACCAGAGATTCTCAGAACCATGTGAGTTGTTGCCAGAACAACTCGCATCATGGCAGACTTGGCAGTTAGATGGTGTCCAGAGACTCTTATAATAGCCCATTCTGACCGGGCACCCATTTTGGTGTTGGCATCATGTTATGCTTTAGCTATTGAAAAATAGCAGATCTACAAGCTCATATCGCGCCACCGAGTGGCGCGATACGAGCTTGTAGGTCTGCTATTTTTTGAAAAATCGAAGAACGACTGACATTTTTTTAATCTGATCTCAGGTCAGAATGGGTTAATCAGACCAGTGTGTGTCCAGTGGAAACCTCGTATGAATCTGATCTCAGGTCAGAATGGGATAGACTAGGTTGGCTCCAGGTAGAAGACAGCAGAGTTAGGCAATCAAAATAAAAAATAAAAACAATGCCCTCAGTATCCGCATACCTGATATGACCTCAAAAAAGTGAGCATCAGCCACAATACTATAGAGGAAGTGAGAACAACGATCTGGTACAACCCATTTATCCCATTCTGACCTGAGATCAGATTCATACGAGGTTTCCGCCGGACACACACTGGTCTGATGAACCCATTCTGACCTGAGATCAGATTCTAAAAATGTCAGTCACTCTTCGATTTTTCAAAAAATAGCAGACCTACAAGCTCGTAGCGCGCCACTCGGTGGCGCGCTATGAGCTTGTAGATCTGCTATTTTTAAATAGCTAAAGCATGACATGATGCCGACACCAAAATGGGTGCCCGGTCAGAATGGGTTATAAGACAAACATGGGTAAATTCTCCTTCTACAACACTGCCGCCTAAGTGTGGCATTCCCTAAGTGTGGTATTCCCTGACCCCTTCCCTAAATGTTGGTCGGAGGAAAACATGCAAGGTACCAAACAGCTCAACACAGTTGCAGTTGGAATTCAGGGTCCCCGAAGAAGCCCATTTTGAGAACCAGTGTTATGGCCTATGATTATGAACCAACTTTATTCTGCTCTTTTGTGTGCTACAACATTCATGCTCATTCTGATTTGCAGCACTGCTTCTCACTTGAAAAAGAAAAAAAACACATTTCTAATCCCAAGTGGACAAGTCGTTCACATAGAAGGTCAAATCATGAGAAGAAGAGAGGCAACCAATCTCACTGAATGACGTTTCAAACACAATGCAAATGCCTCACATCCTGGCCAGTAATTGTCAGACAGGACAGCACGGTGGGGATAAATCGGATAATTTGTCATGTAGAATAATTGCCTTATATTATGCGGGGGAAAGAGAACACGGCCAACTTTGTATGTTCAAAAAGATACAGGCAGACATTCATCAGCGTCGGAGTCGGAGGAACCCGGCAATGCGAGGGCCATAAACTCTGGAAAATACACCATTTACAGCAGATCCACCTACCTGCCTGCTGCATTACATTTACAAAGATGAGTTCTCTGTCAAATAACCCATTCTGACCTGAGATCAGATTCATACGAGGTTTCCACTGGACACACACTGGGTCTGATTAACCCATTCTGACCTGAGATCAGATTCTAAAAAATGTCAGTCGTTCTTCGATTTTTCAAAAATAGCAGACCTACAAGCTCGTATCGCGCCACTCGGTGGCGCGATATGAGCTTGTAGATCTGCTATTTTTCAATAGCTAAAAGCATAACATGATGCCAACACCAAAATGGGTGCCCGGTCAGAATGGGATAAAAGGGAGGCTGCAATTAGCCCTGTACCTTGTGGCAGACGCTGCAAATATTCACCACATTTCCTCCCTTCACTGCAGTTGAAGGAGTGGCTAGTAATTACAGGAGGATATTAGGGGAACTTTAGACGAGGACCATTTCCTTGAGACAGTATGGGCCTTATTGATCATGTACGGCATGCACAATTGAACAAGAAATGGTCATCTCATTGCTTTCGGTCTCTTAACATAGTCCACTTTGCATTAGTGGGGCTGCTAGCATTTTGGCTAATTGTCAATGATGGCTTCATTTCATTTTGTTCTCTTCCCAGGAAGACAAAGCTGCTGGGGGAATTGAGTTCAGTAACTCTGAATGAAGAAGGCAACGTTTAAAGAACCCTGCTCTTTGTAAAGATAGAGGTTGACTTTCATCCATGAACTAATTCACATGTCTCTCTTATATCCAACCAACCACACTACCACACAACCACTAATCAATCAATGTCAAACGGGATTTTGTCCCTTCCAATGCATTGATAGCATTTGAAGCTTGAGCACAGAGAGAGAGAGAGAGAGAGAGAGAGAGAGAGAGAGACAGAGACAGAGACAGAGACAGAGACAGAGACAGAGACAGAGACAGAGACAGAGACAGAGACAGAGACAGAGACAGAGACAGAGAATAACAACTCTATCCAAAACAACTAGGAAGGCCTTGTGCATACAGTACAAACCAATGAAAAACATCCAACTTGATGACATTTCTCATTCTTGGTTTCAGTTGTTTATTTAGTTAATGTTCTCCTCCTTCCCTGCTGTTATTTCTACTCACTCATGATCACCCAATTATGGTCAAAGTCAAAAAACACTATTGAACTATTTATCATTATTACTACCCTCTTGTCAAACATTCTTTGTATAGGCTTATTCGGGGACTATAACACATAGAATGATAGACATCTGAAAAGGCACTTTATGACTCATCTTTGCCTAAAGGCTTAGAATAAAATCTAATATTTCACAAAGCGCTGTGCACTGAATAAAACAATAGTATGAAACTACTATATAAAGTATGAAAAGAAAAACTGCTCGTAAGGTAGGTTAATATACTCACACAGGGTGTCCAGACTCTTGTCCTGGCTAACTTTTTGATTATTTAATTCTACAACACCATATCATAGTGTCAAGTGTGATGTAACTTTAAGCCCATAACATAACAGACATATCATGAACATTTGCATTTCTGATAGTATTTCATCACAGGGGGACATATCAAGCTTGGGGGGAAAAAAACAGTGGTTCCACCAGAGTAAAGAATTCTGCTGCAAGACTTAATCCTGCCCAGGCTTTCTCTGCTGCCATCAGGCAGTTGCAGAGAGATCCTGAAGATACAGAGAGATTGGGGGGTTCATGTTGCTCGGCGGGATTAGTGGATTTGAGATGACAGCCACATTTAATAGACCTCAGACGCAAAGGTGGCTCACCTAGGAAGAGCCCTCCGTGACTGCTGGCCTCCTCTTGAACTGTTCCTGCCTGCCCCAAACAGCCTTTAACCTTTCAGATGGGATCGGCCACATCTAAAAGTCTCTCGGACCAGGACCTCTCCCACCACCAGTTTCAAACCTCTAGCCTTTTTCATGTTGCAACCAAATCTTCCAAATCTGTCAATTTCATCAGCCCAGGTAATAAAACAGACCTGCACTGGTGGTCAGAGTTCAAACCATATTAATTTGTCTGACTCCACTCTCACCCCATTTAAACTTAGGCTACCTAATTTCCTAAACCCTATGTACGTTGACTGGTTCCCTGAAGAGTCTATACTTGGTCTGTTCCATTTTAGCCAATCTACCAGCTCACAACACGAGGGACACCGGGGGTTCATGTGGTTAATCCAAATTCTTTCAAACAAGCTAAACCGATCCCTGCCATTCCCCTTGTGTTGTTCTCCTCCATCATGGCAGGTGTTGACTACAGTCTGTCACCGAGGCTCCATGGGGGGAAGGTCTGACTACAGTCTGTCACCGAGGCTCCATGGGGGGAAGGTCTGACTACAGTCTGTCACCGAGGCTCCATGGGGGGAAGGTCTGACTACTGTCTGTCACCGAGGCTCCATGGGGGGAAGGTCTGACTACTGTCTGTCACCGAGGCTCCATGGGGGGAAGGTCTGACTACTGTCTGTCACCGAGGCTCCATGGGGGAAAGGTCTGACTACTGTCTGTCACCGAGGCTCCATGGGGGAAAGGTCTGACTACTGTCTGTCACCGAGGCTCCATGGGGGGAAGGTCTGACTACTGTCTGTCACCGAGGCTCCATGGGGGGAAGGTCTGCCGTGACGACAGGAAGCCTGGTCTTCTGCAGATAATGTGACTGTCAGGCAGGCGGGGCCATTTCCTGGAAGGCCACCACGAGATCCCTGACTCAGAATGACGTTTGCTTGTTGAGGCGTCAGTTGCCTGTCAAAGCGCCATTGATTTGTTGTCATTTTCATCGTAATAACGGCATTAAACTGCCCATTCTTACGTCCAGAGCCTGTCAGTTTACGTCACACCTTAAAGGCGCAGTGAAACGGAAATGGTGAACAACATGAAAATGGTGTTTCCACATGAAACACCGATCTGAAGTTTCTGAACCAATCAGAGCGTCGCATCCCTTCAGGCGATGGGACGGTAGCTAGGGACGTTAGCTATGCTATACGCAACACGCATGGTGTCGGTTTGTTTACCAATCAGATTGTCGGCCAGCTACACCAGTTTACTGTTATGTGGCTTATTTCTACCCTATAATGTTTTCGGATACATATTTTAGCGTGATGATTATATTGAAACCGAGTAATACACTGTCTGGATGTTATATTGAATGGTAATAAAAACGGAGGATTTCTGTAATCAGTAGCAGCTGTGCTGGACGGACGCGCAAATATGGGAAATTAAACGGGTGAGCTTCATTGTTATTGGCTTTTATCGATGTGTATCTCTACACGTCATCACGCAGCACGTTTTCGTTTTAATAAATAAATAATACAATCGTTTTTATGGACCTTTGATATAAAAACACACAGAAATTAGAATTTTCAATTTTTTTTGGCATCCATTGTTAGGTATGCCCATATAATGACCACGGATATGGTCTAAAAGTGTGAAAAACTTATTTTTCATTTCACTGCACCTTTAATACATGTGATTTCAGTGGCGTCATGTGCTACGTACATGTTCCATCTGAAATGCCTGGTGCAGGCCAAGTAAGACCCCCATGCCCACATTCATAATACTGTGGCTTTGTGGTAAACCACAGGCATAGTCAAAGGTATTATCTTGACTACTGCTGAGGACTTGCCGACATACTTTGACAGAGAAAAAATACAGCGACCTCATGTTAATGATCCCATTGATACTGAGCTCTGTCCGAGTCCCTGTTCCCCCTCAGGACATTATAGACTTATTATAGGAGCCTCCTCCACTCTGTCAGCCTCTCCCTATCGTCCAAAACTATTACTTATCTTTTCTTATGGAAAAAATAGTTCCAATGGAATCAATGTAGTTAGTATTTATATATTTATTTAATATGTATGAAGATAAAGAAAATGTAGCATGACAAAGTCGAGCATCATTCTGAACGAAAAATCAGACCTGTAAAAGGTGAGTGGTGCAACAGCGACCCCTATTGGTACCACATGCATACTGTACATACTGTACATAGGGACACAGCCAGGGACGGACATTGCTGTTCCTTGGAGTGGCTGCACCACTCAAAAAAGTTGAAATACGAGAGATACAAGGTTTCTGCCCGACAGCAAACACTACTAATATGCATCCACCCACCACCACCTCCCATATCCCCTTCCATTTCCCCAGGCACCTGTCAGCCTCTCAGCTCCTGCTTGCAACAGCACCGTCACATGTGGCAAATCGCTGGGACAATATGGCAGCGAAGCCCTCGTCTGTGTCTCCCCAGAGAATATGCTTTTCGGGTGGAAACCTTGTATGTACATGCATGTCCAAGCCTGTTACTTTTTTTGGGGGGGGGGGGGGGGGGGGGGGGAGCATTTAACCCATTCTGACCTGAGATCAGATTCATACGAGGTTTCCACTGGACACACACTGGTCTGATTAACCCATTCTGACCTGAGATCAGATTAAAAAAAATGTCAGTCGCTCTTCGATTTTTCAAAAATAGCAGACCTACAAGCTCGTATCGCGCCACTCGGTGGCGCGATATGAGCTTGTAGATCTGCTATTTTTCAATAGCTAAAGCATAACATGATGCTGACACCAATCACCAAAATGGGTTCCCGTCCTGAATGGGTTAATTGTTTATATTTACTATTATTTAGTTACATGTTACATGCTTTATAAAAGCACCACACTTAACCAGCACCACACTTAACCACATTGACTTTAAAAATATGTCAAATATGGCCCAGGCCGTAGCGTAACGGTCTGGGCACCGGACTGGTGATCCAGTCGCGGTGTGCCGCGGGGCGCGGGTTCGACTCCCGGACCCGACACGGCCTTTACCGCATGTCATCCCCCCATCTCTCTCCCGTTTCCTGTCAGCCTACTTTCTATCCCTTAAAAAATCAATAAAGGCGTAAGCCACAAAAAAAAATATCTTAAAAAAAAAATATATATATATGTCAAATATAGCAGAAAACAAAAACAAAAAAAGACAGTTCTACACACACAAAAATGATATACAAGGTTTCTGCTCACGATAGCACCAATATTCTTTTTTTTTTCCCGCATTCTTCTTCCTTCTCTCCTTCTCTCCTTCCTCTCTCTGGCACACTCTCAGAATTTCGAAAGAAGCCCTTCTTCCTCATGTCATTTCAAATATCTCACAATGCAAGGTGTCAATACCCCACAATATCTCCTGCAGTGAGCATGTGTAACGTGGTTAATAGTGCTTCCACTTGCCCAGGCATTATATTGTATTGTGATCCAATGTTCTGTCACTTTAGGAGTTCAGGCGGTTGACGTGACCTATAACCTAATGACGTAACCTACCGCACTTCCTATTTCATACTAGCTTTGAAAGCAGTAGGTTGTGTTTATTTTGCTCTGCAGATTCTTTTATTATTTTATGTACCCAAAGTTGTTGTTTCATGGTACTGCATCTGCTTTATTTCCAGCAATTGTAATGTGGAAAACATACGTCAGAGCAGAGCAGTGATTGCCTCATTCTATGTTGTACAGAGAATAAATCTACTCACTGCTGACTGCTGAGATCCTGGTCTATGGTGCTTCATATACAACACAACGCAAGATCACGTCTGTTACACATGCACAGTCTCTCTTCTCTACCACCTTTACAACGCCCCAAAAATACAGTTTGAAAGCACATAAACCAATAACACACATGTCACTTTTTGAGACCTCGGTGGCCATGAAAACATGATTCATTACTCGGTCCGTTTGATGCTGTGTCAAATGTTAGAATGCACTGCGTTCTAAAAAAAAATCTGCAGTCATGTAATGGAAATACCTCCGGCTACATTTTTATTTCCACGTCCCAACACAAATGACTCTGTATATATGTGTTCATGGCTGACATTTCATATATGGAAATATGATGACATTTACAAGGTCCATGGTGTCTTATGAATTGTAAGTAATTGGATCGGGGTCAATATGACAATATCAAAATGAGATATGTGCCGAGGCAGCCACTTGAAGCCACGAGGAAAATTTAAATGACTCAATAGTCCAGGCTGCTGTTGACTTCTGACACTCATTGTGTGTCTACTCTACTTAACCCATCCACCTTGATCTGTTTTTAGATGGAAAAAAAGCTGCAGATTCATATCAATCCATGTGTGCCGATAAAGCTTTGCACACACATTAGAAGACAGGTGCACACTGCAGTGCACATCATAATTGGCAATATTCCCACTATTATTAACATGCTTATTATTAGCACAAACACTCATTGCTCATATAATCATTATCAATATCTTTCTCTAATTACTATCCCAACTAAGAGTGCACACCTGCAGCTAGGATGAGAATATGACATCATCTTCTTATTAGTATTTTTTTGGCATTTATACTTTATTTCAGATAGAATAGTGTGGAAAGATACAAGGGCAGGTAGAAGAGAGACCTCTCAGAAAAGATGGGAGTCGGATCTGAACGCGGGTCGCCGCCGCTCTCACAACCATATGGGTCTGTGTGCTAACTGGCTGAGCCGCACCCGCCTCCCCCCACAATGACAGCCAATTTCTACCAGGCTTGTGAAATGCAGCCTGAGATTTCATTTTCTTCATCAGATAAAGCTTCAAAACATTAGAAGAGTGCTATTTCCTCTGGGGAAGTGAGAGATAGGGATCCAGCGAAGGTTTCACATATCTCTCCCGGGAGAAAATATGTGCACAGCTAAAATAAATAAATATAAGAGTGGAAACAAATAAGTTTGCACTTCTGGGCAAAACATGGCACGCTCACAATGTGGTGCATGCTATCATCTTGGTTAATTATCACAGTCATTAAATATATGAACATGTGGTGGATTTATATATTCAGATACAGCTTTTTTTTTTTTTTGGGGGGGGGGGGGGGGGTGTCTGAAAATGGCAAGGGTGTGATATCTTATTAATTAATCTTGTGTTCTGTGCTATGAAAATACCCTCAAGCCAAATGCATTTGAATCAGAGTCAATTGGCTGTGTAGTTGATGAATTAGTTGAATGATAAGACAACATTTTCGTAGATTAATAGCTTACTGTCAATTCTTTAACCCATTCTGACCGGGCACCCATTTTGGTGTCAGCATCATGTTATGCTTTAGCTATTGAAAAATAGCAGATCTACAAGCTCATATCGCGCCACCGAGTGGCGCGATACGAGCTTGTAGGTCTGCTATTTTTGAAAAAAATAGAAGAACGACTGACATTTTTAGAATCTGATCTCAGGTCAGAATGGGTTCGTCAGACCAGCGTGTGTCCAGTGGAAACCTCGTATGAATCTGATCTCAGGTCAGAATGGGTTAACATGCAGCAGTCACATAGGCCATTTGTACAGATGTGTGATGTATTCGTGACACACGTACTGTACGTGCGCGCACGCGCACACACACACACACACACACACACACACACACACACACACACACACACACACACACACACACACACACAACAAAGTCCTTATAATCAATTCAGAGACGGGACAAAGATATATTTTAGCTGCCAGCTGCTTATCTGATGTATTAATTTGTACATTTCTCCATTTAAGCTGCATTATCAACTGTCACAAGCACCAAATGTCATTTCCCAACGAGGCCAAAGAGAAGCTGTAATTAGTCCAATCTTTTTTTGCCTCGAGCTGTTGTAAATAAATTATTTCAAATCTGGTACCGTAGTGACCTCATGGAATATCAATTAAAAACGTAAAGGACATTTAAGCTTCTAAAGAAATCGACTTCTTCTTAGCGCTATGAACCTTTCACAAGGATGTTTTTAAAGAAATAGTGTTTGTACAATGAGTCAATACCTCCATTAACCTGGGCAAGCATGTGAAAAGCATCAATCACTTCAAGGAACGAACATGCATGATTGAGCAAAATGTCAGAAATGAGACTATCAGACTTGAATATCATCAAACCATACAATGGTCAGCTTTGAGCTTGGATTAGATCTATAATGTTATTTTTAGCCCATAATGCAGCATGCATGTAATCTTTAACATCTAAATTGGATTTCTCTTTTCATTCCTTCTTTCTTGATTTTTTTATTAAAAAGGGACAGGGAGACAAGATGGATAACCGTATAGTATTCAAACTGTGGAATTCCATTATGTGGAAATATACAAAATAAGGTGAAGACATAACAGGGTGATGGTGTTTTGTAGGCAGGGCTCCAGCGTGCGACCTATTAGGTCGCATATGCGACTTAATTTCTTATGGTGATACTTAAAATTTAATGAGGTCGCACCGGTGATACTTGGAAATGTGCGGAAAAAAGAAAGAAAAACGATCCGTTTATTTATTTATTTTTACTCCGTCTCAACACTGAGGCACGGGCACCGGGCGGCTATTAGTAGTGCGATAATAAAGTATTACTTTGTTTTGGCTCAATCGAATCCCCTCTCTTTCTCTCTCTCTGCCTGCCTGCAAAGTCAATGCAAAGACGATAATTGCGCAAACAGGCGCAGCGCGACCTTCCGCGGTACAAACTGGACGAACCGAGGCGAATATATATTCAGGTGTGAACGCAGTTTATCCGTCACAAACTAATCTTTCTCAGCTGTACAATTTCACTGGAGCGCAGCGCACATATCTAACTGCATGATGATCAGTCATGATCTACACAGACGGCCGACTCCCGACCATAGACTGTAAGCTCCCGACCCAAACAATAAGTGAGGAGATAAACTTGTTGTTTGATTAAACATATAATGTGCCACGAAAAATAGCTTCCAAAGCTTGTTATGTTTGCATCGAGGAGGCAGCCTGTGTCCATACATGATGATCGGCCAACAAAATACATTAATCTCCCTCCCAGTGAGTGAAGAGCACTGATGCCTGATTTATTCTTCGTCGTACAAAGTGTGTGCTGAAAATGGCTGATCTACAAGCTCACAACGCGTCGCGTCCGCGACATGTTGTGAGCTTGTAGATCAGCTATTTTCAGCACGCGGAGATATGCAGGCTCTGAGAGCATTTAGAAACTTTTGCCTTCACAATAAAAGTATGAAGCTTTCACAAGTTGGCCAACTTGGCCCATGAAGACAAGGAAAAGGATTAAGAATTCGGTGGCACTTCACATTGCAAAAGATTTTTTCCAAAATGTAAAAATATTATAATAAGGAATTAATTTGGATAATCGTAATGGGATATTGTACAAATTGTCACTTTATTAATCCCAAAGGTTTGGACTGCATTTAATTTTCAACACAAAACCTTAAACTGACTTTCTGTGTGTGGAATATAAATATTGCCTAGACTGAGTGACTTTGTGTTGGGTTCAAACCATCTACAGTGTTTTGAAGTATAACCAGGTAGGTTGCTGTTTTTCACACAGTGACCTTTGTAGGGGGGTTTTATGATTCAAACCTTTAATGGTGGAAACCACTACAAAAATAAATGGCGCCCTATGTGGGGGCACGATAAGATCATGTAATAATACCACGCTATACAAAGAAAAAAATGGTGCTACCTAATTTCTGGTGGCGCTACCAAATGAAAAGGTAGGTGGCACCAGTGCTACCTGTGAAAAAGTTAGTCTGGAGCCCTGTTTGTAGGCCTATTTAAGATTTACGTTTATAGACCAGGCTCAGGCTTTAACCTGTTTAATACTTTGGCGATGGGATATAAGCACAGCAGCCATTTTGGAAAAGAACACTTCCCTACTTCCTTCACAGGTGTTACCGATGATACTAATGAAGGCTCTGTTCCATTACTGGTCAAACGGAGTCAGGGTGCTGCTATTGTGCATGTTGGCTCACTGGAGACACCAGTGGCTCTCAAAAGGTGATTTCGGAAATACAGCACCGGAGAGCACTCACCTATTAGTTTGCATTGCACAGTGCAGGAGGAAACCTCATAACTCCAAAACATTTCAGGAAATTAAGAAAACCATATATTTTTAAAACAAAGCAATGCAGCCTCATCAAAGTTGGTGTCACTTTATATATTGTCAATTACTTCCATGAGAGGGGGAGAGGTGGTGGAGTTGGTTGCTTTAGCAGACATTTTGAGGGTCCCATGGAGTTAAGGTTTTGTCCAAAGCACTTTTTACTACTTTCCATTGGTTTGATATTTTCAAAACACACAGACGTAAAGGATGTTCAATAGCACTGATTCATGCCAAAAAGAAATCAAAAACTTCAACAATGGAGTTATGAGGTTTCCTCCCGACAGAAACGATATGTTTTTTTTCTGCTCTGGCAAAGCTTTCTGTGCATGCAGACTCTCCTTTTTCAGTTAATATTTATTTTGTTTGAGCTCCCATTGAATGTACTGGGATGTGCGTGTAACTCCTGAGTGACCACTAATATGTATGTATCCATTAGCTGTTTTTGGATGAAGATGAAGAAAAAAAAACTAAAACATACGACTACGAGCATGCATTGGGCAAGTCATTTATTTGGACATGGATAGACAACATCCACTCAAGAGAGCCAAGACCCAGAAATAGCTAAAACTTGATGCCACTGACGCAAGCTTGCATCACTCGCCCCATTACTAACATTGTCCAATTTGTCCCCAACCCTAACCCTGGAACATGACTCTCGTATGAATACGAGAGTCATGTTCCAGGGCTGACGTAACTTCACCCTGGTTTTTGCGAACGCTACATTTACAAATAATTAAAATATATAAACATTCGCATTTCAAATATAAAGTACTCACAAAGTGTCCCACGGGTGTTAGTTAGTTGCAGCTCCAGCGATTAGAATTTCTGCATCCCGCGTTGTTTAATAAAAAGCATTTTTATCCGAGGTGTTATTTTGCCATTGGCTTTCAACTACGCGCCACTATCGGTCGGGAGGAGGGTGGCACTCGGTGTGTTCGATATAGGTAGGCTGACCGCCCTGCCAATACAGACTAATAGGCGAGTGCGCTCCCGGTGTGCAACTGTGGATTTCCCAAACGAACCCCGTTTGAAAAAAGTAGCCGGGGAGCTCGGACAAAAATGCTTTTTATTAAACAACGCGGGACTCAGCAATTCTAATCGCTGGCGCTGCTACTAACTAACACCCGTGGGACACTTTGTGAGTACTTTATATTTGAAATCTGAATGTTTATATATACGGAAATCTTGTAAATGCAGCGAGCGCAAAAAACAGGGCAAAGTTACTGCATGACTGTCATGATAATCATCATGGCAGTCATGTTCCAGGGCTATCCCCAACCCTAACTGCACGCAATGCCACGTGTCGGACCAATGTGGCATCGAAAGTATGGGTGGATCCCCATTTCTCTATGGCTCAAAACAGCTTGAATGACAAAATATCGTTATCTAAGCATTCTGTGGTACAAGTACAATACACAGTGTGACATTCTAAATGAATACTTAATGAATCAATTAGCACCTTATTGGCAATTTCATATATTTATTTACTTTTTTGGAACAGTGTGTGTGGCGATTTTGACTGACTGGAAACAAATTGTTTTCCATATAGCTTCCGATTGATGATTATTCATTAAAGGACAACTTTAGTTTTTTTCAACCAAGGTTCATGTTTTAGGTTGTTATTAGAGAAACTAAAAGATGTGTTCTTTTTTTTTCATTTGCTGCTTTCTTTCGTTTTAGGGATTTCAGCTGTTTTTGACAGGGGGGCGGGGGCATTCGAGCATGGGGCTAAATATGTATTTTTTTACAACATTTTATAGCGATTTCTTTTTTAATTATTTACTATAGTCCTAATAAACCCCTGGAAATTTCATCTGGCCACAAAACATCACGAGATCTACTGAATGTGTCGAACTGACATTGAGCCTATGACACAGTGTGGCTTCCCCCCAGTAGGCTACCTTCACATTCAGTAGATCCTGTGATTTATTTGTGGCTAGATGTAATTTCCTGGGGTTTATTAGGGCTATAGTAAATAATAAAAAAATAAATCTCCATAATATTTTGTAAAAAAATACATATTTAGCCCCATGCTCGAATGCCCCCGCCCCCCTGTACAAAACAGCTAAAATCCCTAAAACGAAAGAAAGCAGTAAATGGAAAAAAAATAACACTCATCTTTTAGTTTCTCTAATAACAACCTACAACATGAACCTTGGTTGAAAAAAACTAAAGTTGTCCTTTAAGAACAGCACACAAATGGTTGTGTATTATACAGCATCACTGCATTTATTTTAGACTATGGGCCTATAGAATACAATAACAATGTCATTCCTGACGCTTTGAGGTGTAGAGATATTAGGACTACCTGAGAATCATAGATTCCACATGAATATGAAGTCGCTGGGTAAAAAAACACGGTAGAAAATAAGTATTCCCTTATTGTCTCCACCAGGCCAAAAGGCATGGCCAAGACTAGGTTTGGAACCTGTCCGTCCGTCCGTCTGTCTGTCCTACCTGTAGACACTCAAATATGATTTAAAGTTGGAAAACGGTGCAGGATTAACTTGGCACTCGCTTTTTCAGGAAAGGTGGCACAGGGACATGTCTACACTTTGTTGATGCAGATCAATAATAAAACAAAAAAATGTTGTCTATAATTTCAGTTAGTTTTGTGAACACTAGGGGTGCAGCGGTTTACAGTTTAATACCTACGCGGGACTGGAAATTGGAAATACTCAAAATTGTACTTAACCCATTCTGAACAGGCACCCATTTTGGTGTCAGCATCATGTTATGCTTTAGCTATTGAAAAATAGCAGATCTACAAGCTCATATCGCGCCACCGAGTGGCGCGATACGAGCTTGTAGGTCTGCTATTTTTGAAAAATCGAAGAACGACTGACATTTTTAGAATCTGATCTCAGGTCAGAATGGGTTCATCAGACCAGTGTGTGTCCGGCGGAAACCTCGTATGAATCTGATCTCAGGTCAGAATGGGTTAAGTACAGTACTTAAGTAAATGTACTTAGTTACTTTCCACCAGTGGCTGAAACCCACTCTTTGAATTATACATGCAGGGACTATATCCCCTTACACTGCATTTCAGCACCAGGCCTGCTTCAGCACCAAGGACAGCTCCATGGCAAAACAAGCAGGGGAGAGCGCCGAGCGGAGGAAATATGGGAATAATATCGTCACTGCCAGGTGGAAACCTTGTATCATACTAGTGTATACCCGTTTCTTTTCAGGAAATAGAAAACAAGGACATGTGTGTTCAAATGGATCCAGTGTATTTAGAAACAAGTTATTGTTCATACTTTGCATTGGTTGAATTGTTATAACACCCAGCACTGAGGTACTTAACGACTTTCACTTGCAAAACCTTGATTAAACCAAAAATAGCGAGAAAAAAGCAGCTCTACAAGCTCACGACATGTCAAGCGACACATTGTGGCCTAGTACATAGATGGGCAACTGGCGGCCCCACATTTCCTTAAAGGAGAATTTCAGACTAGAAGGCTTTCTTACATTTATTTGTAGTTATGTCCCCACCAAAGAGATCCAGGTGATATTTTGTGCAAAAGTGCATTATAGGCAATTTCCCCTACCATAAGCCCTGAATGGGGGTCGGGTTTTTGTGCTCATTCGCTTATTTCCATCGAAATAAGTGGTAAAGTGTGCCGCTTGGGATACCATTTACATTATGAAGAGAGGAAACAAAATGGATTTTTGAGCGATGGAAATAAGAAAATTAGCACAACAACCCAATGCCCAATTCAATTCAATTCATTGAGGGCTCATGGTATAGGGGAAATAGCCAATAATGCGCTTTTGCACAAAATAACACTTGGACCTCTTTGCTGGGGACATAACAACTACAAATAAAGGTATGAAAGCCTTTTAGTATGAAATTCTCCTTTAAAGCGGCCCGCATGTAGCCCGACACTCAGTCTGAATTTTCATTTCGTTTCACTTCATTATTCAGACTGAAAGCCCTCCCCACGGCAGCAGTTTATGGGAAGGGCGTTGTCAAAGCCGCAGTCTTCAGTGATTGGTTCATACCAACCGATTAGAATAGTAGGAAAGCAGAATACATTGTTGTCAATCATGAAGCTATGGCTAACCCGTTTGCTAACCAAACAAACCACAGCCAACGTGTGAACAAAAGCGGTAAAATATGTCGGGTGATGATGTTTATAAAACCTGTGGTTTCTGTAAATAAACTATTTATCATACGCCAATTTAATAGCCAGATTGATAAGGTCGTGAGTCACCGCAGTGGGGGCAGCCATGTTTGTTGTGAGACACTGTCGAGTGACAGGGCTGATGGCCAATCAGCTGCTGTGTTCGGATTTCCGAATGACACGAAAGCCGGCGTAGGCAGAGACTCCAGACCTGAATCGCCAGAACATATTTTCTTAATGGGCGTGGCTAGCAATTCAGGGCTGGAGCCAGTTAACGGTTAAGGTTAATATCTGAAGAATATTGATATAGTCTTGATTTCAGCTGCTTGGTACAATTCCAAACATGACCCTCGCTTCAATTACTTACGTCTGATATTAGTAGCTGAATGACTAGTATTATAATTGTATCGTCTTTTTTATTATGTATTTGCATTTAGGTTAATAATTGTAAAAGTAATAAATGTATTTGAAATTAAATAAACATGTTACTTTTCAGGATTCCAATTTAAAAAAAATAGCACAAAAATGTCACAAATTATTTAAATTCAAATATAGCAAAAAATAGCAGATCTACAAGCTCAAAATGCGTCACACTGTGACACGTTTTGAGCTCGTAGATCTGCCATTTTTGATATGACAGTATAAGATGCAATGTGGCCCTCTGGAGTGAGTGTGGAACTATAGTGGACCTCTCCATCTTCAAAGTTGCCCACCCCTGGTCTAGTAGATCTGCTATTTTTGCGACACCCCTGTACGCCACACGTGTGGCATTATCGGGCGGGAAGAAACAAGTGGAAATATGGAGATATATACGGTTTCTGCCCGACAGCGACAATATGTAACAGCATGTACACATGACATCATGGCTTTAGGCACACACACAGCTCGCAGTGGCATGCATATTGCATGTTGTATATTATAGTACAGCCAGCGTACAAACATATAAGTCACACACAAGCGGGCACACAGCCTGTGAAAAATGCAAGTGGACATGTAGGTTGCAACACACACACACACACACACACACACACACACACACACACACACACACACACACACACACACACACACACACACACACACACACACACACACACACACACACACACACACACACACACACACACACACACACACACACACACACACACACACACACACCTCTGCATTTGAAGTCTATTGTGCTCAAGTTAAAGTAGCTGCAGCTGAACATTATCTTTGACTGTGGCATGATGTAGTGACTTGTAGTGTAGAACAGTCAGCATACAATGACGTTTGCCAATAGCAACACCATACATCTAGAGCTGGTTGTCTCTCAGGGACTGTTCAGTCCAGTTAGGTTGGGCGTAGCCTGACCTAAGCAGAGACATTTCTGGCCTAGATGGGAGGGTCGCGCCTGCACACACCTCACACTTCTATTGATGTTACCTTTTTGTACTGTTTTTTATTGTGCAAATAAACTAAACTAAACTAAACTAAACTAAAAGCGCGCACCCTGATTGGATCTCATCGATCTGTCCGTCACCCCCGGCCCCTCCTCTCCCCCCTAGTGCAGCGCTACGTCACATCATTTAGAGCGACGCCCACCCGGAAGGGTTGACTCCCACTTTTAGACTGGTTCAGCCCACGGCTTTTTCCAGGCTTTTATCTTTCGCGCAGACGAAATGAAAGCCTGGGTATCGAGGCTAGGTTGGGCGTATTTATAACTTAAGTGTTCAAAACAAATGCAAATGCCCAGAGGTATGATGGCTCTTTGCCACTCATACCACATCTACGGTATATGAACGGCAGCCTGTTAACATGCAGCACTCTTTATAATGACATAAGTTACATTACGTTAGTGCATGATAGCCTCGCAAGCCAGCCTCTTGTTCCCCGTTTATTAGTGTTCTTACATTAGTGTTATAGTGCAGAGGTTTATACAGTATGTTGGGAAATGTGTAGTAATGTCACATCACTCACTGCTTTATACATCGCACGTGTTCGCCTCAAGAACGAACACACACACACACACACACACACACAGAGAGAGAGAGAGAGACTGACAGCAGACTGCACTAACCCCTTCACCCAGGCATTTGGAATCTTCGCACAGGGGTTGATACACTGATGGATAGAGGCCTGTTAAAATGCTCATAAAGGAGCTCTATAAAGAGGCTACTGCTGCAAGGTACTTATCCCATTCTGACCTGAGATCAGATTCTATAAACGTCTTCTACATCCTGACAGTTTTCTGATAAAGCTATGTTTCGATGTCAGTCGTTCTTCGATTTTTCAAAAATAGCAGACCTACAAGCTCGTATCGCGCCACTCGGTGGCGCGATATGAGCTTGTAGATCTGCTATTTTTAAATAGCTAAAGCACGACATGATGCTGACACCAAAATGGGTGCCCGTTCAGAATGGGTTAAGTATGCATACACACACGCGCGCACACACACACGCACACACACAGCTACCCCTGCTGCCTCCTGTACAATAAATACACTGTGATCCACTGTCATGTTGTTTATCTCCATAAACATGCTGAAGGCACAAAGTCGTAAAGAGTTGTCATTTACTGGTCATAATAAGACCAAAATGCATTTGTTCTAAGCTCCATACAAAGCATCCGTCGCCATTTGCTTCCCCCTCGTGAGGTCCAAGACTTCCACTATAAAGCTGTCGCCGTCAGTGTGACCGTTCCGCAGACAAATATCTCCCCCCTACTCAAAGTCAACATCAGCAAAACACTCCACGTTAGCGTGCTCGGTGTCTGAAAATGTCAGCACGGCACAGGTCAGACCGGATCCGGGATGAATTGTGCAGCATGTCGGTTGACACTAGAGCCCCGGCCAATCGGCTTGGCCCGAAATATTGGCCATTATTTGACTTTTGTTTTACAACATCGGTATCAGCATGTATGCAGCTGATGTGTCCCAATCATCACTAGTATACATCACTAGCAACACTACACTAAAATACATTGAATGCGGCTTAAAGGTATATTCAGTGATTTCACTCAAAAAACCTTAGGTTTCGTTTTTGGCTGTGGGACCCAGCCTTTCGTCCAATCAGGATAGAGAGTCAAAAACGAAACCTAAGGTTTTTTGACCCCCAGGGGTTAACTGGGGTCAGGGAGGAACTCCTTATATGGCCAGCACACTCTATAGTAGGGAGGATTATCACAACAAAACAAAAAAATAAGTGATATTTGAATTAAGTGAAATCACTGAATATACCTTTAAGTGGTTATTTTGTGTTTAGTTTTCTTTTCTTCCACATTATTCAACAGAAATCAAAACTATTATATATATATATATATATATATATATATATATATATATATATATATATATATATATATCATCTGTAATCTGTGTGGTATAGGACTGGTGGATGCAACAACCTGGCATTGGTCAGCCTCTTTAGTTACCTAAAACCTACCTGGTAAATCAATCTGCTAGCAAAGAAATGTTGACTAGTAGGCTACATTCTCCTAATTCCTGACAAGGTCATGCTGTACCAGTTCAGTATAGTGCCAGAGAGTCAGTGTGGCAGGAGTCCAAAAACAAGCACCATTTGCTTGGATTTAGTGTAGTGTCCAATTACTTAGTATTTTAACGAGCATCGCACTCCTACAGTAGGTGAACATTCTGTAAAATAGCATATATACAACAACACAATATGTCGCAAAAGTGTAGTGAGCTTGTAGATTGGCTATTTTCGGTAAAGAGGTTTGGTGCAGAGGAGAAACAGGAGGGGATCTAGTAAAGATCCCTGGTGCCGGCTGGCAGTGATTATCACAACAATGATGTAATGATTACATTGAATGAATGTAAAGGCTAACCTGCAGGCCTACATGGCAGAACAGCAATGCTCTATATCAACAGAAAGGGATCCACTTGCACTACAAAAGATTTCAACGACTGCCAACTTGCCAAGTGAAAATGAATAGACAGCCTACAATGGGCTACTTCATAGCCCCTCTCGGAACCCTACATAAAGCTTTTCTGAAATTTTATGTAGGGTCCCTGTTCATGACTATATTTTCGTATGGGAATTCTGGAACGCGGATGATAAACATGCTCTCTAAGATCGAATCTGCGCCATTTGACTGCCTTTTTTAGTTTAAGTTATTCTGAATTCGTGAACTTTAAGTAACTATACATTCCGCTGCAAATATCTCCTGTGGCGCGGAAGCCGTTAAGTATTTTTAATCTTTGTTTGACCGATTTGGTCGCTTTATTTCTTCTTGTTTGTTTACCGTTTATTGTACCGCCTCCCGGTGTGCGGTTGGCTTGTGCCGGCTACGTCCCTGCCTCTGATCTGCTCTGTCATAGCTATAGCGCCACTAGCTAGCCAGATAGGCGGTACAATGAGGTGTCAATAAACAAGGAAGGAAGAGAAGAATCAAAGCGACCAAATCGGTCAAACAAAAAAAAATACTTAACGGCTTCCGCGCCACAGGAGATATTCGCAGTGGCATGTATGGGTATTTATACTTCACATATTCAGAAAGGCGTTATCCACGAAAGGCGTTATCCACGTTGTTTATGTTTTATGAATGTCCGCGTACCAGGTGGCAGGATACTGATGCAACAGGACCCCATGCACTGGGTCTAACAAATGTCAGAAACTTCAGTAGCATTGGGTTCTGCTTGGAGGGCTACCTGCAGGCCTACATGGCAGAACAGCAATGCTCTATATCAACAGAAAGGGATCCACTTGCACTACAAAAAGATTTCAACGACTGCCAACTTGCCAAGTGAAAATTAATAGACAGCCTACAATAGGCTACTTCACAACTGTGTGTCAAACATGTCCCAATTAAAACTATTTGTTTTTACACAGCGAAAATGACAGTTATCTCTGTTATCACGGAAGATAGAAGAGTTAGGATGTGCATTATTCAATGTGTTGTATACAGAAAAGGAAAGGGAATGTGTGACATTTTAAGAGGCTTATAATTATTGCTTGAACGGACCTACCTTATGTAAGAGAAGCTCGCATCGACACCAGTCACACCACCATGCAGTTTCTATTTACGAGCTCGTTGTTATTATGCTGTAGAATGTGGAGGCTCTTGTCGACAGGTGACCAAACATTGACGGCTATTGCGCTAGCTATATTTAGCCTTTTTTCCATCACTTGTGGTGCCTATGTTTCCAACTTTTGACAGGTTCACAGATAGGCTACACTGTCTCTATGGTTCGCCTCCATGCCCCGTTTTGTTCCGGTCCAACTCCAAGCAGTGTCTCCTTTGAAAAGCACGGTCGAAAAAGTTGGACGTCGTTCAAAGCACACACACCTGAAAGAGTTCAGCCCAATCATAGAGCTATATATACCTGTCACTTGTAAGTGTTGAGCAGGGACTATATAGCAGAATAGATGTCCAGTTATTTCACACAGACATAGATAATGTCACTAAGCTGGTTTATTTAGCAGCCAACTAATAATATAGCATTCAGTATTGACCATATCAAGCCAGGTCTCACGGCAGACAATACTACTAATATAATAAACAAAAGTGAACCGAGCATACATGCAGTCACACTGCGCGCCAACACAGTACACGACATAATAATATGGAAGTGACGTCAGATCTTACACACAGCAACAAAAAAAAAGGAGCAGTGCACCACCCTGTGGCACCAACCGGCACTGACATAATTATTCTGTTACACCGTTACATATTCACCACAAAGTGAATGGAAAGAGATTTGGGGCTGTATTTTTTATCTTTTTTCTTGTGACTATTTGCATTTAAAACAATATGTTATAAGGATTATGATGATGATAATAATAATGTATAATCTTTAATCAAAAGATATATAAGCAGGGCCAGAGCCATATAATAGCTATATTCTATTATATTCTATTATAATTAGAAATAGACATTCTATGAGAAATAGATTTTATATTCTATTTCTAAGGCTCTGGGCAGGGCTAAGCCATGTTAGCCCACTTTTAAGTGCTTATGTCTCTTTCTTAAATTACATTTTTTTACAATTTACTGTACAGGTATGCAATCAAGAAATGAAAGCCTGGTATCGAGGCTATATCTGCCCAGTCCAGACCCAAATCTGAAACCCCAAAATGGTATTGATCCCAGGCTAAGCTATAGGTCCACAGTCAAATATTGTACATAATATACATTTTACGGGTCCTTTGGGGTACGAAAAAGGTTTGAGAATAATACTGATTCACGACACGGCATATCTGTCCATTGAACAGGTTTGACATTCAGTATGGAACCTGCAATGACACTCACCTTAGCAGGTCTCTCAGCAGTCAGCTCCAGGATTTATTTAATTTACCTTTTTTGATTGATTGATTGAAATATTTATTAACAGTTTGCAGAATGTACAGTACATTTCAAGCACAAACTCAATACAAAGACTGTTAACTGTGAGTGGACGACCCAATTAAGCATTACACTTGTTTACAACAGGGTCCACATTGTTCAATTCATCAAAACATTTAGAGACATACAAATAGACATTTCTATGTAGCTAAAGAACAGAACAGGAATTCATCATATAGGAAGCAAAAAGGGAAAAGATACATATACAGTGAGGGGAAAGGGGGGGGGGATTCAGATCTTACAGAGGCCAGTTTCGAATTGCAGCCATCCGTAGGTGCCCTTTGAGAGCGGTTTTGAAGGAGTCAAGGGATTCACATGTCTTAATGACTGTTGGTAGGGCGTTCCACATTTTGGTGGCATAGGAGCGAAAATAATTTAGTCCCTTGTTTGTGCCGAATCTGGGTTGTACATGGTTTGTTGCACTCCCTCTGGTGTTGTGGGTGTGGACTTCGTTTACATTAAGGAAGTATTTAGACAGGTACATGGGTATCTTGGTGGTGTATCGAATCTTGTGGACCAGACCCAGTGCAAGATGCTGTACTCTGTCGTCAACCCTAAGCCATCCCAGCCTGTCAAAGTCCATCTACATCAGCGCCCTTCTTTACCTTCTCTACCTGTTCTGCCTCAAAACCATCCATTTCATGTCCTATACGCTACGGTTTGACTGATGAACGGGAGGGGTAGTGAGGTAATTATGTTCATCACAAAACGTAATAGGAACAATGCAGGAAATATGATTTAATGTACACAGCTGCTGCCGTCTCGTCTCCATTCACCTGGCAGGAAATAATGAAGTCTGTATTGAAGCAGTGCACCAAATTAGCTTGCTTTTTCTTTTGCCTTTTTATTGCTGTAAGAAGTTCTAAGCATCCGGGGCACCTTCGATTAATATTAAACAAAGCTGTGAAGCATGCAATTTCCATTACCTAAGAGAATCAAAATGCTGAAAAGAAGTGAAATTGATTTTCCTACAATGCCCTCCGAAGTTGAAAGGGGTATAATACACTACTGCTTTACATGATGCAAGAGAGAGAGAGAGAGAGAGAGAGAGATAGAGAGAGACACAATATATTTCTATGCATAATCATTGCATGACATTTGCTACTGTGTGATACATACTATCACTGCTATTGGTTCAAGAATGACACAGCTTGTCCCGTGTATTGGTGGCTTTTATTCGCGCTCTCACTTGCAAACAAATCTCCAATGTAAAACTGTATGAAATGAAGCATAAATACATGCACATAAATAAATGGAACAAAAAGCATAAACATTGTACAACATTTGTACTTACAAAGAAATGCAAGCCCAAACACCTCGCTGGCCTGACGTAGAAATAAAAAAAGTCCTTCTGAAAGAATATATATATTCAAAGATTTGTGCCGCATTTTCACGAATTTAAAAAAATAGCAGACCTACAAGCTCGTAGCGCGCCACTCGGTGGCACGCTATAAGCTTGTAGATCTGCTATTTTTCAATAGCTAAAGTATAACATAATGCTTAGTTAAAAGTCCATATTGGCCGACAAACAGTAGGCTATACACAATTGGAACAGAATCAAGACATCAATTAATATATGAACATGAAGACATGAAACTTGAGGTAACGTATTCACATATTATAGAAGTTAAACAACCGCGACACGCTCAAACAGTACGCTCCTTAGTGAGCGGAAGTGTATCAGTGTAACATCAGATCAGCCAATGCAGGGAAACTGGAAGTACCCTCACTAAAAACGCCGGGACAACGCTCCACACGTCCCAAACTCTTCTCCCTTCTGGCTCCAAAACTGTGGAATGCACTTCCCATTGCAGTCAGAACTGCAGCATCACTCCCAATCTTCCGCCGTAGCCTGAAAACCCACCTTTTCAGACTCCATCATGGCCCGTAGCACTTACCCTACCCCCTTAGATAGCATTTCTGTAGACTTAGATAGCATCTGACACAGACTTATAGCATGTTATGTAGACAGCACTATAATTGTATTGTATATAGTTATAGCACGCCATAGTACATATGTATAGCATAGTAGTAAATATGTATAGTTTATATGTATAGTGTATGTATAGTTTCATTATATAGATATTCCACTGTTACTTTATTAGCTTACGCATGTTTCATGATATTGATAAATGCTTTTATGTGATGTATTCCCATGCTTTTGTTCTTGCTTAAATGTAAGTCGCTCTGGATTAAGAGCGTCTGCTAAATGCCTAAATTGTAAATTGTAAATTGTAACATGCTGGTGGCTTGCTGTGCAACTACACCTTATAAAGTGTTCCGGCTTGACCAATTAGACCTTCCGATACAATACACAAATGAGTAACTCAAGTTCATAACAAAAAAAATTATATAACAATAAATAAGCTAAATTACAATACATTATGGCAGCTACACATGCATACTGTAGCAGGTCCAACAGGTTGAAGAACAGAAAGATTATTCAATTGCTTTGTCTCACTGTGTGAACAAACGTGCATACTGTACATGGTGTTTTGGTGGGTGGTGGTGGTGGGCTGCCATTAACGTTTTAGGCTACATACAAGCGAAAGATCTGTTTACACTGCAAGTACAAAGGAGTTATTTATAAACCAGAGCAAATCTTTACTGAGCATGCATCTACGTTGCACAGACATGAATATCAAAATCAAATGCCATGTCTCAAACAGACATACCCCCACACACCTTACACACTATACTAGACACAGAGTGCACTGACTCACACGGTGAGGCACAGATAATAGATTTATAGGCGACTATAAGCAGATTTAGACATGCGCCTTGCTTAACCCATTCTGAACGGGAACCCATTTTGGTGTCGGCATCATGTTATGCTTTAGCTATTTAAAAATAGCAGATCTACAAGCTCATACGAGCTTGTAGGTCTGCTATTTTTGAAAAATCGAAGAGCGACTGACATTTTTAGAATCTGATCTCAGGTCAGAATGGGTTCATCAGGACCAGTGTGTGTCCGGCGGAAACCTCGTATGAATCTGATCTCAGGTCAGAATGGCTTAAAGGCAGATCATTCGGAGCCTGTAAACAGGCTTTGCGGAAATCAAACCGTTAAATGGAAAAATGCATTTATTAATTCAATCCGCTTAGTTCAGGTTCAGCTCCTTTTCCTCAAATTAACTTTGCTGGATTTCACAGGATATTAGCAGGCGGGAAGAAAAGAGGGGGGTGTCGTGTCATCGCTGTCACATTATTCTCGTGTCACTTTAACCCCTGTGGAGATTTCCCTCGGCCAGAATAGCAGATGATGACACGAGGAAAATGAAGTAAACTACAGACTCGACGAAATATTTAATTTCCCCACAGCTTAGCGAAGAGACGGAGTAGCTGAGCCATTATGTGACTTATGCCAAGTCTTGAATTTGTATTATAATCGACATATGGTGTTTCACTTTGATTTACACATTGGACACTGGGCTGGTAGGTGGTGAGCGTGGTCACTGGAGCTGGGGCGCAGCCACACTGATAATTAGTCATGTCTTTGTCTTTAAATCTATAAATGGTCTGGCTCCTCTTTATTTGTCGGACCTTATTGAGGTTTATACTCCTTCTAGATCACTGCGGTCTGAGGGCCAGCTAAACCTCAGGGTCACAAAGAAGACCCGCTTAAAGTCCAGAGGCGACCGAGCCTTTTCTGTTGTAGCCCCCAAACTATGGAACGCACTCCCCTCCCACGTCAAATTGGCCCCCTCCATCGAGACCTTTAAATCCCGCCTAAAGACCCACCTCTTTACCTTGGCTTTTTAACCCCGCTTGAGTTCCTTTGGTCCTTGTATATATGTTTTGTCTCACTGTGATGCTGTTGTTTCTTTTCTGTTGTTTTCTGTAATGTGTCTCAGTTGTTGTCACTGTTTGTACTTTGTTTTCTCGCTGTTGTTTTTCTGTGTGGTAGCTTTAGTGCACTTGTTTTTATTTTATTTTTTCTCCTGTACAGCACTTTGTAAACTCTGAGTTTTAAAACGTGCTATATAAATAAAGTGGATTGGATTGGATTGGATGACACTCACCTGTCCAATATTGTGTGGGAATCTGGACGGAGAGGGGAGGATGAGCCGACATTTTCTGTCGACCGCAACTAACGCAAATATATCACACCTTAGCCTCCACATCCACGTTTAGTTTACAATACTGTAGTTCAGAGGTTCTTAATGTTTTTGGCTGGGCCGGGACCTTATAGAGTATATATGAATAGAGACGGCACCCGGAGAAAACCCTGAGGCGAAATGGACATAGTGGCCGAATTTGGTATTGCAGCTCGAGCCAGTGCTGGTCCGTTGACTATCATTGCGCACGTTCATGTTATTGCAGGGGCCATGACCTTAGAGTATATGTATTTATAGAGAAGGCACCCAGAGGAAATCTTGAGGCGAAATGGACATAGTGGCCGAATGAAGGTATTGCAGCCTGGCCCCAAACACATGAACGCGCTGTCCGTTGACTATCATTGTACACGTTCACGACGGACGACGCTCGTGCGCGTTCAATGGCAGCGCGTTCATGTGTTTGGGGGCCACTCACCATTGCAATCCGTCCCAGAATGCACTCTGTTCCTACCAGGAAGGAGGAGTGAATCCGCCTCATGCGCTTTTGAGCAACTCAATGCAAGTGGATGGGAGGAAAACTCGGGTGTCTTCTCTATAGATATATATACTCTATGGCCATGACACGTGAACAAATGTTTCATACGTGAACGCGCACAAACGGCACAATGATAGTCAACGACCAGCGCGTTCATGTTATTGGGGCAATCCATCCCAGAATGCACTTGTTCCTAGGAGTGAAATCGCCTCATGCGCTTTTGAGCAACTTAATGCAAGTGGATGGGAGGAGGAATCCGGTGCCGTCTCTATTCATATATACTCTAAGGCCGGGACCCCCGGAAATGCTTCGGCCATGTCTCGAAAAACTGCCCACAGCCCTCCTATGAGACACAGACCGAGTAGGAAAACAAATGTGGTATTTTTCTTTTTTGCCCTAAATAGTGAAAATAGATAATCTGCAAGCATGCAATGTGTCGCATCGCAAAACACATTCTAACAATTCTCACAATTTGTTTGCTATTTTATGAGGACTTTTGCCGATAATGACATGCTCAAAATGGAGACATCATGGGTGAAAGTGGTTTATTTGAAAAACGATTATATTACTGTGGGCATATGAAATACATTTATGACTTAGTTTTAGACTCAATATTTGTACTAAAGTTTTTACACATAACAGTAAACTGTAAAGTTGTATTGATGTGCTTGTAACATGCTGAATATCTGGAATGTTGTAGCAAAATGGGACTATTAATAACTAAGTAATTATTACAGAAACTACACAAAGATGCATTTTGTTATGCCTTGAGGATATTTTATTTTATCATCTCCTTTTTATGTAATATTTTATTTAGCACTGCCTAATCTTTTATCTTCTATTCTATAAACCCTGTTGCTGCTGCTGCAAAAAAGGATTATGCTATTGTTTCTACACACATTCTACCCAACACACGCACACGCACACACACGCACACGCACACACACACACACACACACACACACACACACACACACACACACACACACACACACACACACACACACACACACACACACACACACACACACACACACACACACACACACACACACACACACACACACACACACACACACACGCGCATGTTGATTTATGGTTCAGTCAATTATTTCATTAGAATCCATTTACTGAGAGCCATGTGGGCCCTAATGAATGCATTAAATTTCTTAATTAATTAGCTAAATTACTTCAAGAAGAGCAAGAGCGCAGCATACATGGCAAAGCCGCCAAACCTTATGAAGTGATTTTCCACAGGAATTACATAGAACATTCACAACTCACACAAACTTTTAAATTACACAGGTAAATGATTTCACTTCTTTCATTTATCCACTTCCAAGTGCTCTCTCTTTGCCTCTCTCCCTCTCCACACTCTCTGCGCCACTCTCTCTGTCGACAAGTCTCTGCTTTTATCTCTCTCTCTAGTAAGAAGAGAGTGGTGCATCTGGACTGGCCGCCCGTGAAGCTCGCATGTGACTTGGACTCGGGGTAGGGAAGGGACTGGGGGTATAGGATGGTGGATAATCGGAGTTCCCAGAAGTTGTTTTTTTTTCGCCACTAGGGGGGCGATGGTGGAACACCTACTAACTTTTAAAGGGGAGCTCTGGTGCTTACCTCCAGCAGCCGGGGGTCTCATTATGAAACATGGAGGACATTCCGTCATCATGATGTACTCTCTGCCTCTCTCTTTGACCGTTCCCCATACTCCATCTCCACATGCTTTCCATTCTTGTTTCCTCGTTGATCTCTCGCTACCATTCTGTCTGCGTTGCAAAAGGGGAGCTTTCTACATTTAGATGTCAATTGTACAAGCACGTGTAAGCATTGAAAGCGTATATTATTTTTCCGTTGTTTTTAACCCATTCTGACCTGAGATCAGATTCATACGAGGTTTCCACTGGACACACACTGGTCTGATTAACCCATTCTGACCTGAGATCAGATTCTAAAAAATGTCAGTCGTTCTTCGATTTTTCAAAAAATAGCAGACCTACAAGCTCGTATCGCGCCACTCGGTGGCGCGATATGAGCTTGTAGATCTGCTATTTTTCAATAGCTAAAGCATAACATGATGCTAACACCAAAATGGGTGCCCGTTCAGAATGGGTTTAATAACACAAATTTGACCAAAAATCTTGACATTATTTTTGATTAATTGTAATTGCGATATCAAACGCAAATGCCAAGCACATCAGACAGACATTATCCTGAAAATAAATGCATATTTATAACCCCTTAAACCGCATCACTTAAACCCCGGCATCGAAAAACAGAGGCATTGGCTCCCCATCCTCGGAGTTAGCATCCCTGATTTGATGTGGCATTGATCTTCTGAAAGTCTCTTCCGAGATCACCACCTTTTGTTGCCAAACCGGTGGAGTGAGGTATATGCTTTTAATTGACAGGGCTCTGCACGGTGCGAGATGGAAAAACGCGAACACTGCAATGATTTATGTTGTTGACGCTGCTAAATCGTCCCCGACAAATAATACATTACATTAGCATTGGTACAGCTAATCGCTAGCCTAATGGAATGTGTGGAAGCCATATTGATCATGGGTAGAGTGATCACTCATACACTGTTCTAGACCACATGACCAGTCATCTGGTCACCCTTTCTAAGAGGATTGTCGAGCTACCTTTTCTTTTTTTTATGAAAAATGAAATGTCATTAGCTCCCGTTGCATGCTGACTGATAATGTTAACCCATTCTGACCGGGCACCCATTTTGGTGTCAGCATCATGTTATGCTTTAGCTATTGAAAAATAGCAGATCTACAAGCTCATATCGCGCCACCGAGTGGCGCGATACGAGCTTGTAGGTCTGCTATTTTTGAAAAATCGAAGACATTTTTAGAATCTGATCTCAGGTCAGAATGGGTTAAGGATGTGTTTATATTTGCCGATACGCTCACACACGCACAAAACAAAAGTTGAAAATATTGAAATCAAGTCAATGTTAACTTTTTACACACAGAAACATACTGTGAATATAACCTGAATATGGTCTCTGTCGGGTGGATAAACGGTTTCAATCTTTTCAGGATTAAAATCCAAATGTAGTGGCCTGGGCCGTGGCTCAGCGGTCCAGGGCCGCACATTGGCCGGTAGTCCTTGCAGTCTTGCAGTGTGCCGCGGGTTCGACTCCCGATCCCGACTGCCTTCACTGCATGTCACCCCCCCATCTCTGTCCCCATTTCATGTCAGCCTGTAAAGGTTTTTAAGTTGTTAAAAGGTCAAAGCGTCATGGTTACAGTCAAGGTCAAAATGGAGATTTTAAACATCTGTTCGCCCGGACTACACTAAAACAAATGTGCACTTCTGTTACAGGTATAAAGTTATGGAATTCATAAAACCAGGAGTTGAAGAGTTGTACAACAGTGTTTCAGTTTAAAAAGTTCAGAAAAAATGATAAAATATGAACTAGAAGGTTAGATATAAGTGTTATTTTGTTCCCTCAGCGTTGTTTTGTTTTTGTTTGTTCTCTTGTTGAGCTCTTTCTGTTCTTTTGTCTTTGTTGTTCCTTTTTTTTAGGGTTAGGGTTAGGGTTAGATGTTTTATTTATTTTTATTGATAGGGGCAGGTATAAATAAGATTTATCTTCTTCCTGCTCCTTTTCTTTTCTGATGTGGAATATGTAAAAAAGAAGTAAAATTAATATAATCATGTAAAACCATGACTGAAATGAAATAAATAAATATGAAATGAAATGAAATGAAATGGAGAACACATCGGTAGATTTTCATAAAAGTTGGTCTGAATGATCGGTATCGGCTCCACATGAGATCATTATTATTAGTGTCTTGTTTTATTGCTCACTGCCCGTGGGGCTGACCCGTGTACATTTCACTGTGCTGTGAGCTTGTAGATCTGGTATAATGTTGCTGCGTGTCCATGCCAGGATATAGAGCACCGAAGTCTGACGTCACTTTCAGTAGAGGGCGTCTGTCCCCAGGTTCATGTATTTGTTTAGTTGCATTGAAATCGCCATAGGAGGATTTTTAGATCGCTTCATATAAGAACTGTGTTTGAAAAATAAACATGTCATCCCGGCCGCTTCACTCATATGGATATGAAGAATCAACTGACTGTGAGAAAACGCTAATGTTACTGCTACTGAATTAGTTAGATTTTCGCTAGAAGCAGACTGTATCATATATGAGTGACTGACTGTTGCAAACGATACAGAGACACCTCCCTGACAATAACGCAGAGACAGCTTGTATATTTTTGGACCACAACGCTTATAGTAGACGATATTAAGATCACCCCATGTTATTCTCCATAGAGAAATTACTTCCGCGAACCAGGGGAATCGAAGGGATGAGCGAGTTACGTCAGGACTTCAGTGCTCTATATCCCAGGAATGGAGACGAGTAGAACAAGACAGGTTAGTCTGGGCAGACTAGTGTTTAACCTAGTCTGGTGGCGTTTTGAATAACAATTAGAACAAAGGATACAGAGGGAAATGTCTCAATGTATTTTATAAATGCCAGTGTCCATACCCAGATTAGGGGGGGGGGGGGGAGAGAAATAATAAAACTCTGATTTACTTTGATCTAAAAACTAATTAAATCTGAATAGTGATAGCAAATTGAAGGATAAATATGAAGAATTTTTTTTTCCCTTACTGCCCTGCTATTAGAAATAAAACCGCTTCATCTACATGTATTTAATTGGGACAGAAGCTTGCATTTGAGAATATTAATAGCTTCTTTCCTTCTTTCTTTTATGTCTGCCCAAAATATAATCAAGTCATTCCAATTAAGTTATCAGTGTCAAGACATGGCATTATAAAATACTGTAGCATATGGCAGGCATATGAATTCTTCATTATAAGATAATCATTGTTTAGGTTTAGACTGTGATTGCTTAGTTAGTTTAACCTTTTAGGATATGTGTGTGTTGGTGTGTGTGTGCGTGCGTGCGTGCGTGCGTGCGTGCGTGCCTGCGTGCGTGCGTGCGTGCGTGCGTGCGTGCGTGCGTGCGTGCGTGCATGCATTCAGTTATTTCTAATTCATAATTCTTCATTTTTATTGCTAATGTTATATGAATAAAGTTTAGTATTCTTAACTTACAACTGATGTGTGGGTGTGCATTATTTGTTGTTCTATACCAATGACACCTAAGCAATGGATGAAGGTAAGTTCCTTTGCCTCAAACCCCTTATATAAGATAATTATTATTATTATACATAGTATGCTGTGTTCATGCGTGCACAGCAATATGAAAATCAATTATGGCTTCAAGCATGTGCTCTTCCATTATGGAAATGCCAGCTTATTAGAATTCAAAATGGTCCTTTAAACCCCCTCAAGAGTGGTTCGACGTCAGAGCGTTAAGACTTAACCGCACGGATACACAGCGGCTGAAAAGCACTCAGGTAGGCGTAGTGCAGGTGGACACATGGAGGCTGACCTGCTGCATGTGCTCTTCGAGGTCCTCGTCGTCGTGTAGCTGTGGTGGAATGTACACAGACTTGTTATGAGAAGGGAGCAATAACAAATGATGTAAACAATACTCTGTTACAAGTAAAAGGCCTGTGTTCAAAAATAAGTAATAGTAATAAGTAAAAGTATAGCCTACAAAAGTATTGAACGTAAAAGTATAAGAAGAATATGCCTATAGGCTATATACGGTATCTAGAGTTAATCGTTGCTATATAGTGTTTCTTCAGTAACAGGGGTCTCGTATAGTCTCTCCAGCTCCGAGAGATTAATTATTAAAAAACCACAACTACTAAATTGTCTACTACCTCGACTATTTGTCCACTAATTGCAATGGACTGCACAGGTCTGGACAGGAGCCCTATCCAACACACTTAACAGCACCAGGGGTGGTAATGTCTTTCCACAGCTTCACCACCACTTCATTAGCACCAACTGTCCTGTGCATACAGCTTCGTTTGCACATATTCACTGTAAATCACTTGTGCGACTGTCTCTAATGGATCGATTGCTTGTTTAAGACAAGACTTCCCCACTACTCAAGCCTCGATATGCACTATAAGCACTCAATATATAAAGTACACACAGCATGTGGAGCAGTTGAGCACAAACTCTGGGTAAAGATAGACATTGAATGGCAGAATCGTGTACATCAACATTAGATTGACAATGCAATTACATAACCACTACAAAGCTCTAGACCGGGCACCCATTTTGGTGTCGGCATCATGTTATGCTTTAGCTATTGAAAAATAGCAGATCTACAAGCTCATATCGCGCCACCGAGTGGCGCGATACGAGCTTGTAGGTCTGCTATTTTTGAAAAATCGAAGAACGACTGACATTTTTTAGAATCTGATCTCAGGTCAGAATGGGTTCATCAGACCAGTGTGTGTCCGGCGGAAACCTCGTATGAATCTGATCTCAGGTCAGAATGGGTTAGTAAAGTGGGCCTATGCTGGCTCTGTACTCTGGTCTGCTCTTGTTTACCACTACAAAACATCGCTTTGGCCAATTTCTGCAAATGGGTTGGGTTGCAAAAACATACTACTAAAAGGTTGCAAGATTTAGTAGTATATGTCTTAGTTGAAAGAAATAATTGAGAACATTAGCCTGCCAGAGGATCACCTGGCTTTTGGCTCAAAACATGTTGTTTTGTTGTCCTGAGAGCACTCTGTGCTCAGTGTGTTCTGACTGCCATCATTAAGATTAGTTTTTTCCTGCCGCTTTCTGCCTGTAAACTCTTAGCACCTGTTGGCCCAACTATGCACTTCTCAAACTGTGGACCATGAGGACATTCCAAGGGGCTCCAAAATAATTGGCTAATATTCTATTGATACAATAACACAAACAAATGCGTTGTATTTTTCTTACCTCGAAAAGAAATGAGTTTTCGTTGTGATACAGAATACAAAAGGAACTCAAAGTATGCTATGTTATAGTTCCATTGATGGAACACACTACTATCTTGATTGAAACATGCTCTGAAAATAAGGATAAGGCTGTGAACACTTTTGAGATTTCCAAGTGATCCGGAAAAGATTGAAAACTATTGCCATAGATGGAGCCTGAATAAACAACAACAAAAAAACCAATCAGTGTTCACTTCTATCTAGGCCTAGGGTTAATTTTGTGTTCTTTGCTTGTTGTGATTAATTGTCTGTTAATTTATGTAACCTGATTGACTTCCATAGCTTTTAATTATTAAAAACATGGCTGTTGACGGCAGTCAAACAATAATTGTCAATTAATTACAATGAATAAACGCTGCACGATGTAGGTCAGACCTTATGTCTAACCTCATGTCACACCTGCTGCAAATTGGCCTCAAGCTCAATGCCAAGAAAACAAAAGGTAATGACCGTCAACACCGAGGACAAAACCATTGCCACTGCACTACTGGTGCTCAAACCAGTCGAGGACTTCAAGTACCTCAGGGCCTGGACTGCCTCAACTGAACAGGATCTGAAGGCTCGGAGAGCACTTGCCTGGAAAGCCTTGCACGGGATGACGAGAGTGTGGAAATCAGATATGGGAGAAGACCCTGAGGCTGTTCATAGCTACTGTGGAGTCAGTACTGCTGTATGGGGCCGAGACATGGACCCTCAAAGTACAGCATGAAAAAGCCCTGGATGGAGTCTACACAAGAATGCTACGAATGGCACTAGGGGTCACATGGACGGGCCGCATCAGAAATGTGGACCTCTATGGGGACCTGCCACGGATCACAGACAAAGTCAGAGAGAGAAGGATGAGGCTGGCAGGGCACTGTGTCAGGCACCCAGAACTTGAGGCAAGTAAATTGACCCTATGGGCATGGTGAAATGTATATCTTTAACTTACCGCAAGTAAATGTAGCAACACCACACAGGCCTGTATTAAAAAATGCACAAAAGTATTGGCATCATAATAAACGTGCAGTACCAAGTAAAAGTAGTCATTATGTCTTCAAGTCTTTTTTTTATATTTAGAAAGTTGTCAACATGTTTTCAAATAGCCGATCTATTATGCTCACAGCGCATTGTATTAAACAGGGCTCCAGTATATGCAAAATGTATGTTCTCTAATAATAACCTAAATCTGCAACTAATAACTATATAAACCTTTCCAAAAAGAATGTAGTGGTGTAAAATGTATATATTATGCAATATTTGTCTCCACCAGGCCGAAGGCATGTGGGGAGAGTATGTTTTGCACTTCGTCCGTGTGTCCGTCCGTCCGTGTGTCCGTCCGTGTGTCCGTCCGTGTCCGTCCGTGAACAGCTAATCTCGGCCACCGTTAACCCGGTCGATGCCAAATTTTGCACACACACTCCCTGGATGCCAACCATGAACCTCTGCCCCAAACTTTCCAGAACGGCCTGTTATAGCGCCACCAGGAGGCCGCTTTGTGCAAAACAAGTTTTTTCACAGTACACCTACAGATTTTGTCCAAACATCACGCAAATTGGTACACAGTCTCTCTAGAGCCATTCAACGAAACGGGTCTGTCAGATTTCTCAGACTCCATCCTGATTGGTTAAGATTGGCTTCCAAAGTTCACAGGAGTGCTCAGTTTCAAACAAAATGCTGCAAATCATGAACACATCGCGTGATTTCCGTGAAATTGTGCACGCACATTCCCACTAGGCCGAGGACGAAATGCCACATGAACAATTTCAACTCAGCCTCAAGGTGGCGCTATAACTGGCCGAAAAGTGTTTTTACCTCTAACTGCACGGATCTGTGGATAACCTGGTGGAGACCTGTGCCCAGAAGGGCACTTTTTCTAGTTGCTTCTGAGATGATGTGGTAGTAGAAGCAAAACCATGCATAAAGTGTTGAATATGTACCTCAAAATTGCAGTACAACTTTCCACCTTTGTATTGGGGATAAATATTGTTTCACATTAATATGACTAAACAGAACAGATGGAATAAATATGTAGACACACCAAACTGCACAATGTAGGCCTATACTACTTGTTAAGTGGTCTTGTTCGTAATTGGTGCCACCAAAATAAGCATAATAGCATTGGACATGTAATGAGAACCAATGCTACTGTAATTCATTATGTGATAGCGAGTGCAAGGTATAGCCATGCAGGTAAATGTCATAACTGCTAGGGTCCTGATGAGAGTGCGTAAACACGAGCACATCACACCCATCCTCCGCTCACTCCACTGGCTCCCCATCTCATTCCGGACTGAATACAAGATTTCCCTGCTAACCCACCAGTGCATCCACGGCAACGCCCCCCCCTACCTCAAGGAACTTGTCACCCTTCAATCCTCAACCCGCTCCCTCGCTCCTCAAACACCAACCTCCTCAAACCCACAAAGACCAACCTACGCACCATGGGTGACCGGGCCTTCTGCTCGGTCGCCCCTGAACTGTGGAACGCTCTCCCCGCCCACCTGAGAGCCCCACAGTTGGTAGACACTTTTAAGAGAGGACCTTCCTTTTTACCAAAGCATTTTTATAGCCTTGCCCTTATGTTTTAATGTCACTGTTCTTTTAGATGTTTTTAATGGTATGTTGTTTCTTTTGCTTTTATTCACTCTGTAGCACTTTGAGATTCTTGCGAATATAAAGTGCGTTATAAATAAAATCCATTATTATTATTATTATTATTAACTGTGAGCGGGTTCGGTTTGTTTCGTGACCTCTCAGAAAACAACTACAGTCACGGGGCTGCAGAATGCCCTCCGCTGTGCGCCAGACCGTGGCCTCCTGTCGCGCTGTTATTTTCTCATATAACTGACTCGCTCCCACCTCACGTATCGTGTCTGCTGAACGGATGATACATTTCATGGTGCCAGCCGCCAGACAAAAGAAAACTTTATCAAACTAGTAAATGACTTTGATAGAATGGCACAGCCTCGGCAAAGGCTCATGATAATCCATCCATCCGTCCAGCGAACGCAGTGTAAAAATAGAGGCTGCATGATGTGTCACCGCGGTCATAATTGCCCCTTCCTCCACTCCTTTCCTAGCCCATTCTGACCGGGCACCCATTTTGGTGTCAGCATCATGTTATGCTTTAGCTATTGAAAAATAGCAGATCTACAAGCTCATATCGCGCCACCGAGTGGCGCGATACGAGCTTGTAGGTCTGCTATTTTTGAAAAAAATCGAAGAACGACTGACATTTTTAGAATCTGATCTCAGGTCAGAATGGGTTCATCAGACCAGTGTGTGTCCGGCGGAAACCTCGTATGAATCTGATCTCAGGTCAGAATGGGCTAGCCGGAGAAATGCCAACTGTGTCAGGTTAGCACAACACGGCGCCGGCGTGGGGTAGGGAAGGTTAGCCTTCCGAATAACACGCCTAATTAAAACTCATTCACGCGCAGTTTCATCTGCATCACAGACGACAAGTGATCAGAGGCCCCTGCAAAGTAATTAGCATGTGGCTTCAACTTGTTTTCCTCCTCTTCGTCTCGTCTCTCTCCCCTCGCGTCGCACACATCCCCCGTTCTGACGCCGCGGTTAATTAGCCTTTCATGGCTCTCCGGGCGTCTCTCTCTCTTTTCCCTTTTCTCCCGGCGCTCTCGAGTCCATTCTGACTCAATCTGACCCCCGGGAAGTTTGTGAGTGTTGAATCTTCTCGCAAATCTGTCAGGCTTTAGCTTCGCCGGAGCCTCACTTTTGAAATGTTGCCCTCTCGCTGTCGGCCTGCTTCCAGGCCTCTGTATACATTTTTCTCACTTTTCATCCTATCAGTTTCCCCCTGAAAGAGACGTTTGATTTCTGCTTTTTCTTTTTGTCAGTAGATGCCTCTCTCTGTATGCCCTCTTCTTCCTCCCTATCCCTCTCTCTCTCTCTCTCTCTCTCTCCCTCTCTCCCTCTCTCCCTCTCTCTCCACTTTTCCTGAATGGATAAGCTGGAAGAGCCTGCACCAGAGCAGCAATCTGTCAGGGTCACAGGTTACATTTTGCCATCTGCCATAAAATTAAATTAGGAGAGCCGGCGTTTGTTTGGACCGTCCGTCGCTACCATTTCCCATATTATTATTATTTTTCACCTCATGGTTGAGAGAGGGCAAGAGACAGAGACAGAGAGAGAGAGAGAGAGAGAGAGAGAGAGAGAGCGAGTGAGAGACAGAGAAAGAGATTGTCTGGATGCAAACCAAAACTGAGATGAGCTACTGTGGCCTGTATCTCTGGCAGTGAGATCAGCTGGCATCGCATTGTGCCCATTCTTTTTCATGCCGATGACAGCCACGCACTCATGCAGAGACGTGCACATGCTCTCAACTCTTTAACCCATTCTGACCTGAGATCAGATTCTAAAAATGTCTATTACATCCTGACAGTTTCATTATTAACCCATTCTGACCTGAGATCAGATTCTAAAAGTGTCTTCGATTTTTTTCAAAAATAGCAGACCTACAAGCTCGTATCGCGCCACTCGGTGGCGCGATATGAGCTTGTAGATCTGCTATTTTTCAATAGCTAAAGCACAACATGATGCCAACACTAAAATGGGTGCCCGGTCAGAATGGGTTAACCTGCAGCCACCTAGAGGCACCTGTGCGCACGCACACAACACGCACACGCACACACACACGCAACATGCACTCACAGATTGTTTTTGCCAAATTTTGTGGACATTTCATTTACTTATATTCATTTCATTCCATAGCTCTTTACCCTTGTTCAACAGCCGCAAACTGGCAGCGACAGACGGCATTCCAGGGTGGGTGATCAGAGAATGCACAGCGCAGCTGGCAGGTGTGTTCATGGACATATTTAACCCATTCTGAACGGGCACCCATTTTGGTGTCGGCATCATGTTATGCTTTAGCCATTTAAAAATAGCAGATCTACAAGCTCATATCGCGCCACCGAGTGGCGCGATACGAGCTTGTAGGTCTGCTATTTTTGAAAAAAATCGAAGAACGACTGACATTTTTTTAATCTGATCTCAGGTCAGAATGGGTTCATCAGACCAGTGTGTGTCCGGCGGAAACCTTGTATGAATCTGATCTCAGGTCAGAATGGGTTAACCTCTCCCTTTCCCTGTGTGCATGTCCCGTCCTACTTCAAATCAGCCACCATTGTTCTGGTCAGTGTTACAACAGTATATATTTATATATCTTTTTACTTAACACTTTCAGGGCTTTAAATTGTTTAATCCAATATTCCGCCCTGCTTAATATACGCTAAACCTGCTATTTGTTTAATGTGTTTAATTCGCCGTTTTAAAATAATTAAAAAGAAAGAGTGATTTGTCGCGGATCTGGTGACGAGTTATGAGTCATGTTATGATGACGAAACCGGAAATCAAGCCATGCTAGCTGGGCTTCTGGGAAAATGAGCTCAATGCAATGATGACGCGAAGGAGAGAACACAGTGTCCCCGGTGGGAATCGAACCCGGGAACATCTAGACTGTGAGGTGACAGCGCTATACCAACTGACTGGAAGTTGACTGGCGTATTATGTTTTACACCATAGCCATAACTCCACAAAATATTATTTATCAATTTAGACCAAAATTCGAAGAAAGTTATATTTTTTTTTTACATGAGTGCACGTGACGCACACACACACACAGTTAATATTGTGTCACTCTCCTAGCTTTTCCTATAAGACAACTCTTACGGCAATAATTCTATTGAATTGAAAGCCAGAATTGAAGGAATATGCCATTCCTGAGTCTGTTCCGCCATTGGTGATAGAGTATTCCATGCTTGCGTAGTGCTGGCTGAGAGAGAGAGACCGCCCCTGGCTATGTCTGAGTGTATAGGGCAGAGTCAGACCCATCGCTCATCCAGACAAACTTATTCCAACGAGTGCCTCTCCGCGCACACACACACACACACACACACACACGAACACACACCCACACACACACACCCACACACACACACACACCCACACACACACACACACACACACACACACACCCACACCCACACACACCCACACCCACACCCACACCCACACCCACACACACCCACACCCCCACACACACACCCCCACACACCCACACCCCCACACACCCACACCCCCACACACACACCCCCACACACACACCCCCACACACACACCCCCCCCACACACACACACACACACACACACACACACACACACAGGCTCAAACAACACCATTCGTCTCTCGCTGCAAAGGCAAATTATTTTTTTATAACGCTTAGTTTACTGTCGATTCTAAGGATGAAGGTCCAAAGGTCCTCCACAGACTGACATTAGCTACAGTCATGTTGGAAAGTCACTAGAGCAACTAAGTAATATTATTACCTTTTTTTTACCAGTAACTACTAATATAACTAATTACTTTAACTTTTGAGTAATAATATTACTAATAATTATGTTCAAAGTCAAAGTCGTATGATTTGTCACACACGTTACCGCAGTGAAATCTGTTGTCCGCATTTGACCCATCTCTCTTGGAGCAGTGAGCCGCAGCTAGGGCTGTCCCCGACTAAGGATTTGTATAGTCGACTGATAGATGAATACATTTGCTGTTAGTCGACTAATAGGCTAATAGAGCCCCAAAAAATATACAAAAATATTGTATTATTCCACTAGGTCTGTGGGGGACATAAACACATTTGAACATTCTGACTGTTCAAATCTCCAATGTGCATGTGGAGTGTGTCTGCCTGTGTGGCAATGTGCCACTGCCTGTGACTTGTGGCTGGCCTGATAGACTCCAGTTGTTTTGTGAACAACTGAGAGGCTTGTCATTAGCCAGATTGAGCACAGCAGGTGAGATTGAGATTCTGGAGTCTATCAGGCCAGCGCACTGTGCGACAGGCAGTGGCACATTGCCACACAGGCAGACACACTCCACATGCACATTGGAGATTTGAACAGTCAGAATGTTCAAATGTGTTCATGTCCCCCACATGCCGCACTCGGGAATCATTTGATTAGTTGATTTGACCCATTGATGCTGAATGCCAAGCATGCAGGGAGGCATTAGGTCACAATTTACAGCCTTTGGTATGACCCGGCCAGGGATCAAACCCCCGACCTCCCAGTTTCAGGGCGGACACTCTAACCACAAAGCCACTGTCTGGTAAACTGTGTTACTATTTTCCAAAAGTATACCTAGCTTGTTACCATTTTCACAAGCCTTGTTCGTATACTGTGGGCTTGAGTGTTTATTAATGGTAGAATGGGTTAGGATGGAGTTGCTGTGCAGGCTGCTGATCCGGTCTAGATCTATTCTAGACTCTAGAGTAGAACGGAAACGGAAACGATGCATACTTGTATGTACGTGTGAATTATCGGATGCGGAAGGGCCAGCCTTAAACTGTCCGGAACAAACTGGGTATAGTGTGAGACTTTTGGGGACAAAGTATGCAATAAGCCTACTGGAGGCGAGAAAAAAAGTAAAGTAATAATAATAATAATATTACTTATTAATACTATTAAAACAGTTTCCCTGCGGAACACGCTAAACACGTCTTTTTTCCCCATTGTCTTTTCCTGCTGAACACGCTAAACCAGCCTTTTGTTTTATGTGTTTAATTCGTCGTGTTTTGATAACTTCACGTCACCATCTCCAAGGAAAAGGAAAACCTTGGAGATGGTGACGCGGATGATGTAAGCGGAAGTCGATGAGTCACTGGCTTGCTAAGGCTTCTGGGAAACTAACTAAGGAGCTATGTTAGTCTGTGGGATGAATTGGCTCCGCCCATGCTTCCCTGTTCCTCGCTGGTTTGTTGTTGTCCGAGCGGTGGAGGATTATCGAACACTATATAGCAAACCATCGCACCATCTTAAACAGTTTCCGTGCCAGGAATGGATTACTCCAGGTTAATGTCGCTGCCATATACGACATACCCGCCTTTTGTTTTATGTGTTTAATCCGCTGTATTGTAATAAATAAAAAGAAAATCCGTCTTCGTCGCGGAGATAGAGACTAGATTCATTCGCTTTGATGACGAAACCGGAAATCGTCACATGCTGTGGGCTGCTAGGGCTTCTGGGAAATTGAGGCCAATGGAAATTCATGGGGTGCAACGCCTCATTGAGACCAGTCTTGTGTGCGTCTTCCGGGTGCACCAAGATGGTGGATGATACGCTCGGATCACAACAAACCACGGGAGCTTTTTTCGCTGGATTTTCGCGGATTAAAAGCCCAAATAATTCAGCGTATGCTCTAAAGATAATACAACAATCTCAGCAGTGAAGGGGGGTTGATTAAAATGCGGGTTAAGCGTGTAAAACAGTCAAACTGTTAAAGCGGATCTTAATGACACGGAACGACGATGGTGGACGGGTGCTTCTCAAAGATTAGTGTAAATCCCTGCAGTGAAACTTATATCACGGTAATCAATTATTGTTCGCAGGGAGAGTGTTAAAGTAACTAGTACTGGGTAATATATTACCATTTTTGAGTAACTTTTCCAACACTGCAGACAGTTGTGTAAAGTAACTATGTACATTTACCAGCATGTATACTTATACGAGAGTATTTCCAATTTTCAGTATGTTTACTTCTACTTCACTATATTATATCAGAGGACAGAGGCAAATATTATACTTTTGGGGGGGGTGGGGGTTAAAAGTATTAAAGATAGCCTCCGACTAAATAATAGCTACACTGGAGCCCTCCAATCCCTGAAAAGTACAGGTTTTGGACACACAAGGTTTCCACCCAACAGCGACGATGTGTTTGGGCAGCTAAATGAGGGAGGAATGGCTCTCTGTGTGAAATGGACTGGTCAAATGGAGCTCCAAGCTCTTCCTGTCCATCCAACCAATTAGAGAGCGAATTAGCTCCACCAGTGAGAACAAGAGGGGGATGAGCTAATAGGTCAATCTAGCTGTAGGGGAAAATAACCATTTATAAGTATATAGCAAGCATGCCTAAATGCACAGGCATAAACATACGCACACGCAGGCAGGCAGGCAGGCAGGCAGGCAGGCAGGCAGGCAGACAGACAGACAGACAGACAGCTCTATATTACTACAGTGTAATTGAGGATATAAAAAAGGACAGCTTTGAAAATAGCCAAATAGATGCACGCATGACATAAAATAGAGAGAACTCTAACCCCAATCCCTAAATGTCTAATCCAAACCTGAATCTTTTTCTTTTTCCTAAATATAAGATCTCCAAATCTTCAACCATTTCACTTAGCACCGGGAAAAAAATGGTCCTCACGATATCCATTTCTCAAATGTGACCAGAATCAACATGTGCAGTAGCTAGGTGTAATGTTAGAGACCACAGAAGTGAACCTTTCAAGCCTGTTTTATCAACTCGCTGTTTTCTGCAAGACATTTACTCTATAAGCCATATCTCCAAAACTGGTGGGTCAAACTGAACAACCAATATGTCAATTTGAAGCTATGATTCCCTGCTTTCATACAACATGAAAAAAATTTTTTTTTAAAAAAGATCCAATGGCAGTCACTCAGTCAAATTTGGCCACAAATGATACTACACTTCTACATTTTATTTTACACTATACCGTCCTGCGCACATGTCAAGCACACACAAACAGCCGTGTTACACGTCACATGACTACACGTACCGTACATGCCACATGGAAACGGCAGGTGGCTGAGTCAGCATAGTACAAAAGAAATACAAAACAAATAACAGAAAACAACAACAACAACACTTGCACTGGCAATAGAGACAAGCAAATTGACGAGCAAATTGAACAAATCAAATGGAAATGACTCAGACAATACATGATCATTTTCCAGGAATCGTACACCTCTGACGTAGAGGCCAAGAATAGCCTGTTTTCTTATAAACGTATTTTATTTATTTAGTCATTGTTTTGAGTATAGCACAGTCCTCCTGCTCTTCTCCAATAGGGGAGATAAGTACTTTAGTATTTGCTAATATAACCTATATATAATACTTAATTTATACTCATCTTTTCCCTCTACGCCAAATCTCTTTATCAAAAACTGTGAACATATGCTTGTAGATCAGCTATTTCCCAGAATGTTCTATCTATCATGACATGCCCCGAATAGGGATGCTAGATTTCACGTGAGAATAGGGAAGCTAGGTTTCATGTGAGAATAGGGAAGCTAGGTTTCATGTGAGAATAGGGAAGCTAGGTTTCATGGGAGAATAGGGATGCTAGGTTTCATGTGAGAATAGGGATGCTAGGTTTCATGTGAGAATAGGGATGCTAGGTTTCATGTGAGAATAGGGATGCTAGGTTTCATGTGAGAATAGGGATGCTAGGTTTCATGTGAGAATAGGGATGCTAGATTTCATGTGAGAATAGGGATGCTAGGTTTCATGTGAGAATAGGGATGCTAGGTTTCATGTGAGAATAGGGATGCTAGGTTTCATGTGAGAATAGGGATGCTAGGTTTCATGTGAGAATAGGGATGCTAGGTTTCATGTGAGAATAGGGATGCTAGGTTTCATGTGAGAATAGGGATGCTAGGTTTCATGTGAGAATAGGGATGCTAGGTTTCATGTGAGAATAGGGATGCTAGGTTTCATGTGAGAATAGGGAAGCTAGGTCTCATGTGAGAATAGGGATGCTAGGTTTCATGTGAGAATATGGATGCTAGGTTTCATGTGAGAATAGGGATGCTAGGTTTCATGTGAGAATAGGGATGCTAGGTTTCATGTGAGAATAGGGATGCTAGGTTTCATGTGAGAATAGGGAAGCTAGGTCTCATGTGAGAATAGGGATGCTAGATTTCATGTGAGAATAGGGATGCTAGGTTTCATGTGAGAATAGGGATGCTAGGTTTCATGTGAGGATAGGGATGCTAGGTTTCATGTGAGAATAGGGATGCTAGGTTTCATGTGAGAATAGGGATGCTAGGTTTCATGTGAGAATAGGGATGCTAGGTTTCATGTGAGAATAGGGATGCTAGATTTCATGTGAGAATAGGGATGCTAGGTTTCATGTGACAATAGGGATGCTAGGTTTCATGTGAGAATAGGGATGCTAGGTTTCATGTGAGAATAGGGATGCTAGGTTTCATGTGAGAATAGGGAAGCTAGGTCTCATGTGATAATAGGGATGCTAGGTTTCATGTGAGAATAGGGATGCTAGGTTTCATGTGAGAATAGGGAAGCTAGGTTTCATGTGAGAATAGGGATGCTAGGTTTCATGTGAGAATAGGGATGCTAGGTTTCATGTGAGAATAGGGATGCTAGGTTTCATGTGATAATAGGGATGCTAGGTTTCATGTGAGAATAGGGATGCTAGGTTTCATGTGAGAATAGGGATGCTAGGTTTCATGTGAGAATAGGGATGCTAGGTTTCATGTGAGAATAGGGATGCTAGGTTTCATGTGAGAATAGGGATGCTAGGTTTCATGTGAGAATAGGGATGCTAGTTTTCATGTGAGAATAGGGATGCTAGGTTTCATGTGAGAATAGGGGTGCTAGGTTTCATGTGAGAATGGGGAAGCTAGGTCTCATAGGGATGCTAGATTACATGTCGTCATCTTTGAAACATCCGAGCTCAGCATCTGACATGTTTAACCGGACAGAAAAAACAAACAAGCCGACTTGCCATTCAAATGAACAAAAAAGTACGTATAAATGCTATTCATTTCCATCTATAGGCTTAATCTGAATAACACAACAGAAGTTAACTTTGCCTCTTTCGTAGCCTTTGAAAATCATCTTTGAAATTTATTTATACTTTGGTAAATTATTAGCCTTGTGGTCTGGTTAAAACGCTGTCAGCAGGAGCTAGGGGTGGAAAAAAGGGGTGAAAAAAGACAAAGACTACAGAAAGGCACAGAAATATCCTGATGCATAACCAAGTCCACATGTTTGATTAGATGCATTTAAGGTGGATATATCCCTGCATGGGGTAAATGCGTGCAACGTAAACACCCATACAGTACGGGTACAACAGGTACTCTGACAAGGCCCTCGTCAAACTCGTACACACAGTATATTGGTCGGATCAGCGCTGGGTAGCATAGAGTTGAACCCATTCTGAACGGGCACCCATTTTGGTGTCAGCATCATGTTATGCTTTAGCTATTGAAAAATAGCAGATCTACAAGCTCATATCGCGCCACCGAGTGGCGCGATACGAGCTTGTAGGTCTGCTATTTTTTTAATAATCGAAGAACGACTGACATCTTTAGAATCTGATCTCAGGTCAGAATGGGTCAATCAGACCAGTGTGTGTCCGGTGGAAACCTCGTATGAATCTGATCTCAGGTCAGAATGGGATAAGAGAGGGTACCAGAGATCCCCTCCCGTTCACTTGTATGGAGTTGCTCACCCAGCGCATGTTCCCTTTTCACCCCTTCTCCCGGTTTGTGTGACGCCCGGGGGCGGGGCTTTTTTGGGGGCCTACGGTACGCACGTCATCTGGCATCCGCAGCATAGTGTCACCCCCCCCCCCCCACCCCCCCCCCCCCCCCCGTGCACAAGCTCGTGAGTCTGCCGTAATATCCTGCGATACCCAGCATGTGCAGTTCTCCCTCTCAGTTCTGAGGGCTTGGTGGATAAACCGTTGCTTTACAACACAGATTTGTGTCGCCTGGGGGGCTATGATAGGCCCATATATGGGCAATATTGGTCGGATCGGCCACACGACGTAGGAGACTGTGTGTGTGTGTGTGTGTGTGTGTGTGTGTGTGTGTGTGTGTGTGTGTGTGTGCGTGTGTGCGTGTGTGCGTGTGTGTATGTGTGTGCGTGTGCTTGCGCGCGCCACTCTCCTTTCAAATGAGCATAACATATTCATTCAGATATCCCATCATCATCCTCATAGACATTCAGTCTACACAAAAGTCCACATGGAGATTACAATCAGAGGCACGTCATGTTCAATTTGAGAGGCGATTTGTCCCAATCACCGTCTCTCCATTTCCTCTTCATTTCATTCACTTATGTCAGCGTGATCAGAGGCATTCACCTTAGTTTCCGCATTGCAGTGAAAAGGACAGGTATTTAACCCATTCTGACCTGAGATCAGATTCATACGAGGTTTTCCACTGGACACACACTGGTCTGATGAACCCATTCTGACCCGAGATCAGATTCTAAAAATGTCAGTCGTTCTTCGATTTTTCAAAAATGGCAGACCTACAAGCTCGTATCGCGCCACTCGGTGGCGCGATATGAGCTTGTAGATCTGCTATTTTTCAATAGCTAAAGCATAACATGATGCCAACACCAAAATGGGTGCCCGTTCAGAATGGGTTAAAATGGCTCTGTCCATATACAGTTCCTCCTGACAGGAATAGGGCCTCGGAGAGAAACAAGGTGTGCAATATAGGACAATATTTCGGACATATCTGTGACTCACTAATCATAATAGATAGCGGGAGTTTATTCAGAGAATATAGAGGCTGTGTTGGGACGGGCCCACTCGCTGAATCTTAGAATGATAACGGGTGAAAAAGGTACAGTGAGCAACTTCACCACGTAGAGCCTATACAGTATACTTATCATACTACAACATCACACAAAAGCATCAAAAAGTAGCAGGACTATGACATCGAAACATGGCGCGTTTCGAACTTGTACAGTAGATTTGCTACCTTTGCTACTTTAGAATTTGAATCATGAAAAGTATGGCAAAAGTATATTTTTGGACATGCGAGGCTTCCACCCAACGGAGACGATATATATACAGTACATGTACAGTACTGTATCTCTGCTGTCGGGAGGAAATGAAAAATATACATTTTTTCAGGAAATTAACAGTTTCCGTGCTTTGAATGGATTACTCCAGGTTAATGTCGCTGCCATATCGGACATACGCGAGTTTTGTTTTATGTGTTTAATCCGCCGTAATGTAAACAAAAAAAAGAAAATTCTTCTTCGCCGCGGAGAAAGAGAGTAGGCGCATCTGTTGTGATAAAAAAACCGGAAATCGTCACATGCTGTGGGCTGCTAGGGCTTCTGGGAAATTGAGGCCAATGGAAATGCATGGGGTGCAACGCCTCATTGAGACGAGTCTTGTGTGCGTCTTCCGGGTGCACCAAGATGGTGGATGGTACGATCGAATCATAACAAACCACGGGAGCTTTTTTTGCTGGATTTTCGCGGATTAAAAGCCCAAATAATTCAGCGTATGCTCTAAAGGTAATACAACAATCTCGGCAGTGAAGGGGGGTTGATTAAAAGTCAGATAAATCGTTTTCCGCAGTCAAACTGTTAAGAAAACCGTATATTTTTAAAACTCCTCAAAGTTGGTGACTTTATTTATTGTCAATTACTTCCATGAGAGGGGGAGAGCTGGTGGTGGAGTTAGCTGCTTTAGCAGACAGTTTGAAAGGGTCCAATGGAGTTAAGAGGTTTTGTCCAAAGCACTTTTTTTACTACTTTCCATTGGTTCAATATTTTCGAAACAACACACGGACGTAAAGGGTGTTCAATAGCACTGATTTATCCCGACAGCTTAACCCTCGTTGGTCATCAGACATCCAAACAACCCAATGGCTCCAATTAGGTCTGCCCCATAGCAGCAGCTCCACTCCACTCACTGCTGATGTCATGTGAAAGGGCCTATAGTGAGTATAGGCAGTGATCTCAGGGCTCTGGGCGGCCGGGGCTCGTCTCCTTGGGAGCCACGCCGGCTGGGGAGGCCAGAAGGCCCCTCTGAGGCCACGCCATGCGTGTAAGGAGAGTTAACCCATTCTGACCCGAGATCAGATTCATACGAGGTTTTTCACTGGACACACACTGGTCTGATGAACCCATTCTGACCCGAGATCAGATTCTAAAAATGTCAGTCGTTCTTCGATTTTTCAAAAATGGCAGACCTACAAGCTCGTATCGCGCCACTCGGTGGCGCGATATGAGCTTGTAGATCTGCTATTTTTCAATAGATAAAGCATAACATGATGCCAACACCAAAATGTGTGCCCGGTCAGAATGAGTTAACGGAAACGTTATGAGACAAGAAACTGTGCAAGACAGAAGAAAGAATGCATTCGGAGGCTTGTTGTGAAACTTTGTGATCCGCCGCGGATATATGGGGGTTAACTGTGGGGCAATGAAAGCTGTCTTGATGGGGTTCCAGTGGGCCTCCAGAAAAAGTCATCACGATTATTTTAACTACTTTATCCATTTATATACTGTAATGAAGACTCCTTTGCGAGTCTAAACATGTTGGATTTTAAAACATTTCTAATAAAACCTTGATTTTATATCCACCCTCTCCTAATTTTTATACCTTTTTGAGTGCTCGGATCGACCGCCTTTTCTTCAGTTATCCATTTATATGTCGGCTATTCAACGGCAGATCTACAAGCTCTTGTACATTTTTCTTTTCTTTTTTTTTTTGAACTGGAAATGTTTGGAACACAAATCTTCCCTTCTGGGGGTCCCTGGCACAAAACATTCTCAGAGGGGTCCGGCCGCGGCCAAATACATATCAATGTGGGGACTGGGGGTCCTTGACATGCAAAGGTTTGAAAACCACTGCTGTACAAGAAACATCACACACAAAAGGAACACCTTCAATATGGAACGAGTTATATACACACGCCCTCGACAGGGCTTGCATTATGCAGGAGGACATTATTCATATACGAATACACGCGGTAACCATGTCAGACAGATTGTGTCCTTGCAGAAATGCGGGGGGTTAAAAGTGAGATAGTCAGATGAGTCATCCTTCACTGTGTTCATGTGTGACGACGTGCACCGTGATCACGACCCCAGGCCTGAATGCTTGTCCCTCCAGTAGAGATCAACAGACATACACCTCTTATCTCCATATTATAAAATGAAACCATTCATTCAAAACAATACAGCATGGAACTGTGGTGGACAGAATCTTATCGAACGATGAAATATTCTTTCGTTTTGGTGTCTGAGAGGCTAAATGTCATCAAATCGTAGCTCAAACCTCACAAATGACTGAATAAATAATGGACCTTGATATGAAAAGGGTTGAAAACCACTGACAACAGTGATCATGCCCATATGAGGTTTCCACCCGACAGAGGCGACAATACAGTCAGTCCATGACTATGACTATAGAGGGTATGCGCGTGCATAAAGTGAATAGCAGATTGAGTGGCAAAGGTGGTGGCAAAGTTAATTTAACGTTGTTTAAAGTCGTTTAATGCAATCAAATACGGTAGTCATCTTTTTGGATGTATGGGCTGTCAAGGCCAGAAAGTAGTATTTTGTCACCCAGTAAGTGTTAACGTGTAACTTCCGGGTTTGATGATGATGTCACACGCATATCCTCTATCTATTCAGTATTTAAGTCCGACGTCATTTTGTAGTCCTATGTTACGTCCGGGTCCAAGTGGCACCAGCTCCCGTCCGCATCCCATTGTAAATAGAATATCTAAACACGTGAATCTTTTTACAGTGACGTTATTTTTCAGAAAGGAAGCCATTGAGGGTTAAAATGGGTCTTAATGCTTCCAACTCGAGCAGCACAGCTTTGTTGTTGCGAGGAAAGCGGTAAAATTTGACTTTCGTGGTTGTTTTCGTCTCAGATTTAGTCCGACGGAGCGTCACAGTATAACTCCATGGGGACACAAAAGCGACACAAAAGTAGGACCCGGAAGTATCTCAGGAGGGGGCGCTCACGTCACAGCTAAAATACTGAATTGTCACTGCACATACCTCCTATGCGGGGGGCGGGGCGCCACCTGCTATTAGCAAGTGTTGGGCAGGAGGATGACGGAGGCTGTACATCCTCCCGGTGGGGGCTCCTAACTGGCAGGTGAATCAACAAGATGGGATACAACAGAGAGAGACAAACAACACACACATGTGGAGTAAATCATTGGCATAACGACTAAATTGGGGAAAAACATACAGATATAATAATTTTTAATTTGAGCTTTTGAAGACTCAAGTAGTTTTAAAAGCATGCACTTTGGAATAATGCAAGAACTCCAGTACTTTAACTGAAGTACAATTTACAATTACAATTTAGGCATTTATCAGACGCTCTTAATCCAGAGCGATTTACATTAAGCAGGAACAAAAAGCATGGGAATACATCACATAAAAGCATTTATCATGAAACATGCGTAAGTGAAGAACGTAACAGTGGAATATCTATATAATGAAACTATACTATACTATGCTATACATATGTACTATGACGTGCTACAACTACATACAATGCAATTATAGTGCTGTCTACATAACATGCTATAAGTCTATATCAAATGCTATCTAAGTCTACAGAGATGCTATCTAAGGGGGTGGGGTAAGTGCTATGGGCCATGATGGAGTCTGAAAAGGTGGGTTTTCAGACTAGGGCGGAAGATTGGGAGCGAAGTACAATTTTGACTGAGCAATTTTCAGTTATTTGACAAAGTCTAGACTTGGACTCAAGTGGGGTTGAGCACTTCGTCCAGCACTGTCTGTCACACGTGATCCTCCATTGGAAAGCTCTTATGACTTACCGGCTTACTTTTCTTCCAAGTTTATCGACTTCAGACACAGTGCGCTCATTGCGCTGCCAGTCGAGTGCTCGTTGGACTGAACACCTCCATATCGGATTGCTCCATACAAGCCTCAGCCTGTTTCCATATAACATTGTGTATGTATTGAAGAACCTGGGAAAGAAAGAAAGAAAGAAAGAAAGAAAGAAAGAAAGAAAGAAAGAAAGAAAGAAAGAAAGAAAGAAAGAAAGAAAGAAAGAAAGAAAGAAAGAAAGAAAGAAAGAAAGAAAGAAAGAAAGAAAGAAAGAAAGAAAGAAAGAAAGAGTCATATAGCATACCGTGGTTCTCAAACATTTTCAAGGACCCCCAATTCAATTGTCATATTAACTTGAACCAATGTGTACGCCTTGGCAATAACGTGCGATAGTCCCATATCTGAATGATCTTATTAGAAGGCAGTTCCTTTCCATAAGCTTGCCATTGTACTCTTTTAGTTTCGTCTGCATGGCGACTTCAGACACAAAACACCTCCATATCGGCCTGCTCCACTGTGTACGGTATGCACTATGCATTGAAGGAAAGAAAGAAAGGTCACGTCTGACATGTTCAGTGGTCACACAGTATACGCCTATATACGGCATACCGCAGGTCAAATAAGGACCCCCAAATTCAAATGTATTTGTCCGCTGAGGTTCAGTTTCACACTTTCACTAGAGTCGAGCTATTTGGAGAGTCCAGACACCAGACACCTCGTCTAATGGTACAGCAGGCTGCTGCGCGGTGACAAGTTCCCTCAGTTGTTGGTGTGTAAATTGGCCTCTTCCAGTGACTGTCGACTGCTGATGTTGTTACAAGCTCAAAACTAACACGAACAGAGGTCTCACGGCGCGCGCCAGTGTACACACACACACACACACACACACACACACACACACACACACACACACACACACACACACACACACACACACACACACACACACACACCTACCTGCTTGAGATTATTGCGTGTGACAAATAAATAACGGTAACCCCCAAAAAAGCAAGGCAGGCGAGACTGAAACGAGTGTAAATACAATGGCAAGAGCTAATAAGACAATTCTGAGTCAATATAAGAATGAAAACTTTGTACTACTTTGGACAAGACACCAACAATCCACAGACCCAGCTGCATGCGGCGCACACAATGGAAGACAGAACCCAGACAACCCACGTGCATAATCCCGTAGAGTGGGCACGCCAAACAGCCACGCATATGCCAAAAGCTGGCATATTATGCTCATGCTTATTATCTATATTTTGTCCCCCGGCCTCCAGTCGGCATCACAGTGGGCACCTCGTGTCCATGATGACACGAGGTGCGCTCTCTCTCTCTCACACACACACACACACACACACACACACACACACACACACACACACACACACACACACACACACACACACACACACACACACACACACACACACACAGTGTATATTGTCTCTGTTGGGTCCAAAACTGTCACTTTTCAGGATTCAAATTCAGTCTCATTAACTCATTCACACAATACATTATCTGAAGCCCCCAGAGATGCTCCTATAACACCTGCATTATGGAGACCTGTGCCACCATATCGTCGCCCCACTTAAAATCCAAAGGCTCCCCCTGGATCAGAGCCCTGAGGCGGGAATGTAGAAGATCCGAAAGGAGATGGAAAAAAGGACAAGCTTCAGATTTCCTTTGAAATGCTCAGAAGCAATCATCTCAAATATCAAGAGTCCATCAAACGCAGCAAGAATGAACTGCTTCTCTAATCTAATCTTCAACAATTCCCACAACCCAAGGATTCTGTTTAAAACCATAATCACCCGGCCCCGAAGCGAAATGCATATTTTTTCAACAATTTTTCATCAGTATAAGGTCAATAACATTCGAAAACAACATGCCCCCACCCACACCCGATGCAAACAACACACCGGTTTGCTCATCCATAATATTAGACAGATTCCAACCCTCATCAAAACTCATCTCCTCCATGAAAACTGCCACCTGCCCACTTGACACCATCCCCCCCACCCTCCTGAAGGAGGTTGTTAATACAGCCAGCCCCAGCATCCTTGCCATCACAATTTACAAACCTGTACTGTATATGAGCATATACAGTACAGCTAGAAAACACAACACGAGATATATAGCTAACACAACACGAGATCACAACACTGGTATTCGGTATCGGCCAACACAGAAATTGTGGTATCGGGATTGGACCGGGAACGAAAAAAAAGGTGTATTGGGACATCCCCAATATATTAATATACACCGTATATAAAAACAAGGTTACAATTGAATATTTTCTCCATTATGCCCACTGGGTAAACCTGCCTATTCCAATAAGTCTTAAGGTTTGGATAAAAGAGTGTCTAACTGTATGACAGTTCTCATTAGTGACCATATGAACTTACATTAACCGCCTGTGGAAAAGCAATTAGGGCCTTGTCACGAGACAGCGGAGCCCGAGGACCAGCTGGTCGAGATGATAAGCAGAACATCAGGTAACGACTCTCAATAATAAGCACAGAACGATGCAATAATGTGTCTGCAAACTAATAATTAGTAACCTCATATGGGTTTTTCATTATCAACCTTAGGCAGTCTTTGTAGGAATAATACTGTATGTTGAAAAGAAGCAATATTATTGTTACTGCTTGCTGCGCTATTTTTTACATATTGACAGTTGAAGAGGAATATACAGATAGTGTATAATTGACTGCAGTTATCTGTGCTTTTTTGTTTCACCGTTGCGTTGAAAATAAAGAGTGACATTGGGCTGACATGAACAGTAAAGCAAACGGCATCGTGGGTAAGCTAGACGATTCATCAAAGCATATCATGCTGGTTATTATATCAGATGCACCTTTGCCTAATGTATTGTTTGTTTGCCTTCCTTTGGCTGACACCTGGAAATTGGAAATGGAAATCTAATGAAAAACGGATGAAAAAGTGATTAACGGAGGTCTTGGCATTGTCTCGCATATGAATGTGTATATAGTTGTGTAGTATTATGTCCATAAATTACTTTGCGTTGCGGTATTGACTGCACGTACCATCTACTTTGTTATGGGTTTTATTATGTGATCCACCTTCTTTAGCTCTAGACCAGGGCTTTTCAAAGTCTGAGACATTTAGGCCTCTCCTCAGACAACCCCCATTCCCAGCGCGCACACACATACCATTCCAAGGACATTGCCTATCCTTTGCTAGTGAGTCTCTGTTTAGTAATAAGTAGTAAATGTGAGGGACAAATGCAGGAGGCTACCGAGTTTAGTTTGCGCGCACACGCACGCACGCACACACACACACACACACACGCGCACACACGCACACACACACACACACACACACACACACACTTCCAGGTGAATGATTGAGTTGGAGCGTGCTAATCGATAGAAACTGAAAGCAAGATGTGCTCCTTTATAGTTTAATCGCTCGCTTGTTAGATTTAGCCAAGATTCTGCATTCACCGAACTCCCTCTTTCTGATTCACAACTAATGGCATAAAATAATAAATTGCCTCCAATAAATAAAGCAGGTTAATTGAATTATAAGCCCCAAATATACGTTTTACTCATAAACAACTTAGTGAATACTTTGTTACTTAATGGTATACAGTACTTTTATACATATTGTTGATTGTCACTTATTTTATCACGTTGAATCTCATAAAGTAGAGAGGTTTATTAGATATGAGTCTAATATTGAGTCTAATCGTCAATGAAGAAAGTCAAATGATGTTTTTTATGTAACAATTAACCCATTCTGACCGGGCATGCACCCATTTTGGTGTTGGCATCATGTTATGCTTTAGCTATTTAAAAATAGCAGATCTACAAGCTCATATCGCGCCACCGAGTGGCGCGATACGAGCTTGTAGGTCTGCTATTTTTGAAAAAAATCGAAGAACGACTGACATTTTTAGAATCTGATCTCAGGTCAGAATGGGTTAATCAGACCAGTGTGTGTCCAGTGGAAACCTCGTATGAATCTGATCTCAGGTCAGAATGGGTTAAAGGGAGGGAGGGGGTAAGAATCAATGCACTATTGGATTTCTCAGCAACGAAACAGACTGGAGGATTTAGGGATAAACCAAATGAGAGAAGGTTTCCTGATTAACCCGAGGAAACACAGCCCATGGGGAACGTCACCTTTTGGACCACTGACAATTCAGGGAACTTTCCCCCTTCAAAGCATTATTAAGCATCCTCCAGCGTTCTGATTAGCTTACCAATGTCCTTTACAACAGAGTTTTAATTGACTTTTGTCCATTCAACTTCAAACTACTTTATTTTCCTTTTGTTTGTGCAGTGGTTAAAAGACAACATGCAGACACATAGATACCTACAGTATAGGTCATAAAAAAAATGAAAAATGCAATAACTACATTATATAACCACAGTACATAATACATAAAATGGAACAATTCTCAATGTATATAAATAATATAAATGATCATGCAAATTATGTGCATTCACGCAGAAGCACTGAGGAAACTGTTGCGCCTTTCTTCGTCCTTTTTTTCTCTCTTCAAACTTAACTACGGTAGCGGTGGTCTCAAAAATATAAGGAAAACTTTGACTGGAAAAGACTCGCTCACCGTATAGAAAAAGAAGTAAAACTCCTTAGACTGAGACTTAGAAAAATATATTTTCTTTTATTTTATCATGCTGTGCTCATGGTGCTCTGTGCTCATGGTGCAATTAAAAAGCAAACGTTTCGGTCCTCAGACCTTCGTCAGTGCTATGGTTTTTCACAGACAAAGAACATACTTTTAAACAACTCAAACAATACAGCTCAGGTGCTGAGAATTACTAATTGGTGACATCACCTGATTGTGGGCGTGGATATACAAAATCACAGTTATATAGGAAACAAGAATATTACATACATCACATGTTGACAGACTTATATAATCACTTTTTGAATATAACTTTTTACTTTATAGGTAGCACTGGAGGGAGAGATCTTCATTTAAGCCACCTGGATTGACAGACTTTAAATAAAAAATCCATCTAGATTCAGTTTGGAGGAGTTTAGTGTCTAAATCACCCCCTCTTCTAGATTTCTTAATTTGATCAATGACTGTGTAAGACAGATCTGCTGTGGAGTGACCGGCTTCCATGAAGTGTCTGGCGACAGGAGATTTGATGTCCTTGCGTCTGATGGCACTCATGTGTTCTATGATGCGTGTGCGGACTGCCCTAGATGTTTTGCCTACGTACTGTAGATTACATTTACATGTGATCATGTAGACTACATTAAAGGAACTACAATTCACAAATTGTCTGATAGTGTATTGTTTGTTAGTAACTGCACTAGTAAATGTGTTCGTTTTCTTGGAGTTTTTACAGGCCACGCAATGTAGACAAGGGTAGAAGCCGGTGACTCCATCCAACCGCCCTGTGTGTTGCTGGGGGGGGGGTATGTAGCAGTCTGCTTTCACCATATAGTCTCGGATGCTTTGAGATCTATAATGAGAGAAAAGAGGAGGGTCAGTAAATACTTTAGCACCTTCAGGGTCAGCTGACAAAACATGCCAGTGTTTCTCTATGATGCTACGTATATCATTGCTCAAAGGATTATAAGTAGTGATGCAGGCACATGAATGTTTCTTTTTGGTCTTTGCAACCTGGTTAGGATTATTCAATTTAGTTAAAGCAGAGTCGAGCCATTTTTTGGGGTACCCTCTATCAACAAAGTTTCTGTACATGATGCATGATGCATTCACGCAGAAACAAATAAAGGTGCCAACCGGAACCAAAACTGGTTCTTCAGAGTGATACCATAGATTAGTGAATAACTATTTTGTTGGTACCAGAAAGAACCTTCTGCATGAAAGAACCCTTCTTAAACCCTTGCAGTAAACCTATAATTCATTGAACAGTGGTTCCCAAGGATCTGTACATAAGATAACTACACCAAATCTGTTTGTTGAAAAAAGCTGATCTACGCGCAGTACGCGGCCACTTTGGGTGTGAGCTTGTAGACCTGCTATCTTTGGCGGATGTTGCTTATTAAGACTGGTTTATAAGAATGGTTAATGGTGGTGCCATTTGTGGTTCCTCAAAGAAAATTAAGAATTGTTTTTTTTTGTGTAACCATAGACTTTTAACAATGACAACGATCTACAAGCTACACAATGCGTTGTGGGGTATTGTAGGTCGGCTATGTACCCCCCCCCCCCCCCCCCCACACACACACACACACACACACACACACACACACACACACACACACACACACACACACACACACACACACACACACACACACACACACACACACACACACACACACACACACACACACACACCGAAGTGTCTAAAAAAAGGTCCCTGGCTCTTTGAAGCAGTCATCAGTGTGTGATCTCTGGGCGGACTGTATGTGTGTTTCTCTTATTCAGTACAAGCTGTTTGTGCTGCTGTTTGACGGATATTAATCTGTGATCTTCGCAGGGTTGTAAATCAAGGCAGGCCTGCCGGTCCGACCGGGCCTTCAGTGTCACTGCTGATTGCTGGGGTCGACCACAGAGCACCGGCGACAGAGCTCTCTCCCCGCCCGCCCACGCGCAGCACAGGCATTCTGTGAACATGCACTTTATTTACACTGCAGGAAGGGCCGCTTCTGTTCTTTTTGGTGAGCCATGAGCTGCAAAATTGGGAACGTTATTATAAGTAAATTCATATATATGATAACCCTTCCACAGTAGTAGCTTTTGCATATTTTCCTATAATGCAATTGCATTTGCATATTTAAACATTTAAAATTTGTAATACAATAAATCATTGTCTTCGTGTAAGTAATCAACGGTGGAAGTTTAATGGTGATAACAATCTAATATATAGCTATGATTTTGCAGCTCTGGCTCATGGACTAAGAACCAAAAAAGAACTGAACTGGTTCCCATTGGGAACCGACCGGTGGAAAAGTGGAGGAAAGTGACTGAGTACATTTACTCGGGTTCCGTGCTCGAGTCTTTACACGTTAAACTTCCATGTCACTACATCTACATCTCATAGGCAAATAAGATATTGTACTTTCTACTCCACTAATGCTTTACTTAATAATTACTTAGATATACTTACACCCCATACTTCGAACAAGCTCCCAACATGTCGTGTCGCATTGTGATCTTGTAGATCAGATATTTTGGAAAAGGGTAGACATTTTTCAATATTTTTAAATTAATTAGATTTTGATGCCAAAGTCAAAATGTTTAATATATGACGTCTTCCACCAAAGGCATTCTAGAACAGTGCTATGTTTTTGTCTTAGTCTTTTGAATAACACACCATTTATAGTTTCCTATTTTAGTCATCTGAAATTGTTTAGTTATAGTCTTAGTCAACAAAATTATCACTGTTCTAGAAAACACTTTCACTTCAGGAAGTCATGCTACTTTTGATGCTCTTGGGTGACAAGCAGGGTGTTATCCCATTCTGACCGGGCACCCATTTTGGTGTCAGCATCATGTTGAAAATAGCAGATCTACAAGCTCATATCGCGCCACCGAGTGGCGCGATACGAGCTTGTAGGTCTGCTATTTTTGAAAAAAATCGAAGAACGACTGACATTTTTAGAATCTGATCTCAGGTCAGAATGGGTTCATCAGACCAGTGTGTGTCCGGCGGAAACCTCGTATGAATCTGATCTCAGGTCAGAATCGGTTAATTTACGACAAAAAATATGGAGATAAGAGGTCTCTACACTTGCAAACAACCATGATCCTCAGAGGCATCATGTGAGCGACTGTGAGCTCACACTCCACAGCCTCCTCTTTCACTTTCCGCGGGAGGTTTTCATTTGACCCTCCCGGTGAGGAAAGCAGTACAAGGGGGCGTAACGTGAGTCGACACTCCAATCCTCCCAGACACAGTTGGGCGGACTGGCCTTATCTCACCAGGACGTGCACTAATGAGGGAGCATATGGGCGTTTCACTGCTGTGTCGGGGACGGAAACCTTGCGTCTTCTCCACTTTTCGTATAATTCAACCCATTTCCGTGCCGGGAATGGATTACTCCAGGTTATTGTCGCTGCCATATCGGACATACGCGCCTTTTGTTTTATGTGTTTAATCCGCCGTAATGTAATAAATGAAAAGAAAATCCGTCTTCGCCGCGGAGATAGAGAGTAGGTGCATCTGTTTTGATGATGAAACCGGAAATCGTCACATGCTGTGGGCTGCTAGGGCTTCTGGGAAATTGAGGCCAATGCAAACGAATGGGGTTCAACGCCTCATGGAGGAGGGTCCTGTGCTGCGTCTTCCGGGTGTACCAAGATGGCGGGTGGTGCGGTCGTTCATAACAAACAGAGGAAGCTTTTTTCGCTCGATTTTCGCGGATTAAAAGCCCAAATAATTCAGCATATGCTCTAAAGGTAATACAACAATCTCGGCAGTGAAGGGGGGTTGATTAAAAGTCTGGTAAATCGTTTTCAGCAGTCAAACTGTTAAGACCTGAGGAAGGCATTCTACAAATTCCTTATAAACCCGCAGTTCTCAAACTTTTCTTGCCAAGGACCCCCAAAATGATTGTGTATTTGGCCGCAGCCAAGGGTTTATCAAGTGTTGTCAGAGAAGATAGCATTCAGGACGATGAGTCTAGCCAGTCATTGCAATCGACGCAGAGATCTCCCTATAACAAAAAGCCTGTACAAAACCAACACACAGGGCATCGACGGAGCAGACGTCCCACACCTATACCTACGTCTATGCGCTACCTATCTATACGCGCAAGCTTGTAGATCTGCTATTTTCACTATTTCTGAAAGTGTACGTGTCTGTGGGACCAAATAATAACTACAATTGCAGTCATTGAATGTCTGAAAAGTAACCGTTTGGGATTTGGACATTCAAGGTTTCCAGTTTCCACCAAAGCGAGGAAGCACTTGTTTGTGGACGCAGCCGTCTATACGAATCCTGGGCGTTGGGGTGTCATATCGAGGACGCTGCATGCAGCCTCTCCTGTACTTATACTGGGGGCTTTTCTCCTTCGCCCGCCGAAACCACCACACTTCCACCACCGGACAAATAAATGCTGTGACATCACGCTCTCGACCCAGTTTCGAGTTCTAATTCTATAATGCGGTTTCTATCCCTAATTTTAAGCAAGTTGTAATGTATAATTACAAGGAAAAGGAGATTGTTAGTTAATTGCAGTTATTTCTCGAGGCATGGGAGCCTGGCAAAGTGTTTTGGCTGGAGTGTGAAGATGAGCGTTATATCATATGACACCTGATGCAGAATAAGATCGGTTTATAGCTATTTTCCATAGATAGCAAGCATACTGCACGAGTGGATAACAGTCGCTTGAGAGAACATACGCAGGGAATTATGCCACTAACGGCAGAGCAAAGTGGGCTAGACTGTCACTTTAACTCTCAGAGATACATTGACACTTACAGTAGGATCTTGCAGTGTACACTGTACATCATGGCTGCTAATGCTTGATGCAGGTGGACGAAAAAACCCACATAACACTGGTGGAAATGTAGTTGAGCAACATGTTGTGTTGAGCATTCACTCTTCTACACCACATCTCAGAGGCACTGAGACACTGAAACACTCTGAACATGTCTCATGCTGAATTGGTCCTAAAACTAATTAACTTAATTATATAAATACACCATAGCAACATATGATATACTAGTATATATTAGTTAACAGAAAAGGTACTGTAACTTGACAGAAGTCAACAAACATTACGACCGCACACATTGTTGGCAAACCTTGGCTTAATGTGTACAGAAACTATCAAATAAAATGCAGGCAATTAACATAGCACACATAGCACGTAGCACATGATGGCACACTATACTGACTTAACTAAACACATAATCACAAAACACCCACAAAAACTGCTACTCACATTATCAAGAATGACACACACTGCACAGGTCCTTACTGTTGGCCAAACTGAACCAAAATGAAGCTCTGTGACTGTGTCACATCAAGCTGGAATCACTAGCTCTGATTGCAGTGTGCGAGGCTAAATTACTAGGGCCGGGACTAATTGCGATTAATTTAGATTAATTAACTACAGAAAAATTAATCGCGATTAACTACAGATAAATTAATCGCACCTTTTTTTTCACCGCGGAACGTTTCTCACTGGGCGCTTTTCTATAGTACTGAAAACTGGAAATAATAATTTTGTGTTGCCTAGAACTGGAGGTCTGACAAAAAACAGTAACAATATGAAGTAAGTACAGCTTTGTGATGTCACTGAGATGTACTTGTTACTGTTACAATTTTTTTTTCAGACCTCCAGTTCTAGGCAACACAGAATGGGTTGACTTTTTATTATTATTTCCACAACAGGTATATTAATGACAGTAAAATGTTGAAAATGAGTGGTATCCTGTAGTCACTATTCGTTGATTCACTGGGATACCAAAAAACATTTAAAAAAAAGGTTTCTCGCTGTTCTCGGGTTGAATATTGATATGCGATTAAAATGCGATTAATCTAGATTAATTAATCGCAAAGCCTCTGATTAATTAGATTAATTATTTTAATCGAGTCCCAGCTCTACTATTTGACCAATAAGGCCATAAAGGAGCTAGTCTTTGATCAGTTAACTTCAAAGTCAAATAGCTGAGTGATCAGCACCCAAAACACCTGTGGCAATCAGGGCCTCTCCACTGTGTACATGCGTGTGTGTGTGGGCTGCTTGTGTATGCTGTGCGTATGCTTGTGTGTGAGCACTGTCCAGGGCCTTTCTTACAATCATACTATAATCATACTATAATTCAGTCAATGTCTGTCTGTCATAGTACATATGTATAGTATAGTATAGCATAGTATAGTATATATGTATAGTTTCATTATATAGATATTCCACTGTTACGTTCTTAGCTTACGCATGTTTCATGATAAATGCTTTTTATGTGATTTTATGTGATGTATGATGCTTTTTTGTTCTTGCTTAATGTAAGTCGCTCTGGATTAAGAGCGTCTGCTAAATGCCTAAATTGTAAATTGTCTGAATGTCTGTCTGTCACTGTCGTAGCTCCTCACCGCCTGCACCAATCACTCCAAGTCAAATCAGTACTTGGTCTTCAATTTAAGCATCATGTTATACTTTATCTATTGGAAAAAAAAGCAGATCTACAAGCTCATAGAATATATGTTCTTTCAGAGAGAAAGTTTTTACTAGAGCGAACTTTTTAACTCAAAGCTTAGCTTCTGGAAAGAAATGTACTGGCGACTCATAACAAGCACTGGGAACACTGAACATACAGTACATGCTAGAACACCACGCCCCCTCTCTCTCTCTCTCTCTCTCTCTCTCTGTGTCTCTCATTCTCTCTCTTTCATGCATTCTCTCTCTGTCTCTCCCCTCCATCCGCCACTACTTGCCTGACCCCTGCCTTCCCATTTGCGGCCCGTCTCCCCCCGCTACAGGGGAGGGCCGCCCGGAGACAGCGGCGCGTCATGTTGTCAAGCGAATAGACGTCTGCCGTTTGACCCCGAGATTCCCGGCAGACCGCCACAGTAGCCTGCTAATCCGGCAACGTAGTCACCCCACCCCCCCGTCCCCCGTCCCCATCCCCTACAACTCTCCTCGCCACGCACAATAAGGCACGCGGACCCAGTGGTGTTGCCAGATTTTGTGACAGAAATAGGCAACCGCAGGTCTATGAAAACAAGTAATAATTGACCTTATGCACACCACATCCATGTTGTCAGCAAGGTGGTAACTATAGGTGCAAATTCCCATGGACAGCCAATACATCCAAACAGAAAAGTCCTATCTGATTGTATTAACCCATTCTGACCTGAGATCAGATTCATACGAGTTTTCTACTGGACACACACTGGTCTGATTAACCCATTCTGACCTGAGATCAGATTCTAAAAATGTCAGTCGTTCTTCAATTTTTCAAAAAATAGCAGACCTACAAGCTCGTATCGCGCCACTCGGTGGCGCGATATGAGCTTGTAGATCTGCTATTTTTCAATAGCTAAAGCATAACATGATGCCGACACCAAAATGGGTGCCCGGTCAGAATGGGATGATAATGATAAGTGCTTTATAGGATCAGCAGCAAATAACAATACAAGTTAAAACAACATACATAAATCAACACAAGGAAATCAAAGGGTATAAGCAAAACAAAAGTAACAGGAGAAAAACAACAACAGAAAATAACTTTAAGACAAAGGCAGAAGCCGCTAAGAAAACGCTTTAACTATAGAGATATGTTTTTTTAGAAGTGATTTGAATGAGGACACTGATTTTTCAAGCCTCAGCTCCTCAGGTAGGGCATTCCACAGTGTGGGTGACCGGACTGCAAATGCCCGATCGCCCTGTGAAACGAGGCGAGACGGGTGGACTTTCAGGAGGGCCTTTTCCGTGGATCTAAGGCAGCTCCCTGGTTCGTATAGGGGGACAGGAAGGCTTTAATGTAGCTGGGAGACAATCCCTGCTTTAAAGAGTTATCAATAAAAATGTAAAATCTATTCTAAAGGTAACAGGTAACCAATGGAGTGCAGCTATAATAGGTGTAATGTGATCTTGTTTCTTAGTGTTATAGTTAATAGTCTTGCAGCTGAATTCTGAACCAGTTGGAGGCGGGAAATTGATTTTTTTGCAGAGGCCAATGTATAGGCTATTACAGAAGTCTAAACGAGATGAAATGAAAGCGTGAATTATACCCTTTCAGGGTCTGCTGTTGATTTGATTCTGGCTATATTCCGAAAGCTGATAATAATAGCATGAACAACTCGTGTGACTTGGGGACTGAATGAGAAGTGACTCCCAGCCGGTTGCGTGCTGCGTGAGTGACATTAGAAGACAGGGTACTGACTGGCATGAAGGTATTGAATTAGAGGGTTCAGATAATAATTCTTTCTGTTTTTGTTTCATTTAATTGGCTTATTTTGAGCCATCAAGGCCTTTATTATCTGAGAAGCATGATAGTACATTTTACACATTACCTGGCTGCAGATCCAGGTTTTAACCCATTCTGACCGGGCACCCATTTTGGTGTTGGCATCATGTTATGCTTTAGCTATTGAAAAATAGCAGATCTACAAGCTCATATCGCGCCACCGAGTGGCGCGATACGAGCTTGTAGGTCTGCTATTTTTTGAAAAATCGAAGAACGACTGACATTTCTAGAATCTGATCTCAGGTCAGAATGGGTTCATCAGACCAGTGTGTGTCCGGCGGAAACCTCGTATGAATCTGATCTCAGGTCAGAATGGGTTAAAGGTGTGTAAAGCGGTGTGTCATCTGCGTAGCTGTGGAAATGATTATGTTTCCGAATGATATTGCCGATGCGGAGCATGTAAACGGAGAAGAGAATTGAACCCTGCGGGACCCCACAGGTAAAGGGGACCCCCTGAGAGGAAGAAGCTTCGCCAATCACCTCATCTATTACACAATGTCAAACTCACCAACATTGCAGCTGTATATGAAAAGCTTGAATTATCCTCTATATCTGCAAAGTGTTTGTTTCATAGAATTCTACCGTAGACATGTTATGAGCTACTTCCTGTATAAAGAAATTCCTTGCCTCCGTCCTGCATTATGTGCAAATTCAAATAGACCACAATGTGCACTTTAACCCATTCTGACCTGAGATCAGATTCATACGAGGTTTCCGCCGGACACACACTGGTCTGATGAACCCATTCTGACCTGAGATCAGATTCTAGAAATGTCAGTCGCTCTTCGATTTTTTTAAAATAGCAGACCTACAAGCTCGTATCGCGCCACTCGGTGGCGCGATATGAGCTTGTAGATCTGCTATTTTTCAATAGCTAAAGCATAACATGATGCCAACACCAAAATGGGTGCCCGGTCAGAATGGGTTAAACCTATATACTGCACTTCGGCAATGAATGTGTGAATATTGCCGATAACGGAATAACATTGTTATAAAGAAGAAGCAAATTACCAATATTTACAAGCGACTTTACAGAAGAACAAGCCCCAAAGTTGCTCATAACAAGCATATACAGTACATGCCAGGCAAGACGAGCACCAACCTCTCGCTCCCGCTCCTCCAAACACAGCGGCACGGCGGAGCCTGTCACCGAGCCAGACATCTCCCCGAGGAGAGAGAGAGGCCAAGATAAGAGGCCCTATAGTTGGAACAGCGGCGGCGAACAGGTCAAATGGCCCCCGACAGGAAATTGGATGTGTGCCGCCAAGGTGTGCAACAGTGTATTGGGGAGAAGGCTGTTGTGAAGGCTGTTGTGGGCTTGTAAATTGGCTATATCTGCAGCGTGCAACCAAGTTTCAAATCTGCCATTATGACGCCATCCAAGGCCTGCCAAAAATATTTTCGGCTTTCTAAATCAATAGGGTCCGGTGGGGATACAGGAGCATCTGTATGAGGTGTCAGGGATCACTGCTGTCTGCAGCAGAAACTTCTTATTGGCCTATTTTAACTTTTTGTGTTTTTATTTAAAATATTATTATTAGTAGTTTTTTGTCTTTTTTTTCCAGATCAATAGTAGCAGATCTGTGAAGCTTGTGAAGCTATTTGGAATTTTGAAAAGTGAACAGGTGGCATGTCTGCAATCTAAGTTAGCGTTTGATTCTGGCCTACGCCAAATTTCTTATTTCGTAACAAGATGATACTGAGGTAGATTTAGACTCAGAAGTCGGCATTCGAAAATGTAATGTTTTCCTGTGGCAGATATGTACACATCTGTTTGTGATATTTCATGCTGAAAAGCACTAATTTAGCTGAATTTTACACTTCCTGAGCAAAATTAAATGGACAATCCACATATCAAATTAAGTATCAGTGCACACGTATTCCCCAAATAAAGTATTATACTGTACTAAATAATACTGTACCCCCAATGTCATTTTGCAAAACAAAAATAGCCGAACGTTCTGCAAAACGGGAAGATCTACAAGCTCACAATGCATCACAGAGTGACGTGTTGTGAGTTTGTAGCTAATTCTGTGTAGAGGGAACAAAGGATGGGTTCTGGTGTTCACCAAGGGGTCCTTGAGAAGATTTCATGGGGTCCCCAAGCAGCTAAATGAGTCATAGCATAAACATTTGTTTGACCACTATAACAACTCGTAGGGGCTACCTGGCACAAAGTATTTTCAGCTGGGCGTCCACGGCCAATATGCAGTAGGCTAATAATAGCCCTACACCAAGTATAATCATAGAACGTTTGAGAACCACCACTTTCGTCTGTGCTGTGACTGCAGTCAGAGATGGGCAGTATTTGAAATACATGTATTTGAAATACGTATTTGAAATACTTTTTTGTATTTTGTAATTTGTATTTCGCTGAGATGGAAGAAATTAGATGTATTTTGTATTTAAATACATTTTTTGAACCAGTATTTGTATTTTGTATCAAAATACATTTTCAATATATTTTGCCCATCAGAGATGGGCAGTATTTGAAATACATGTATTTGAAATACGTATTTGAAATACTTTTTTGTATTTTGTAATTTGTATTTCGATGGGGATGGAAGATGTATTTTGTATTTTGTATTTAGATACATCTTTTGACCCAGTATTTGTATTTTGTATCAAAATACATTTTCAATGTATTTTGCCCATCTCTGACTGCAGTGGCACTGTCCATCATGTGTCTGTTTGTTACCAACATCATAAATGGCATATTATTTGTCAGTTTAGGCCGATTTGACAAACGACATGCCTCAGTTAGTTACTTTTTCCCCTTTTTTTCTTTTTTTTTTTTTTACACACACCATTATGATAGAACTTTGTTTGAACATATCAGTCAGCCAATTAGTGGTCTTAAACGGTGCTCTGTCATTTCTCGGCTGTCCCGCGGGACGCATTAAGCCATTCTGAACGGGAACCCATTTTGGTGTCAGCATCATGTCGTGCTTTACCTATTGAAAAATAGCAGATCTACAAGCTCATATCGCGCCACCGAGTGGCGCGATACGAGCTTGTAGGTCTGCTATTTTAGAAAAATCGAAGAACGACTGACATTTTTAGAATCTGATCTCAGGTCAGAATGGGTTCATCAGACCAGTGTGTGTCCAGTGGAAACCTCGTATTAATCTGATCTCAGGTCAGAATGGGTTAAAGTGAATAAACTGCTCTGTAAAACACGAGTGAAGTAGCAAAGCAACGACAGAACGAGCCTTGTCTGGAGAATGTATTGTCTATTTCTTTGGGAAGGTCAGACCTGTCCCGTTTGCTTTCCATCCGTCTCCCTTTTAATAGGCCGGGAAAAAGCGAATGACACTACATCTATTACAAAGTCTGCAACAAAGAGAGGAGGAGAAAAAAAAAAAAAAACCATAGCGTCATGTCACCCGAGACGGTAAACAGATTTTTGATGAGGCTAATGATCAGCTGTCCTGCTGAATTATTATAATTATGCCATTTCAGGGCTGAACTTGATTGCTCTCTATACTTTCTTTGCGGAGATAAAACGTCTCGTCTAGGGTATTCCCCTGTGTCTTACATCGAGAACAGTTCCATACCAAACACCAGGGTGCTCCATTAGTGTTGGGGAAATTACTCCACGTACGAGCAGGATCCTTCATGTATATGGAAGCAACGCATGCAGTTTAATCCCAAGGTATCTTTCAGGTTTATGAATAACGAGACCAAAGGCAGAAGGCGCTGCGGGAAAGCTGTAGCTTCCCCGGCAACCAGGTTCATGAACGACTGACACGTACCGACTTGGGTCTTGGGTCTAGGGACTCTGAATGACGGGTTCATTAAAGATGGAGTGCCGTGATCTTTGTACTTTTTCCAATTTTTTCATGTGTTTAAGAAGTGACATTACTTCAATTAGACCCCTTGGTGTGGTTGTTATGTGCAATGATGTCTTCCCTTTGTATTTAGGGTTTCTTCCTGGAGGTTGGAATCTTGACAGTCAAACGTGCCAGTGAAAAAAACTGTAATATAGTGTCATCACACTATCATACAACAACAACAGCTGTGGGTGTGGCTTCAGTTCAGGTGGATCACCACCCATCACCACACACCAGGCAAACCAGGCCTACTTAATGAACTGGTGGGCGTGCCGTGCACACATAAAAACATAATTTTAACAAATACTGTACACTTTTTTTTATATAACAATAAGACCTGATGATCATGTTTTAGGGTGGAAAAAATCATGGCAATCATGTCATCAGCCGGTCATCAAATTATTAGCTTAGGAATGCGACAAGAAAATAAAACATCTTCATGAATGTAAGGTTTCAACACATTTTGCTATAGTCTAAACTGGGCCCCGGGAAGAAGACTTAACTTAAGAGTTAAGCAATTGAAATTGGGATTGACATTCAAAATTGTAAACGCAGCCTTCATGCCCTCAATGCCCGCATACAAGTGAGCGGCACCATCAGCCACAACACTAACGGGAGCGAGAACAACAATCTGGTACCACCCACTTTCAAAACAAATAAATTCCCCTTCTACATCTACAGCACTGCCACCCAAGCGTGGAATGCCCTCAAACACTAGTCCGCGCCATCTATTGTCACCAGGTTGATGATTGCGCTTCTGGGTGGGCAACTTTCATTTAAATGAGTCAGTGGGGCTTATACCTCTGCCCGATACAATATAATACAACTCGATGTTTGCAACAGCATGTATGGACATAAAACCGTTGCCTCACGGTGATTTGCGCTGATGGCAGCAATTTCCAAATATGGGCATAAACTGGTAACACACCCATGGGTATCTCCATATACTGGACCTCCCCCCGTCCAGAGACAGCAAACAAATGCAAGGCTAGAGTATATATGCACAAAATGTATATAGAGAATATAGGATAGCACACACATACACAGAAACCAACCAGTTCCTTTCCCCTCCATCAGGCGCCCCGGCTGGCCAGGTGGAGGAAGTTCAGAGACCAGGATTACTGCATGTTTTTTGTGAGGGTATCTACCCTCTCAATAGAAGTCTATGTAGGAGAGCCGCCATTGGACTGGCCCCCCCATGAAGTGAACACAGTTTGCGTAACTGTCTATATCTAAGGCTCTGGCAACGTCCTGCCTGATGTTTCCAGGTTATTGCGATGACAACGTGATGTGAACCAATGTCCAGTCCATATATGGGCCTATCCGCATATATGCCTCAGACTCGCTCGGCCACCCGCAATTACTTGAAAACCGCAACAACTTGAAAACTGCATGTAGTAGCAGTATAAATAGCATCTGCAAATGGAATTCCCGACACTAGTAAAATCTTGTAGGCGTCAGTCCAGCGTGTTCACTGATATAATACAATGGAACAAGAATTTAAAGACATAGATTCGTCAGGACGATGGAAAGATCTCTACGATGAATTAGGAAAGCAGGCCAGTAAACATCCACACAGAGTGGCCAGCCTTCCGCAGAACAGGAATCTGAACCGATACAAAGACGTCAGCCCATACGATCACAGTCGGGTAAAACTCGAACGCTGTGACAACGACTACATCAATGCGAGTCTAGTCACGGCGGACGAAGCTCAAAGAGCGTACATTCTAGCTCAGGGCCCTTTGAGGACCACCTGTGGCCACTTCTGGCTCATGGTCTGGGAGCAGCGCTCCAGAGCCGTTGTGATGCTCAATAAAGTCATCGAAAAGGATTCTGAAAAGTGCGCACAGTATTGGCCCGCCGCAGGAGAGCAAGAGATGTCTTTCCCAGACACGGGGTTTGTCGTGAGGCTAGTTTCAGAGGACGACGACATGTCCTGTTACACTACACGAGTGCTGGAAGTACAAAACGCAACGACGGGCGAGTCCAGGGAGATCTACCACTTTCATTATACCACGTGGCCTGACTTTGGCATCCCAGAATCCCCTGCCGACTTCCTCGACTTCCTCTTCGCCGTGCGGGAGTCGGGTGCCTTAGGTACAGAACATGGGCCCTGTGTGGTGCACTGCAGCGCTGGGATTGGACGCTCGGGGACTCTCTCTTTGGTGGACACCTGCCTGGTTTTGGTGGACAAGAGGAAGGGCCTGTCGGCAGTCAACATCCAGAGAGTCCTACTGGACATGAGGGGGTATCGCATGGGCCTGATCCAAACCGCCGAGCAGCTCCGCTTCTCCTACATGGCCGTGATAGAGGGAGCCAGGTCTATCCTGAAAGACATCTCAACTCAGCAGAGCGAGGAGAGAGTGATGTTCCAAGACAGCATCAACAGGCCAAGATCCCTGGTGGAGGTGCATCACCACCACCACCACCACCACCACCACCAGGGCCCTACTTAGACAACAGCGGCCCTGAGCCTCCCTCTGGAGATGACGGCTCAGCTGTGGAGCAGCCCAACACTAGCCTGGAAACCAGACAAATCTGCCACAGGGGAAAAAAATAATCACACCCATGTGAAGTGAGGGGTGCTCTATATCAGCATTATATACATCATCATCATACATCACCTCATTCCGGCCAATCTCAATTTGCATCCTCACTTTTCTGTCCTCACTCTTTATCCTCAATACGTACTTTGCTCAGCCAATCAAATCATCGCCAAAGGCCTGAGACAACCCTATACCTTCAAGACAGGAAGGACCCAAGCCTACAACCCTACGCCTTCACCCTAGAGCCGGTAACACAGAAATGCTGTCCAAGACTTTCCTACAACACCTTGGACAACGCTCCACACGTCCTAATCTCTTCTCCCTTCTGGCTCCAAGACTTTCCTACAACACCTTGGACAACGCTCCACACGTCCTAATCTCTTCTCCCTTCTGGCTCCAAGACTTTCCTACAACACCTTGGACAACGCTCCACACGTCCTAATCTCTTCTCCCGTCTGGCTCCCAAACAGGTGAATAAACTCCCCACTGCAGTCAGAAGTGGGCACTTGCTCTCAAAGATCCATCATTTCAGATTCCACCTCTCCCCCTCTAGCACTTCACCCTTCTATCCTTTCTTGATGACATGCAGATGTATCTTGGTCTTTAGATTCGTTTTTTTCCTCGACCACAGATAACAATGTGATTTAGGTACAGTAGTAGCATGTTGTCTAGACTTTAGAAATTTAAATTGTTGAGAATCACTGAACTAAACTGGACCTCCCCAATCTACACTGTAAATTAATTGAGAGTCTATACAAATCAAACCAAAATGGGCCTGTAATAAGGGTCACTCTCTGAGGTTACAGACCCATAAAACTGTTCCATTTGGACCCCCGGTCCTGCCGTTGAACACGGCGTCTGGGGAGAGGTGGAGAGGTGGTGAAATGAGTTGGGTAGAGAAAGGACCTGCCTGACATTGAACAAGAGACGCCCCCCCCCCCCCCCCCCCCCCCCAACAGAAAACAAAACGGCTTCATTTGGGGATGAATTGCGATGAGAGTCCTTCCCGGAAAAAGACAATCAATTTCTAAAATGCCTGACGTGCATCATCCCAGCGGGACAGGCGTGTGCATGTCTAACCGGATCAATAGCTATCCGCCGGCGTGTCATCAGACTGCCATGATTGGGATTCTTCAGCCCCAGACTGTGCGTGTCAATCATACGTAGACGCTCGTATTATTAACCCATTCTGACCGGGCACCCATTTTGGTGTCAGCATCATGTTGTGCTTTAGCTATTGAAAAATAGCAGATCTACAAGCTCATATCGCGCCACCGAGTGGCGCGATACGAGCTTGTAGGTCTGCTATTTTTGAAAAAAATCGAAGAACGACTGACATTTTTAGAATCTGATCTCAGGTCAGAATGGGTTCATCAGACCAGTGTGTGTGTCCAGTGGAAAACCTCGTATGAATCTGATCTCAGGTCAGAATGGGTTAACCCATTACTTTGGCTATTCAAAATAAAAATGCAGATCTGCATCTACTCGCAGCATGTCACTCCGCGTTATGAACTTGGGAGATCTGCAATTATTTTTGAAATATCGTGGAGAATTGTGCAAATCTTTATATATCTGGAGGTCCCTGGAACAAAATATTTTCACATGGGGGTCTGTGGCGAGTTTCCGTGGAATCATTGTTTACGTTGTTTGTTTTTTTGCAACCTTAAGGCCTTTGTACAACAGGATAGTTTGGGCAGAGAGTTTTTCATCCACCTCCTCCTTGCAGTTCTTTATATTCTTCTACGCTGTCATAGCTCTTCTCAGATGCAGAGAGTTTAGAAGGAATAATAATAATAATAATACATTTTATTTATATGGCGCCTTTCAGGTCACTCAAGGTCGCCTAACAAAACAGAAAAGAAATACAATACAATAAAGCAAGTGTACTACTGCCCCCACTGAGGTGTTGTAACCACAATTAGGCAGCCAGCCAAACTCCATTCAAAAAAGAGACAGGAGTCAGGAATGAGGCGTCTTGCTCCCTTTTTACTGATCTTTGTCAGGAGTGAAACTGTAACACAGTAAAATGTACAAATACAATTGACTGTTAAGAGTCACATGAAATAATACAGACCTTTGCAAATAGTCTATCGAACTGCTACAAAACTCTACAGCATGCAAGTCATCAAAAAGCAGTTAAACAATTGGCATTTAAATAATCAAACGAAAATCATAACAATCCTGTCTAAATCCAAATACGTGTTACATTCCTTGCATTAAATGGAAATAAACATTAAACTTACAAACAATGCTCTTTCTGTAGTCTCAAACAGCACAGCTAACCTCTCTCTTCACAGCAAACATTGTTCTGCCTGCTCTCCCTCACTCACATGGAGTCTCATTGTACTGATTACCCCTCAATGCAGCACAAGTGACAATCAAGCAGGTCACTCATTCTTGAGATGAGGGACAAAAGTGGAAAAAACATGTCCCACACATAAGAGCCTTATTATTGTTAAAAATAAATTAATTTAATAAAAATAAAAGCACTTGCAAAGTTACATGTAATACAGTTGTGCATTATTATGCCATTCATTTCATTATAATTGTTTTCATATGCCATCTGAATTAGTTAAAAGCAGGCACTGTACCCAAAAACGCCTGTATTTAGCCTGTCCCCAGCAAGTGGTCATAATTTCAAACTGCTAAAAAAGTGTCTAATACTGTCACAATCACATAAATATACATACTAAATTAAAGTAGATTGTCAACAACATAGCAAACAATATACACAATAATTTTAATTTATTTTTTCCATTAGTTATCTCATATCAAATGTGTGTCCCACGTCTCCCGTCAACTCCGTCAGGTTTTTTAAAAGTCTTAAATTAATCAGAAAATATTGTCGACAGATTTAGCCTGAAGACTCCTTTTCCAAGTCCCGTTTGTATTTGTTGCAACAGTGGAGCACCTGGTCTGACAAGCATTCAATTGTTTGATATTTTAAACAAACAATGTTGATATCAGGGTGGTCACAGCTTTTACATGTCAACTCCGTCAGGACATTATTATGATCTTTGTTAAGAATTCCAAAATAATGTTTATTATTTTAGTTTAGGGTTAGGTTTAGCTAACAAATGAAGCAAAAACAAAATGGCTACATTGTACTACAGAGGGTTAAGATGAAAACAAATGACATTTTGTCAACTCCGTCAGACGTCAACTCCGCCAGGTTTTGTGTCTGACGGAGTTGACATGTATCTGATGGAGTTGACAAAAGTGTTCCTAAAACAATAAAGTTATAGTTTTTGAATAATGGGACGTATTCTAATTTGGCACACAGTTAGAGCATGCCTTAAGGAACATTTTTGGCTATAGGGCCATCACAGATTTGTCTCGTGGTGACCATGGCAGCCATTTTCCAAAATTGCCGCCACCTGATGTTATTTTACAATAACTCAAGTTCTACACCACCTAGGATCTTGATTCTGGTGACTACGACTACATTTTCAAGGATGAGGGATACAGTGGTACAATTTAGATTTTCCCTGTGACCATGGCAGCCATTTTTCAAAATGGCCGCCACCTGCTGTTATTTTACAATAACTCAAGTTCTACACCATCTAGGATCTTGATTCTGGTGACTAATCATACATTTTCAAGGATGTGGGATACATTGGTACGATTTAGATTTGTCCTGTGACCATGGCAGCCATTGTTTTTCAAAATGGCCGCCACCTGCTGTTATTTTACAATAACTCAAGTTTTAGACCACCTAGGATGTTGATTCTGGCGACTAATAATACATTTTTAAAAGATGAGGAATACAGTGGTACTATTTAGATTTGTCCTGTGACCATGGAGGCCATTGTTTTTCAAAATGACCACCAACCTGCTGTTATTTTACCAATAACTCAAGTTTTAGACCACCAAGGATCTTGATTCTGGTGACTAATCATTACATTTTCAAGGATGAACTTTCTCTGGGAGGGGTCAGGGCTTATTTCAGCTGCAGGTTGAGTTGCTACTGACAGGACATTAAAAGGAGGTGGGCTTTCTGGCCTTTGACTTGTCCCTTTCAGGTACACAAGACGCACAGTTTGACTTCACTGGCCACTGCAGTGTGGCGTTGTATCTTGGTGGCCTCCTGCCAGTGTTTCTCCATCCTTCTCATGAGCTCTGTGTTCTGGGGCTCTGTTATAGTCAACTTACATTGTCTTGGCTGGAGATTGCTTTCCTGCAGGGTCCAGCCCAGTCTTGTGCAGATGGCTGCTGGCCCACCTGGAGGCCCCAACCTCACTTGTTCGGTTGGTGTGATTAGGTGGGGTGGTCTTCCCCAATCAGGATGAAGGGTTTGACCCTTTCAAACGGCAGTCTGGCCAAGTGTCTGTATTTAGTTGTGAGGCTAGATACAGGATACGATTGCTCACCCAGCCCCAGGTGACTTGAGGTGAAGGCTCCTTTGATTTGGTAACATTGCTTTGGTTGACATGCTGGGGACACAGAACGACACTGATGCCTTCAGTGTCTGCACATCCTGCCTGATAGTCCTGAAGGCAGATCTTCTGTCTTCAGTCTTTCGCTCACTGTTCACTGCTCACTGTTCACCTCAAGCAGGTCTTCAAGGTGTTTGCCTTTGCACAGGCTATATGGCTAGGACTCGTGCTTCAACCACTCAGAGAACTCCAACATGGTGTTGGTTGCTCCTGGGCCGCAGAGCATTGTGCGGCAGAATTCAGCTCTCATCTCTGGTGGCAGCTTTTTGAGGAGTCGTGCAACATTTGAGCCGCATCAAAGTTCTGTGTCTCCCTCTGGGCCTAGGGTAGACACTTGCTATTTTCCGTAACACTAATTGGTGGGGCTGTCCAAACTTGTTGTTTAGGTGTCAATCGGGTCTCTGTTGGTGAAGTCGGATCTAGGTGGTCTAGAAGATGAGTTAGTCAGGGGATTATTAATACAATCTGGTAATAAATTCCTTATCAAGAATTTTCTTCACCAATGTGTTTGGAAGGGTGTCTACTAACATATCCGCTGAAAGTTGGGGTACCATCAACAACCTATATAAGGCAAAATGTTCATTATGCTTTAAGTAGCATGTGACATGTCAAACTAGGGAGTTTGCATGATTCTGAATGCATTCCAAGCATTAGCTATGCACGAAGAACACTCCTTGGGCTGAAAACGGCCATAGCCGTCATCACAAAATGAGGTCAGCACATTTGGGCCAGTGGATATATGGCCGAATTTAGCCGAAGGGGTTTGACCCCTAGTTTGGCCATAGACTCCCTAGTTTGGCCATAGCCACTTGGTATGGTACCCAACTTTCAGCAGCTGTCAAAAATGCCCCTAGGGTGGTTCAATAGAAACCAATGTGGGATATGTTAGTAGACACCTTTACAAACACATTGGTGAAAAAATTCTTGGTAAGAAATGTAATCACAGATTTGACATTATTCTGATAATATTCCCTGACTAAATTGGTAAAATAATAGCAGGTCCACCATTTTTGAAAATGGCTGCAATTGTCACAGGATAAATCTAAATAGTACAACTGTATTCCTCCTCCTTGAAAATGTAGCATTAGTCACCAGAATCAAGATCCTAGGTGGTGTAGAACTTGAGTTATTGGGAAATAACAAAAAGTTGGCGGCCATTTTTTAAAATGTCTACCATGGTCACAGGACAAATCTAAATAGTACCAATGTATCCCACATCCTTGAAAATGTATGATTAGTCACCAGCATCAAGATCCTAGGTGGTGTAGAACTTGAGTTATTGTAAAATAACAGCAGGTGGCGGCCATTTTGAAAATGGCTGCCATGGTCACAGGGCCAATATAAATAGTACCACTGTATTCCTCATCCTTGAAAATGTGGGATTAGTCACCAGAATCAAGATCCTAGGTGGTCTAGAACCTAAATCAGTTAAACTTGTCAACTCCGTCAGATGTTCGTCAACTCCGTCAGACGTTCGTCCCGTGATGTTTTTGTTAATTTCCAAAGAAATAGAAAATTCGATGTTAAATATTTTGTGCATATGTATTGAAACACCAACTGAAATGATACGTAATGATGATTTTTTTTTTTTTTACATGGTTTTCATGTTATAATATTGAAAATAGAGGTTGAAATGACGGATTTGAGAAATTGGATATTTCATAATAGTGTGATATTGGAAAAAAACAATATTAAAATAATTGTATTACTTAACTTGATTACTGAAAGCCAGTATAAGATAACTGAGGACTTTATATTATTGTTGAAATTATCAAATTCAATTAAAAAATATTTTAGTGTGTCTGACGGAGTTGACATGAATCAGGTATTAAGTGCATAAATGTCCCATTTTAGAAAGAAATGTTATGCGAAAAACCTGTTACTTCTCAATATTGGTAGTTGAGACCTGTGTCTACAAATACATCCATTTGATTTGAATGTATCTTAAAAAAAAAAAAAATCCAGTTTGAAAAAAGTTTTGTCCCTTATCTCAAGAATGGGTGAGGTACAATCAAGAAGGCGTGGGTCACTTTAACCTAGGGTTGCTTAATAGGCACACATTAATACTACAGAAAATAAAGCCTGCACCAACACTAGCCTGGAAGGCAACACAGCAAGTTTAAAATACAGCAAGTTTAAAATACACACAAAGGCCTGCAGCAGACTTCTACTAGGGGGGAGTAAGCTTGTCTGATTGGAATGAGTTTTGAGGTGGGATTTGAAGGTGGGGAGTGAGTCCATGTTTCGAATGTCGGGGGGAAGGCTGTTCCAGAGGCGAGGGGCAGAGCGGCTGAAAGCTCTACCCCCCATGGTGGACAAACGAGCTGGGGGAACAGTGAGGTTGGTGGAGGAGGCAGACCTGATCTCAACAGTACAAGTTCATAGGTACCATTTTGAGCTATTTTTATACTTTACTTCAATATCTACTATAAATCAGAGGCAAACATTGTACGTTCACTCCACTGCGGCCGCCCCTCCGGACGGCGTAACATAATTTGACAGCTTTAGTTACACGTTACGTAGATTCAGATTACTGTTATGTAAAACAGAATCATTTCATAATCCGGCTGTTCGAAAATGGCACATCTATACATGCTCAAAAAATACGTCGCGGCGCGCGGTGAGCTCGTAGATCTGCTGTTTTGGAAAACGTTTGACAAACTTTCAAACATTCTGAGTACTGTATTTTAAAATACAGACCTTTCGGCATTATATTTTTACTTTAACCCATTCTGACCGGGCACCCATTTTGGTGTCAGCATCATGTTATGCTTTAGCTATTTAAAAATAGCAGATCTACAAGCTCATATCGCGCCACCGAGTGGCGCGATACGAGCTTGTAGGTCTGCTATTTTTTGAAAAATCGAAGAACGACTGACATTTTTAGAATCTGATCTCAGGTCAGAATGGGTTCATCAGGACCAGTGTGTGTCCGGCGGAAACCTCGTATGAATCTGATCTCAGGTCAGAATGGGAAACAATCTGAGTACTTCCACCACTGCTCTTCTGGATCCTCATCTGACGATTGGCTCCCATTTGCTTTATGTTGCCAGGATGGGCTGTGCTTGGTTCTGATCATTCTCAGTCTCCCACATCCACTCTGCATATCTCTCCCTCCCTCTGAAGACAGCGGACGCCTCTCCATTACGTCCTCATCTGATCCCTATACCGCCCACCCCCACCCAATGCACTCAAGGTTGCCCGGCCTCATTGAACCCCATCTGCTGTCAAGTCTGATGTTGTACTTGGCAGACCTACAAGGCAACGTGTCTGTGGTCGCCTTATGTGCGTGCTCGTGTATAATAGGTCTGTGTCACTGAATTCTGGATGAATCAGTAATTGATGAGGCAATGGGAGTCGGAGACAATATTATTCTACATTATGTGGTGATGGTTATGCTTTAATTTGCATGATGTCATGGGGAGAAGAAGTGTGTTAGACACCACAGTCTGACAGAGATCAGTGGAAAGGTGCAGACGAGCACCGGGCTCAGACCATAGTATAGCTACTACAAGGACAAGCTGAACCAGAACAGATGACAGATATCGGGCTATATTAACCCATTCTGACCGGGCACCCATTTTGGTGTCAGCATCATGTTGTGCTTTAGCTATTGAAAAATAGCTGACCTACAAGCTCATATCGCGCCACCGAGTGGCGCGATACGAGCTTGTAGGTCTGCTATTTTTGAAAAATCGAAAGACACTTTTAGAATCTGATCTCATGGTCAGAATGGGTTAATAATGAAACTGTCAGGATGTATTGTAATAGACATTTTTAGAATCTGATCTCAGGTCAGAATGAGTTAAATATCATGTCTATAAAGGTTATAAACAACCATAATAGCATAACCTCAATCTGCTATTTTCGACACCTACGAATGGAGAAGGAACTCGGCTTTAATCCAGCCTTTCATCTGCTGTTGGGGGACCTGTTCCAGCCTCAGGTTCACTGACGATATGAATCAGTCGTGCGGCGTGTACGGTGAGACACCAATGCAACGCGCACTTGTAATCCCTTGAGTTCTCTGTTCCCCTGCTCATCGCACGGGCCCAGGCAGCAAAGAGTGCCCCTAGAACCCTTGAGTTCTCTGTTCCCCTGCTCATCGCACGGGCCCAGGCAGCAAAAAGTGCCCCTAGAACCCTTGAGTTCTCTGTTCCCCTGCTCATCGCACGGGGCCCAGGCAGCAAAACGTGCCCCTAGAGAAGAAAGTGGCTGCTTTGGACTTTTTATAATCACAGCATGGGATCTTTTGCTCTAGCAAAGAATGAAAGACTTTGTAAAGAGAACAAACGAAAACAAAAAACAACAACAGACGCTGCCTACTGTATGAAGCGGAATTTAAGAGATTTTTGTAGATTAATATAATTTGTTTGAGAACATGGCCAAGCTTTGCTCAACAACCGAAGTCGTGTAATAGAAGCAGCATGTGGCACTGCTTCCATTGACAGTGTTGGGGCCGCCCACTATACACTGACACGAAAACGCGTATTCAGGGCGGAGTCACCACCCCCAGGGTAAGTTGTGATTTGCTCTCGTTCACTGCAATGCAATTTGCGGCATTTCCAAAACAATAGTGCGCAGAGTAGCGATTATCAAACGTATTTGCAATGCCATACGTTGAAAGATCTGTTGCCCGTGGACAAGGCACGCTACCTCCGCAAGTTAGATATTATCGGCATAGATGTTTGTCCGTATGTGATTAAGGATTGGAAAAAGATGCATTGGCAGCCATAGAAAATTCTGCCCAGGGTAAAAAACCGGATGTGACGTTTTTGGGTGTTCCTGTCTTGTTTCGTGTCAGTGTATTACTCACTGGTGGAAAAGGTACTAACATTTTTCACTCAAGTAAAATTATCAATATTGCAATGTAGAAATACTAGTATTTGTATTAAAAATGTAGGCTACTTAAAGTACCAAAAGTAAAAAGTACTCATTATGCAGCAAGTTTTCAAGTTGCAGATACAAGCTCACAATGCATCGCATTATGAGTCTGTAGATTGGCTATTGTCAAATAATTGCCCAACTGTACTGTATATATAGGGCTGGAGTTTTGTAATAAATAATCAAAACCTACAAAGTAACTAGTAACTAAAGCTGTAAAATAAATGTAGTGGTGTAAAAGTACAATATTTGCTTCTGAGATGTAGTGAAGTAGATGTAAAAGTACTGCAAATTGGAAATACAGTAAAGTAAAGAATACCTCAAAATTGTACAGTAGGCTACTTGAGTAAATGTAGGCTACTTACCGTATAGTTATTTTCCACCACTGCTTTTATTTACTTTTAAAAATGAAATAAATCAGTTTTCTGAAGAAGAAAAAAACCCTGTTATAATTATGATGCTACATCAGTGGTGTCAAGGACACTTAATTCTTAATGTCAAGGACCCCCCCAGAATGGTCATTGTGGGGTTGCGGCTTTAGCAGCGCCACCAGTGTCAAGAGAAAACTTTGGCACCCAACTAGCCTCCAGCCTTTTCAGGTGTTCCAGCTCAGCCAAACGAGCAGCCATCTTGCTGGTGCACTCTGGGATATGTAGTTACCAGAGTGTGATGTTGGAAGATGCCTAGCAAACTCTCCACTTCTGAGTTTCGACAAAACAACTAGTCCTACACGCTTTCACTGAAATAATTGGCAGTTTTCTAAATATATATAACTTCAAGCGCCCAATGCATTGTCAATGGCCATGCACGGCCATAAGCGCTCTGACACGCCATGATTAGGTGTGCACCGCTCCCGTTCCCTTTTGCGGTGTAGGCCTGCCCTATTAGCTATTGAAAAATAGCAGATCTACAAGCTCATATCGCGCCACCGAGTGGCGCGATACGAGCTTGTAGGTCTGCTATTTTTTTTAAATCGAAGACACTTTTAGAATCTGATCTCAGGTCAGAATGGGTTAATAATGAAACTGTCAGGATGTAATAGACATTTTTAGAATCTGATCTCAGGTCAGAATGAGTTAAATATCATGTCTATAAAGGTTATAAACAACCATAATAGCATAACCTCAATCTGCGTTCCCTTTTGCGCTGTAGGCCTGCCCTATACGAAGTGTCGCTGCCTCTGCCACTCCCCTCAGAATAACTCAGAGACAGGAGATGTTTTTTTGTATTCTTTGAAATGGCTTCCCTCTCTCTCTCTCTCCTTTTACTTGAGATATTAACTTTATTACACATTTGCATTTTGCACTCATAATTACTGTTACACTACATCGTATACCCTGGGGGGATACAACGTGCTGATTGGTCAAAACACACACATGCAGCTTTCCGTTTCAGGGAGAAACTTCAATAGCAATAGCAAAAGAAATGTGACGCAGCTGATCAGTCCAGCTGCGCGCACACACGCACACACGCACACAACACACACACACACCACACACACACACACTCCCCTCAATTGCCTTCGGCCTTACGTGAACTCGCAATGTTCTATGAAGACGCTGAATTAACCTCCCCTTCATGAGCTCCCATGTCTCCCTGACGAGGTCTCAGGTCTGCGGCTTCCCGTCTGCCCGGCCTGCCGAGGCAGCGATGCATGACTAGTCAGAAAGTATCATAATTTGGCATTCTTCTCTTAATCTTGTTACTCTATATGCTACTGGCAAATCAAAGCATCCCCCTTCCCCGAGAGTGCAGGCCTTTATTTTATTTAAAAATCCACTGCACTGCAGGGCTTGAAATGAGTGCAATTGCTTTTTTTTGCTTTAGTGCAAACACGGCCATGCAAGCCTCCTGCCCTGTCATGTTTCATCAGGCCATGGTCTGCCTGGAAAAGGCTAACACGTGGGGAGTGCTGGGGGCATATAACGCTGTAAGCCCCCCCCCTCCCCCTCCCCTTAAGCATGCAGCAGTGCCCTTCCCCTCCACTGCCTTCACATGGCATGACTATCAGGCAGACATTGTCTGGAATTGAAAGGTTCACGCTGTAGACACGATATCAGATATGACCGTATGATGAGTGATGGGTCACTGGGAGGACAGGAAGCATTTACAGTTAGCGGTTTGTAGACCAGGAAGAATATTCTCGGGAGGCGAGTCTTAGCACTAGGATATATACAGTAGGTATTACAGTAGGAGGTGAGCTCAGCACTAGGATATATACAGTAGCCTATAGAGCACCGAAGTCCTGACGTAACTCGCTCATCCCTTCCATTCCCCTGGTTCGCGGAAGTAATTTCTCTATGGAGAATAACATGGGGTGATCTTAATATCGTCTACTATAAGCGTTGTGTCCAAAAATAAACAAGCTGTCTCAGCGTTATTGTCAGGGAGGTGTCGCTGTATCGTTTGCAACAGTCAGTCACTCATATATGATACAGTCTGCTTCTAGCGAAAATCTAACTAATTCAGCAGCAGTAACATTAGCGTTTTCTCTTTCAGTTGATTCTTCATATCCATATGAGTGAAGCGGCCGGGGTGACATGTTTATTTTTCAAACACAGTTCTTATATGAGGCGATCTCAAATCGCCTCAATGGGGATTTCAATGCAACTAAAAAAATACATGAACCTGGGGACAGACGCCCTCTACTGAAAGTGACGTCAGACTTCGGTGCTCTATATGCAAAAACCTACAAGCTCACCACACGTCGCAATGCGTGGTGAGCTTAGCTTGCAGATTCGCTAGTTTCACTACTTTTGTACTGTTTGTACGACAAAGTATAAAATAGCCTACGACTATAAAAGGTGCTAAGACATGAATTGATTTAGTTTACCAGTAAGTTGCCCTGAGGGCGAGAAGCGGCGAGGTCGCGCTGAAACAACAGAGCTTCTTAATACGGTACAGTTAAAAAGCAGGCGTTTAAACTATTAATCTGGTGTCCCGTGCAGTTAAGATGTTGCTGGCTGGCTCCATATATGCAGATCTAAGGTGATGATCCAGTCTTCTCCATGACACGCGCCATATGTGGAGCGTGTCTTGAGCGTACAGGGTTTAATGAGGTTAAAGAAAGTTTGACTGCCCTGCGCCCTGCTCTCATTTCGATGGAAGTTGCTCAGTGGCGTTTTGAAGTACCTTCCGCATTTTTTTCGATTTGGGCACCAAAATGTGGTGCCCAAAAATGCAGAAGTGCTCGATGTAAAAACCAAAATGTTGAATTGTGGGTTTGAGCTCACATGCCCTTTTGATGTAAATCAAAAGGGGGGGGTAACTACCTGTCAGTGGGGAGTGTTGGCTGATGAATGAATATCAACATCCTAAATACATCCTAATACTGGGGGGTCAAATTATGACAGGCAATTCCTGCTGTCAAAATATGACCCCCCAGTCAAAAAACACTTTGTTTGAAATAGACACTCATGCTTTCCAAGGTGTGATTTGGGGTCCTAAGGATGAATACAAAATTATATCAACATCTTAAAGGTATATTCAGTGATTTCACTCAAAAAAACCTTAGGTTCTCGTTTTTGGCTGTGGGACCCAGCCTTTCGTCCAATCAGGATAGAGAGTCAAAAACGAAACCTAAGGTTTTTTTTTACCCCCAGGGGTTAACTGGGGACAGGGAGGAACTCCTTATATGGTCAGCACACTCTATAGTAGGGAGGATTATCACAAACAAAACAAAAAAATAAGTGATATTTGAATTAAGTGAAATCACTGAATATACCTTTAAAAAGAATGCACTTCTAATTATTTATTTTAAATGTATCAAATGGAATACGAATTTAGCTGCAGCCCTAGTCTCCAGTTTTATTTTATTCAGAAGAAATGCAATTAACTACCATACCACACAGTATTCATTAATCAACACTAATACGGTGATATTATGCCTATTCCTCTCCAAATGAACACATGTGGACGTTGCTGTGCCAACTTCCATCAAACTGAGGTCCAGCGAAACAAACCCCAGCATGAAGCTGACAGATGAATGCGACAAAAATTATGCTAATTCTGCTGTCCTAGGTACAGATACCATGCCCCCCCCCCACCCCCATGGCTCTGGTCCACCATACAACCAGGTTCCAAAACTGGACACACACTGGTCTGACGAACCCATTCTGACCTGAGATCAGATTCTAAAAATGTCAGTCATTCTTCGATTTTTTTCAAAAATAGCAGACCTACAAGCTCGTATCGCGCCACTCGGTGGCGCGATATGAGCTTGTAGATCTGCTATTTTTCAATAGCTAAAGCACGACATGATGCCAACACCAAAATGGGTGCCCGGTCAGAATGGGTTAATACCTGCGATTATAGCTTTTTCACCATGCAGCAGTCGAAGCAAATGCACGCGGTGAAATGCCGATTGCCACGGCTCTGTCCACCATACAACCAGGTTCCAAAACCAGGGGGACAATGCAGTTGTGTAAAGCTGCCAGTCTATCTGTATGTCGCCCTGCAGACTGAAGGCAGGACAGAACTCCAGCCTTAATTGGCACACAGCAGCGGCGAGTTCAGCCGGGAGACACAGCGATGG
>NC_139716.1:41862268-41911013 GCF_964188405.1 Protomyctophum parallelum
GAGACACAGCGATGGAAGATTAATTGAATAAAAATGGTGTCCCCATCATTGGGGGGGGGGGGGGGGGGGCGGTGGGGGTGGGTGGGTGGAGGATTATTGGGGCTCAGGGAGTGTTACAGAACAAGTCCAGCAATAGACTGGTCCCTTCTGTTAACACCAAACTTGGACTGCCTTCAAAGTGTTGGCTCCTATCCTAACACAGATACTATAAGCTTCAGTTTGCTTTTGTTTTTTTTAAGTCTTCCATTCGTTCATTATTTATTTCTCCACCACGCTCTTCATAACCGGCTGGGATTTGACTAAGCTATATTCCCAAGGAGGTCTGTGGATAGAACTCCCCCCCCCCCCCCCCCGTGATTCTCAAGCATGCAACCATATCGATTGCAATCATGGTGGTACATACCAATTAAAGAGGCCCTTTTTCCTCTGCAGTTCAGAGGCCACGAAACTAAATCGAGGAGATGATGGTTGCTGGGCCTTGGTGTGGGGTTTTTTTGGTGGGGGGGGGGGGGGGGACACACAATCAATGGCATTCCCCTCGGTATATGCATTCCAGCTTGTCGATATTGTGATGTGTTTGAGCAATGGCATCAATATCATGACTTAACATCTCACTGGAGGCCGTGGCCACATTCAACAAAAGAAAGACATGCAATAAGATAATAAGATTCGTCTTCAAATGAATCAGTCCTTGAGGTGGTGTTAACCCATTCTGACCTGAGATCAGATTCTAAAAAATGTCAGTCGTTCTTCGATTTTTCAAAAAATAGCAGACCTACAAGCTCGTATCGCGCCACTCGGTGGCGCGATATGAGCTTGTAGATCTGCTATTTTTCAATAGCTAAAGCATAACATGATGCCGACACCAAAATGGGTGCCCGGTCAGAATGTGTTAAAAAACACGGCGTGCTGGGTTTATGCCGTATACTGTGTGAATTGCTTTGAGAAATTTCAATGCCAGACTATAGCTGCGGGGGTGAAAAACACTCGCTAGGATATGAGGGAAAACGAACAAGCCGCACCACACACTTTTAATTCCCCCATAACAACTATGCTGTTGATGTGCCCTTGAGCGAGTTACTTATCCCAGCTACACCACCGATGCTGTTACTATGCAACGTTAGACATTTTATTTACAGGGGTCTAATGTCTGTCTGTCTGTCTGTCTCTTTATTATATCGCAGTGGTGGAAAATAACTATAGTACATTTAATTAAGTACTGCACTTAAGTGCAATTGTTAAGGTATTTGAAATCTCGGATCCAAATATTGCACTTTTACTCTACTACATGTATTTGAAAACTTTAGTTACTAGTTTCTTTGATTATTATTACAAACAAACAAATAGCCCCGATCTAAAAGCTCCGCGACACATTGTGACACTTTATGTATAGCTGATATTTTCAAATGATTTGCATACATTTGAAATCATTGAAATGATGACATTCTGCATAATGAGTATAGCCTACTTTTACTTTTGTTCCAATGCCAAAACTTTTGTACTTTACAATTTGTCTTTATATCTTTGATATAAAAAAAAAATAGTCTTTATCTGAGCCAGGCCCGGGAGACACAATGACATCAGCAGTGGATGGATGACCAAGGCTTATACTATGTTGCACAAAAACAGCATACAAATGCGCTAACAACGTACAGCCCTGTTAACTCATTCTGACCTGAGATCAGATTCATACGAGGTTTCCACTGGACACACACTGGTCTGACGAACCCATTCTGACCTGAGATCAGATTCTAAAAATGTCAGTCGTTCTTCGATTTTTTTTCAAAAATAGCAGACCTACAAGCTCGTATCGCGCCACTCGGTGGCGCGATATGAGCTTGTAGATCTGCTATTTTTCAATAGCTAAAGCACGACATGATGCCAACACCAAAATGGGTGCCCGGTCAGAATTGGTTAATACCTGCGATTATAGGCTTTTTCACCAGCAGTCGAAGCAAATGCACGCGGTGAAATGCCGATTGCCACGGCTAACAGAATTGAACTGGGATGCATATGGACTTAGACAGGTACTGTAGCAGAGAAAATAGAGAAAATACGGCTCACTGTTAGAGCAGGTAATGAAAGTGTCACTCCCATTAACCAGAGCTAATGCATAAATCTGCTGTGCATCAAGAAACTAAATTGTTGCTGACCTGATGCTGGGGGAACAGGCTGGAGTCAGACAGACACAAACACCACGCACATTAGTTTCATAATTGCTTGTAGTTAGCGGATGCTGTTCACTCCTTATACCAGAGGTGGACAAATCATTCCTCAACCCTTGAGTCAACGCAGCGTATATATTATACTCCTGGTCAAATATTACTGGATTAAGTGAAAGTTGCTCAGTAAACACATTCAGTTTCACATATGCACATGCCCAGGTATTCATTAATTAGGGTTAGGGTTATCCTTCCAAAACTGACAGTGTTTTTCCAGTGAAACCCTTAATTTAACCCATTCTGACCGGGCACCCATTTTGGTGTCAGCATCATGTTATGCTTTAGCTATTTCTTAGCTTACGCATGTTTTATGATAAATGCTTTTGTGATGTATTCCCATGCTTTTGTTCTTGATTATTGTAAGTCGCTCTGGATTAAGAGCGTCTGCTAAATGCCTAAATTGTAAATTGTAAATTGTAAATTGCTATTTAAAAATAGCAGATCTACAAGCTCATATCGCGCCACCGAGTGGCGCGATACAAGCTTGTAGGTCTGCTATTTTAAAAAAATCGAAGACACTTTTAGAATCTGATCTCAGGTCAGAATGGGTTAATAATGAAACTGTCAGGATGTAATAGACATTTTTAGAATCTGATCTCAGGTCAGAATGGGTTAAAGCACCACCAGGTGAACATTTTCAAAATCTTATTTTTTTTTAATCAGACCTGTATGAAGTGAGTGGTGCTGTACAAGCCCTCCTCCCTGGCCTGTGTGTGTGTTAGGCTGTGCAACAGTGACACTTGATGGTTAATAAAGGCTATAACGCTATTTCCGTGGTCGGACGGACGGACGGACGGTCGCAAGCGCACGCGCACATGCACACGCACACGCACACACACACTAGGAGTGGTTGCACCACTCAAAAATAGCACAACCAGATATCCACGTCGTGTGAGACGTGAACCGGATGTAGGAGAACACTGCTGTGACAGACGATTGTCTTTTCTTCAAAACATCTAAAAACCATCAAAAAACTATAAACCTGCATTAAACCACTTCAGCCCTACATACATTTCGGCCATTTGAAAATAGCCGATCTACAAGCTCACAATGTGTCTATTTTTTAAAAGATCTTTAAACATTTGAAATGTTGAAATATAGGACATTGTGCACAATGAGTCCTTTCTACTCGTGGTACCATTTTGATACCAATACATTTGAACTACTCAGAGTAGTTCTATACATGCAGTAGCCTATTGATACTTTTACTTACGGTATAAGTCAAACATGTGAGTAGACTTTTTCCACCTCTGATAGAAATAGAATCACACATAATAGCTTAGTGGAAACGGCCAGGCGTTCGGTGTGGAAGAAGGGCGTATGCGACACAATACATCCTGCTGAGAAATGCACACAACACTCTGTAGGTGCTATTGTGAGTCCATGAGCAGCCTGCAGGCAGAAGACACCACAGGGGACAAATCTTTTTAACCCATTCTGAACGGGCACCCATTTTGGTGTCAGCATCATGTTATGCTTTAGCTATTTAAAAATAGCAGATCTACAAGCTCATATCGCGCCACCGAGTGGCGCGATACGAGCTTGTAGGTCTGCTATTTTTGAAAAAAATCGAAGAACGACTGACATTTTTAGAATCTGATCTCAGGTCAGAATGGGTTCATCAGACCAGTGTGTGTCCGGCGGAAACCTCGTATGAATCTGATCTCAGGTCAGAATGGGTTAAATAAATGGAGAAAGGTCAGCCGTTGAGTTGTGGTCAGCAGGATATGTTCTAATGCAGACAATCTCCCCGTAGTGACAAATAGAGCGAAAAGTGTAATTACCCAGCACCCTTGGGGCGAAAATAAATTAAGAGAAGGGAGACGTACGCTTCATTGCGGTCTGCGGAGTTCATTTTGAAATAAAAACTAATTGTAGCGAACACTGTTTTTTTTTCTTTTCAGAATGAAGTAAATAGCAGATAGAACTGTCGGACGCCATTGGTAAAGGATTTAGCCGTTGGCACTGTGATTTGTCTGTACAAGCCCTATACTGACCAAACAACCCATATGGCAGGACCCCGGCCAATCATAATAAGGTTATAGCTTAAGGGGCCATGTGTCCACAGGAGGCCTTTTCATGAGCTTGGATTATTGTTGCTGCCGCCGGGGATTTCTGTTTCTCTTTTCGTAAATCAATGCCTTACTTGAGCGTCACATCAAATGTATGTACAGTATGTATGTAAACCTAACCCTAACATTACCTAAACCTAACCCTAACATTAAAGGTATATTCAGTGATTTCACTCAAAAAGACCTTAGGTTTCGTTTTTTGCTGTGGGACCCAGCCTTTCGTCCAATCAGGATAGAGAGTCAAAAAAGAAACCTAAGGTTTTTTGACCCCCAGGGGTTAACTGGGGACAGGGAGGAACTCCTTATATGGCCAGCACACTCTATAGTAAGGAGGATTATCACAACAAAACAAAAAAATAAGTGATATTTAAATTAAGTGAAATCACTGAATATACCTTTAATCGGCATGGTATGGTATAATAATAATAAAAATAATAAAACTTTATTTGTATAGCACCTTTCATGACATGAAATGCAGCTCAAAGTGCTTTACAGAACAATGGAAGAGAAGCAAGGCAACGACATTAAAAAACAAGCAGTAATGCAGTACAGTGAGGACATGAATAACAAAAAGTAAAAAATAAAAGATCAATTAAAGGCAATGTTGTAGAAGTGGGTCTTGAGCTGAGCTTTAAAAATGTCTACAGAGGCTGCCTGACGAAGGTACAGTGGGAGCTTGTTCCATGCCGACATGGCATGGCATGGTATGGTATGGTATGGTATGGTATGGTATGGTATGGTATGGTATGGTATGGTATGGTATGGTATGGTATGGTATGGTATGGTAGGATGGATGTCTGTATGGATGTACAGGTAGATAACAGACAGATGATAAATGTGGGCCATTTGCCCAGCTTGCCCTGGGTTGCCAGGGGTTATTGCCTGACGTATCACAAAGGTTCAACGTGTCCAGGTTTCGACACCCAGCATGTGGCTCCCTCCCCCTCAACCTCCCTCCCCCCTCCCTCCCCCCTCCCTCCCTCCAATGTTTCTCCTCTGGCGATTAGGTTGGGTCTAATGTCACGCACCACAGAAACCGTTGCCTATCATCGCCGATTCGCGGACATAATCCGCCCAAAAACGCAGCATGAACTTGAAATGGGCAAAATCATCTCCACATTAATGGTCTCAAACCTCGTGACGTCACTTGAGCTGTAAAAAAAATATCCGAAAAGCTATAAAGTCACGACCGTACCAACTTTGATAAGGCAGTATTGCATTATTTAGAAAATAGCTTGTTTCTAATTATTTAACCCATTCTGACCGGGCACCCATTTTGGTGTCAGCATCATGTTATGCTTTAGCTATTTAAAAATAGCAGATCTACAAGCTCATATCGCGCCACCGAGTGGCGCGATACGAGCTTGTAGGTCTGCTATTTTTGAAAAATCGAAGAGCGACTGACATTTTTAGAATCTGATCTCAGGTCAGAATGGGTTCATCAGACCAGTGTGTGTCCGGCGGAAACCTCGTATGAATCTGATCTCAGGTCAGAATGGGTTAAAAAAAAGCATTGATCCAAGCCGGAAAACACAAACACACCGCAGATCGGCGAATGCTACATGGATCACATGTGGACAGAGGGGCAGGACACGTGCCCATTACACAGACGCTGCTTTACACTAGATTTCCACGCCGCTGTCTATTTTCAACGAGATTGAAAAATCCAGTCATTCAAAATGTGCCACCTGCTCTGCACCATGCGTGTGTGTATTTCCGTTTCTCATTCCCGTGTCATTTACTGTAATTTCTCGCCGAGACGTGCTTCTTTATCCCATTTTGGGCGGGCACCCCTTTTGGTGTTTTAAACATTATGTTATAGTTTAGCTATTTAAAAATAGCAGATCTACAAGCTCATAGCGCGCCACCGAGTGGCGCGCTACGAGCTTGTAGGTCTGCTATTTTTGAAAAATCGTGAAAATGTGCCTCAAATTTGGAATATATTTTTTCAGAACGAACGTTTTTAACTCAAATCTTTGCTTCTGGAGAGGTCCCTGGAACAACATATTTTCAGATGGGGGTCGGTGGCCAATTACCTATCATTTTTGGGGTCCTTGACATGAAATATTGAGTGATATAGGCCTAGAAACATGAGGTATTTCAGAAAACTGTCAGGATTTAGAAGGCTTTTTTTATTTCGATGTCAGGCCTAAATGGGTTATGCACTCCATAGGATCTGTGGCGGAGGTGTCAGCCTCTAAATTGTCTTTTCTTCTCAGCAGATGTCACTTTCAGTGACGAGATGTGAGACAATGTAACACATTTTTACGCTGGTGTTCGTGCACAACGTGCACGCGCGGTGCATGCCAGGTGAGAACGACGGGCCCAGATGGGACTACGTGACAATCTCCAGTCACGTTGGCTTCGCCGTCGTGGGCGGTCTATCTATATGCGGAGAACGTGTTGATTGAGACGTTTCTCGTATACATGAACGCACGATATGAATCATTATTGTCAACATCTTCTGATCTACCGGTATTAAACAGTACATACTGTAGAGAGATTGACAGACAGACAGACAGACAGACAGACAGACAGACAGACAGACAGACAGACAGACAGACAGACAGACAGACAGACAGACAGACAGACAATGTTCTACTTCATACTACAGTGTCGGACAAAAGAGGAAGAAATACCAAGTTCAGCTTTTGCAGATAACAGTGGAAGAAGTTAAAGGTATATTCAGTGATTTCACTCAAAAAACCTTAGGTTTCGTTTTTGGCTGTGGGACCCAGCCTTTCGTCCAATCAGGATAGAGAGTCAAAAACGAAACCTAAGGTTTTTTGACCCCCAGGGGTTAACTGGGGACAGGGAGGAACTCCTTATATGGTCAGCACACTCTATAGTAGGGAGGATTATCACAACAAAACAAAGAAATAAGTGATATTTTAATTAAGTGAAATCACTGAATATACCTTTAAAGTGTGCCTCTGTGGGTTTTATAAATACTGAACCAACACAAAGTATTATGGACAGATGTGCCGTTCCTGCGTTGGAGATGGTAAAGTAAGTAAGTGCCATTCCGACACTTTCTGAAAATACTTTGTTTTCCAAGGTTCTTTTCACTCTTTAGCCTTGCTAATTCTTCTCTTTTGTTACTGAAAACACTTTGACACTTCTGACAACTTACTGACAATCTACGTACGCCTATACGGCCTTGCCAATGGCATGACGTGTGAAGTTCTCCACAGTGTTGATTTCCTCAACTAAAACTACTCAAAAAAGACTGACTAAACTGAATCTAAATCTGCTCAACTGACCAACACTACTGATCAACACTAGTTCTCAAACGGAACATCTGCATGGTTTCCATCTCTGACAGTGATGATATAATTCTACCCAGTGGTTCTCAAACGTTTTGGGCCGTGCACATAGACATAAAAATTGCATAAGCTATATAGAGACATATATTTCCTATATATCCACATAATATATGAACCTGAATATGGCCTACCTGTATATATGCAGCATAGGCTATATTATGCATATACTTGCCATATATTGGCATAATATGTTAATGTATTTAATACTAAGCTTTTCTCAGGGGATATTTGACTATTACTGATCCGTGATCCTATACCATACATTATATTGTGAAACGTGAATGTGATGGTTGGAGTATGACATGCTCTTGCACATTGACACAGAGAGAGAGAAGTGAATTCCGATGGTATGTGTTGTAAAGCGCTTTCCATTCTGTGTTAACTTGAAATGTAAAAGTCAACCTTTTTTCATTTGATTCCTTTTCTATTTCTTACAGTTCCACTGCAGGGTCCCTGGTGTCTGAAGGAAAGTGTGCGCGGCGAGGCAGACGGATCAATGCTAAATGCACACGGCGTGGCGTCCCTTCTCCTGAAAATGTTCCAGTGTGCGTGGCACACAATGCGCGGCGGCGTACCGCTTCACATTCTGATTAGGGGGCATAATCCTCTAATGTATGTTTCATTCCCCTCTGCTCCCCATCCCAGACACACGCAGTGCAATTATCCCTGGCCAGGCATGGAGGGAGAGAAAATCCATCAAACCTTAAGATTTGCATTGATTTGCAAAGTGCCCTCGTGTGTGTGTTATGTGTGTATGTCCCTCCCCTAGCTGCAACACATGGGCTGAATACATACATGTACATGTTACAGTATACAGTGTGTATGTCCCTCCCCTAGCTGCATCACATGGGCTGAATACATACATGTATATGTACAGTATACAGTGTGTATGTCCCTCCCCTAGCTGCAACACATGGGCTGAATACATACTGTACATCATACATGTACAGTATACAGTGTGTATGTCCCTCCCCTAGCTGCAACACATGGGCTGAATACATACTGTACATCATACATGTACAGTATACAGTGTGTATGTCCCTCCCCTAGCTGCAACACATGGGCTGAATACATACTGTACATCATACATGTACAGTATACAGTGTGTATGTCCCTCCCCTAGCTGCAACACATGGGCTGAATACATACATGTATACTAGGGCATTAAGCAACTAGTCGACTAGTTTACTAGTCGAATAGTAAATCCACTAGTCGACCTTGTTGGTACTAGTTGACTAGTTGATATGGACTTTTTAAGCAACTAGTCGACTAGTTTACTAGGCAACTAGTCAACTAATAAAAATGACTAGAAGTGAATGCCCTAATGTATACAGTGACGGTGGTGGACGACTGGACCCTGGTATACTCGAGTACAGATACTCCTGGACCCTGGTATACTTGAGTACAGATACTCCTGGACCCTGGTATACTTGAGTACAGATACTCCTGGTCAAAGTTTCTCCACTACAAGTAAAAGTATAGCTCAGTCAAAATGCTACTCAAAAGTCAAAAATAAAATAAAAGTAATTGCTAGCTTAATATACTCAATTAAAAAGTACATGCAAGTAAAAGTGCACGCTTTAAAAAGAATACTTAGTAAGTAAAAGTAAAAGTAGCAATGAATTATATAAGAATTGTGGTCCAAAAAAAATCACACCTGTGTGAACCGAGTGTTGCAACTCCCCTCTCCCCCCCCCCTACTCCTCTCTCTCTCTCTCTCTCTCTCTCTCTCTCTCTCTCTCTCATTAGCAGGCACAGCACTATCGTCCAATTTCTTCTCTGTATCGTTCAAATTTCACGCATGCGCACACCACTCGTGCTCATGACTACACACAGGTGCACGGACATTAACACACAAATACACGGACATTGCTGGTTGTAGGACCACTCAAAAAACAGTTTTGGCAATATTCTTGGGGAGGTGTCTCTGTATGGTTTAAGACAATCAGTCACTCATATAGAGCACCGAAGTCCTGACGTAACTCGCTCATCCCTTCGATTCCCCTGGTTTGCGGAAGTAATTTCTCTATGGAGAATAACATGGGGTGATCTTAATATCGTCTACTATAAGCGTTGTGGTCCAAAAATAAACAAGCTGTCTCGGCGTTATTGTCAGGGAGGTGTCTCTGTATCGTTTGCAACAGTCAGTCACTCATATATGATACAGTCTGCTTCTAGCGAAAATCTAACTAATTCAGTAGCAGTAACATTAGCGTTTTCTCTCAGTCAGTTGATTCTTCATATCCATATGAGTGAAGCGGCCGGGGTGACATGTTTATTTTTCAAACACAGTTGTTATATGAGGCGATCTAAAATCCCCCCTATGGGGATTACAATGCAACTAAACAAATACATGAACCTGGGGACTGACGCCCTCTACTGAAAGTGACGTCAGACTTCGGTGCTCTATTGATACCGTCTGTTTCTAGCGAAAATGTAAACTGCAGTAACATTAGTGTTCTCTCAGTCAGTTGATTATTCATATCCATATGAGTGAAACAGTTTATTTTTCAAACACAGTTCTTATATGTGACCGCCTCTGGCAAAATGGTCCTCATCTCGCCTAGAATGAAAAGTGTGTGTGTGTGATTTTTTTTTTTTTTTCATATTAACAGTTTGAATGTTGAAGGTTTTCATTCCAACAGATTATTGATTTGGGCAAATTACATATTTGGTGCTCTATATGCAATGTTATTTTGACAAACAAAACAAAATCTGCCAACCCAAAAGTACGTTACAGCCTTCCTAGAAATGTACTGAAATGTACTACTGTAAAAGTAAAAAAAAAAATGTCTTGGAAATGTACTCAAATAAGAGTAATAAGTATCAAAAACATCTAGGGGAGAGCGGGGTCGGTTGATGCGCATTTTACTAATTCCCTCCCTACACAGAGATTAATTAATTTCAAGTAACCAAACTTTTTTGTGAACAAGATACACTTGTCCTCTCCCATTACCCTGAGTGTTTTTTAATTTTGGTGAAACGAGTCGGACGCAATCGGCAAAGCAAAGTGATCTCGCGCTCAGGAGGACGAAAGGAGGACGCAGGACGAAAGATGAGGAAGTGTCCGACTTTTTGCGTCCGACTCGTTTCACCAAAATTAAAAAACACTTGGGGTAATGTGAGAGGACAAGTGTATCTTGTTCACAAAAAAGTTTGGTTACTTGAAATGAATTAGTCTCTGTGCAGGGAGGGAATTAGTAAAATGCGCGCCGACCGCCCTGTCTCTCCCCCAGTCTCCGCTACTTAAAGCGTGCAAAAACACAAAAGGGTCTGTAGCTCGGTCAATCTTAGGCGGAAATGGATTTTTTTTTGTCTGCGAGGCTTTCGGGCGCTGTGGAATCGAATGACGTCACCGGAAATACGCGACGAAAAGGTGTTGCATGGTATCCAGTGAAAGGTGAAACCGTCCTACCGCACAAACCGACCCCGCTCTCCCCTCAACTACATTTACTCGTTACGGTCCACCACTGTATGGACATCGTTGGTGCCCTCCCTTCTCTGGGTCCGGGCCCACTTGATTGGTAACCAAATGGACCCTTATTAGATCCTTTAACTCATGATGGTGTAAAATGAAACCAAATGGACCAAACGGGTCCATTTGGTTTCATTTTACACTCTCAAGAGTTAAATTATTATTATTGTAAAACATCTTCTGCATAGGTAGAAGGTATAAGAAGTGTTTTGATCAACATTTGCACTATCTCCTAATAGTGCTAACATCAATACAGCATGGAATTGTGAACCTATATCCAACAACAAAATATCCTTTAGTTTTGTGTCTGAGAGTCAGAGATCTCATTCTCTGGTCCGTGGCTCAAATGCAGAATAAATGGTATGAAAAGGGTCAAAAACCACTTGTAACAATCGGCCTTTTGTTTAGAAAGGAAAACTATTAACTAAAGGAAAAAGACGGGATCGGCAGGTTTTTAGCTCAATGAAACTCACATATTTAATAACAAAATAAATCAATCAGGTAAGACAATACACTTGCTTCTGTCCCTATACCAAAATAATAAACATACAAACAAACCAACACTCAATTCCCCAATCCCCTTTCAACCCAACAAAGTCCCAACGTCAGTTGTAAACAACAAACAAAACAAGTTCGTCACGCGAGGCAGGCGCTCTGAATCACGAACGGTCCCGCGACCGTCCTCCTCTCAGTACGCTCGCACAGTATAGTTCCACAGATCCATAAGAAGCGCACGTTAATCCATTGATATCCAACAGAGCACGGATTTCTCTCACCCGCGATGCTCCTCGTTGACCGGCAGTTCATGCATGGACCCAGCTCCGATGACGCAGTCTCCCCAGCGTCCCAACACGGCCGCTTACTCCGTGCTCGGCTGAGCTCGACAGTTTGTTTGTTTAGGCTGCAGGTTGCTAGTAGTTAGTTACGTTAACTTCAACACTAAACACAGACCCTGGCGCCTCTGAGATCTCCTCCTCACACCCGTTCACACTAGTACACAGGTTTTTCACTTCCTGCACCACACCCTCTATTTGTCAAGTGGCGTGTGGCAGCAATCACTGTCATGCTAATCAGGCCCATTACCTCCCACATAAATTGGAAGTGCACATATCACAGGGTTTCGCATGTATTCATATCACACGTATACAATCACACACATTGGAAAAAGCAGCTAATAATAATATAATGTGCATTTTGTCACAGTCCCCCCCCCCCCAGCTGGAAGCTAATTCTCCAAGTCCTCCCAAAGGAGGGGTTGAGGTTGACCACATTAAAACATTTCTACTTTCTGGTCCCTTCCAATTCAAAAGGTATAACTAAAGGCCCAATCTGTCTCGTCATCTAGCTGAACCTGACCACTTCGGGGGCACTAGCTTTGACGAGCATGCTTCAAAAGGTTTTGAGAGTGGATGTGCTCTCGGCCCGACCAAAGCGTCTGGCTGGGACTGCGCACGTCTCTGCCAGGCTCTAACATATTTGGCTTCTCTGGCCCGGGAGACACCCCCCCTCCCCCACCTTCGTCCAACTTTTTTGACCATGGCCCACTCGTTGTTGTAGCCAATGGTGACCAGCAGCATGGCGCTTCCTTCCCCACCTCTCAAGATCGGCCCCGTCGGGTCGACCCCAAGACCTTGCCCTGCCCGGTCTCCCTGAGTAGACTGTAACATCACGGACGGCTTACAGTTACCTGGCCTGCCCTGCTGACAAACGTGGCACCTCGTAACGTACTCCCACACGTCTCTGCGGACTGACGACCACCAGGCCACCTCGAGGATCCTAAGGAGAGTCTTTAGTCTACCTGGATGACCCCTCGTCCTGCGGTCGTGGAAGTGTTCCAGGAAACAGCGGATCAGGCTTTCTGGCACCACCACCTGAAGCTTCCGGCCAGAGTCTCTGGTCGGCCGCCTCCGATATAGGATTCCCTGGACCTCCTCATACCCACCGCGACGGGTTCGTGGGTCGGACTGGACTAGACCTCCCAGTAGACATCCGAGCTTAGGATCCGCATGCTGAGCCTCGTTTAGGCCACGCAGAGTTACCTCTGCCGGCCACTTCTGGGACAGGTATTCCACCTCAGGTGGGTCACCTTGGCCCCGCGGCCCTGGGGTGGCACCACCACCGACTCTCGATGGTGGCAATTTCCCGTTGACATGCTGCACCAGTTTGACACACGTGGGTGCGACCCGAGCTCCTCTCCCTGGCACGTTCTTGGGCCCCTTGTCCCTACATTGCGATTCAGCCTTCTTGGTGCTGGAGGGCAGGCCATTGGAGGCCTGACAACAGGGAGTAGGCCTGCTGAGGGTCCGACCGTGAGGGTTAGGTAGAGTATCGGTACCGGCCATTTTTATTTCCGACACCTTCCCGTTCCATCTCTCATCTACCCTCATGAAACACTTTTTCTGTGACTGTTCAATAGAGCTGTCGATGAGAGATTCCATCTCCCTCATTCTGTGATCTACGTACCCCCTTAGGCTCTCTTCCCTGTTTGCAATACTCTCCATTGCTTTTTCAAACTGCCCCTGTCTGTACTGCACCAGATCTTCGAGGGTTTGCAGCTTGCTCTTAATCAAGGCCAACTCAACTGTAATGTTAATGCCCTCACATCGCTCCATTGTTTTTTCACAGCTTTTTTTTTTTACAGTGTATAATAGTTGTATGGTCTTAGCCGTTGTTTTTTTTACAGTGTATTGTTTTTTTGTACCTTTTTAACAACAATCATCAAATGGTGGTTTCACTAATTAAACTTACACCTGCGATCCCCGTATGGGCCACCACCTGTAACAATCGGCCTTTTGTTTAGAAAGGAAAACTATTAACTAAAGGAAAAAGACGGGATCGGCAGGTTTTTAGCTCAATGAAACTCACATATTTAATAACAAAATAAATCAATCAGGTAAGACAATACACTTGCTTCTGTCCCTATACCAAAATAATAAACATACAAACAAACCAACACTCAATTCCCCAATCCCCTTTCAACCCAACAAAGTCCCAACGTCAGTTGTAAACAACAAACAAAACAAGTTCGTCACGCGAGGCAGGCGCTCTGAATCACGAACGGTCCCGCGACCGTCCTCCTCTCAGTACGCTCGCACAGTATAGTTCCACAGATCCATAAGAAGCGCACGTTAATCCATTGATATCCAACAGAGCACGGATTTCTCTCACCCGCGATGCTCCTCGTTGACCGGCAGTTCATGCATGGACCCAGCTCCGATGACGCAGTCTCCCCAGCGTCCCAACACGGCCGCTTACTCCGTGCTCGGCTGAGCTCGACAGTTTGTTTGTTTAGGCTGCAGGTTGCTAGTAGTTAGTTACGTTAACTTCAACACTAAACACAGACCCTGGCGCCTCTGAGATCTCCTCCTCACACCCGTTCACACTAGTACACAGGTTTTTCACTTCCTGCACCACACCCTCTATTTGTCAAGTGGCGTGTGGCAGCAATCACTGTCATGCTAATCAGGCCCATTACCTCCCACATAAATTGGAAGTGCACATATCACAGGGTTTCGCATGTATTCATATCACACGTATACAATCACACACATTGGAAAAAGCAGCTAATAATAATATAATGTGCATTTTGTCACACACTGGTCTGACCAATTAACCCATTCTGACCTGAGATCAGATTCATACGAGGTTTCCACTGGGACACACACTGGTCTGATGAACCCATTCTGACCTGAGATCAGATTCTAAAAATGTCAGTCGTTCTTCGATTTTTCAATAGCTAAAGCATAACATGATGCTATAACACCAAAATGGGTTCCCGTTCAGAATGGGTTAAAATGCCAACATTAGCATTATTTTAATGATAAATCAATGGATTGGAAGCAATGGCGCAGTATACTGTACTTGAGAGAAAAAATATTTTATTTAACTAAGATTTTATTATTTATATCTTAGTGTTTTGCCTAGTTCTATTTGGGACTCTCCCAGTGGACCCCGGCCCACAGGTTGGTTAACCCATTCTGAACGGGCACCCATTTCGGTGTCAGCATCATGTTATGCTTTAGCTATTGAAAAATAGCAGATCTACAAGCTCATATCGCGCCACCGAGTGGCGCGATACGAGCTTGTAGGTCTGCTATTTTTGAACAATCGAAGAACGACTGACATTTTTTTTAATCTGATCTCAGGTCAGAATGGGTCAATCAGACCAGTGTGTGTCCAGCGGAAACCTCGTATGAATCTGATCTCAGGTCAGAATGGGTTAACCACTGGTGTATCCAACGCCATCGCTCCGGAACGCTCTCACCTACACGACTCTCGCACACGACACGCGCCGGTGCACGGCGTGCACGTGTCACGTTCTCCCTTTCACCCGAGCTTTTGATGTGTCGAAAACCAAGAGGCAGTTGTTAATTAAAGCTTTGAAAGGATAATGCTGGTCTGAATGTGTGTCTGTTAAGAGTCACAAAAGGCATCTAATTAAAATTGGAAATGAATCCTAGGGCTTCTCTCTCTCTCTCTCTCTCTCTCTCTCTCTCTCTCTCTCCCTCTCCACGTCTCTCCTCCTGCTGCCAGAGAGACGAGGAAGGAGATTGAAGCTAAAGCAGTAGCGCAGACGGCTGCGTATTAACACATTCTGACCGGGCACCCATTTTGGTGTCGGCATCATGTTATGCTTTAGCTATTGAAAAACAGCAGATCTACAAGCTCATATCGCGCCACCGAGTGGCGCGATACGAGCTTGTAGGTCTGCTATTTTTGAAAAGAAATCGAAGAACTGACATTTTTAGAATCTGATCTCAGGTCAGAATGGGTTCGTCAGACCAGCGTGTGTCCAGTGGAAAACCTCGTATGAATCTGATCTCAGGTCAGAATGGGTTAAAAAGTCAATGAGTGGAGGACGGTGAGTGGTATGAATGGTGTTGTCGCCTGCGGTGCAGGATCTAGTACGGCGCTCTCTATACCAATGGAGGCAGTGTGGGCGGCTGCCCCTATAGGGGGGCAACCGTAGTATATCGGCACATACTTTTTGAAATGTCTATGAGGAAAATGAACGGAGAATAATTTCCTGGGCCCTGGTAGGGGGCGGGACTGCAACGCTCTATAGCCCATTCTGACCTGAGATCAGATTCATACGAGGTTTCCGCCGGACACACACTGGTCCTGATGAACCCATTCTGACCTGAGATCAGATTCTAAAAATGTCAGTCGCTCTTTGATTTTTCAAAAATAGCAGACCTACAAGCTCGTATCGCGCCACTCGGTGGCGCGATATGAGCTTGTAGATCTGCTATTTTTAAATAGCTAAAGCATAACATGATGCCGACACCAAAATGGGTGCCCGTTCAGAATGGGATAGGGCTGTTACTGCTATACCAGTGACAGTAGTGAGGTGACAGAGGCTATAGTTAGTCTGCTGTGTGTCTGTCATTGAGGACGAGGAGCAATCTGAACAAGTCACAGTCACCTGCAGTGAGTGACATCATACCGGATGACCCAGCTCTTTGGCCAGGGAAGCTGAGTGATAGGGAGCGTTGTGACAAGAGTGTAGTGTAGAGTGGTATACCCAGGGGGGCAGTGAAGCCAATTCAGTATTTAAGTCCGACGTCATTTTGTAGTGCTACGTTACGTCCGGGTCCAAGTGGCACCAGCTCCCGTCCGCATCTCATTGTAAATTGAATATCTAAACGCGTGAATCTTTTTACAGTGACGTTATTTTTCAGAAAGGAAGCCATTGAGGGTTAAAATGGGTCTTAATGCTTCCAACTCGAGTGGAATTATTAATGTTTTGTACAAGTGTCCATGACAACAAAAATATATGATGTGGAGACAATAAAGACTATTATTATCATTATTATTGAAGGTGGCAACAGTCCATTTGATCGGTAAAATATTTCTGGGGTATATTTAGAATGTGTGCAGGCTTGAGTATGTTGAATCTAGTTTGCATTATGAGGATTTAGTTGACACAATAAAATAAAATGGCGATAGTATTCCATGTGGGGCAGACGGCCTGTCACTGTCAGATTTGGTAGAGCAGTGCAGCTTTGTTGTTGCGAGGAAAGCGGTAAAATGAGACTTTCGTGGTTGTTTTCGTCTCAGATTTAGTCCGACGGAGCGTCACAGTATAACTCCATGGGGACACAAAAGCGACACAAAAGTTGGACCCGGAAGTATCTCAGGAGGGGGCGCTCACGTCACAGCTAAAATACTGAATAGTGTCTGAAGCCAGTAGGAAATCCTGACTTCCTGAAAGTTCATATAATGGCCTGTTGTGGCGCTGTCATTGGGCCCAAAAAAAACCATAGAGGTCCATGTATTTGGGCCCAACTTCACCTAGACTGTATTACCTTAATAAACATGGTCATGAATACTTCCAGTCACTAGTTTAAATTCTAATTTCTAATGTCATAATATTCTTTTTGGAAAATTATGGTCCCATTTATTTAAAAAAATTACCATAAAGTCGAGTATGTTCTGAGGGGAGTGGCTACCTTTACAGTCTATGATCGGGATCCACCCCCCGCTCAAGTCAAAATAAAAACCAACGAAGAAGAAGGGGGGGGAAGTCCCGCCTCGTTGTCTGGGCCAGCCAATGGCCAGCTGGGCCCAAACGGATCTAGAAAGATGGCGATTTGCTGACAGGCTTCATCTTACGTCCATATCAGACCCGGAGAACGCTTTGTCCATATTTTTTTGGTCTAAGGGTATACCAAAGACCACTTTTGGAGCTCGCCCGTTATGCCTTGAGGGGGTTTCCAGGTGGTCCCCAGTTAAACTTAAATGGTGTAGAGACGGTAACCGAATGGCCCCCTTTAGATATTTAACTCTTGATATAGTGTAACATTAAACCTGGGTTTCATTTTAAGCTCCCACATGCCAATACAGCATGGAATCTTATTCAACGCCAACAACATTAATATTCTAAGAGTTTTGGGTCCGAGAGGCCAAATGTCATCAAATTGTGGTCCGTGGTTTAAATGCAGAATGACATAATTGACCTCGACATGAAAAAGGGTCGAGAACCACTGCATCTAAACGGAACTGCGACGCCTCAGTGTTGCACAATGCACTCTCCTCGCCCGAGTTCACCCATCTAAGGAGGAGGTTTGACACAAACATTATTAGTTTAGCTATCATTTCATATTATTGGCACGTCATGAATTCTGATGTCAAGACTTGTAATATACCTTAGCCTCGGGGTGCTGTAATATTAACCCATTCTGACCTGAGATCAGATTCATACGAGGTTTCCACTGGACACACGCTGGTCTGATTAAACCCATTCTGACCCGAGATCAGATTCTAAAAAATGTCAGTCGTTCTTCGATAAAAAAAAAATAGCAGACCTACAAGCTCGTATCGCGCCACTCGGTGGCGCGATATGAGCTTGTAGATCTGCTATTTTTAAATAGCTAAAGAATAACATGATGCTGACACCAAAATGGGTGCCCGTTCAGAATGGGTTAAAGCTTCAGCCTGTACTGTATATTTCAGTAACCAAGATGGATGATGATAACAATAATGTGCTTTTTTCTTTCTCCACGTGTAGATAGGGTCGATATGACTCCATAACATCTTGTTATGGGTTTATTCCTTTGCATGGGTAATAAATAATAATCCAGCATATGGTTCCACCGCTAGGATATTTAGATTTATTTTCACTGTAATGTATTTCAACTGAGATCCTTAGAAAACCTACATTGCAGTCCAGGACATTCAAACCAAAAGACTGACAAAAATGTGATATTCTTTTCCCCCATTGTCAAGCAAAACACAAAATGTCATTGGGCCTACCAAACCATTATGTATCCTTCCAGCCCTTTATTCAACCGGAACGAGAGGGTTCAGGGGTGGAAAGCTGACGCTGCTCAACGTATTTACAAATGCAATTCATTGAATCAATATTGAACAGTGCGAGCGCTGCTAAGGGGCCCCATTTACCGTAAACATCTCATTTCCTTGCTGAGATCCGGGGGGTGGGTGGGTGGGTGGGTTGGGAGGATAGGCGTGCATTCCATTTGCCCCGAGGTTGTCTCCAGCTATTCAATTCGAGCCCATCCGCACAGTGCCTAACCCATTCTGAACGGGCACCCATTTTGGTGTCAGCATCACGTTATGCTTTAGCTATTGAAAAATAGCAGATCTACAAGCTCATATCGCGCCACCGAGTGGCGCGATACGAGCTTGTAGGTCTGCTATTTGACTGACATTTTTAGAATCTGATCTCAGGTCAGAATGGGTTCATCAGACCAGTGTGTGTCCGGCGGAAACCTCGTATGAATCTGATCTCAGGTCAGAATGGGTTAATGCCTTGGCTCCGCCAATGGTCCATTCGGCTGTATTTATGGGGCCCTATAGCAGGTGTCATTGACTTAGAGAAGATTGTGCACAGAAGACAGAGATTGCCTGCCGGGCAACGTCGATGCATGCAGATGATGTGCAAAGGATGGGATCTGTGCAACAGGCCATGAGTTTTAACCCATTCTGACCTGAGATCAGATTCATACGAGGTTTCCGCCGGACACACACTGGTCTGATGAACCCATTCTGACCTGAGATCAGATTCTAAAAATGTCAGTCGTTCTTCGATTTTTCAAAAAATAGCAGACCTACAAGCTCGTATCGCGCCACTCGGTGGCGCGATATGAGCTTGTAGATCTGCTATTTTTAAATAGCTAAAGCACAACACGATGCTAACACCAAAATAGGTGCCCGGTCAGAATGGGTTAACCAATTACAGCCCAGCATCAGTATTGTGGAAGGAAGCTTTCGCTGAAAATAGCAGAACACACTCTTGGGTCGCGTTCATGTGAGCTTTATTGTCGATCGGCCATTTTCAGATATAGCTTCCCCCGCAATAACAGAAAAGATACTAGTATAGCGGCCTGAGGGACTCCGCTCAGCCACATGGAGTTTAAGTGATTAAAATGAGGAACAAAAGATACAAATATAGACAAATCGTGAAATGCATTTGTATGGTTATTTGTGGCCTGGTTTTCTTATTGATTTTTTCAAGACGAGGCACGATGAACATTCAGATTATAAAATGATAACACGCGCACTGAAACACACACACACACACACACACACACACACACACACACACACACACACACACACACACACACACACACACACACACACACACACACACACACACACACACACACACACACACACACACACACACACACAGTTTGAGCCAAGATATCTGGACATACCTGGTATCTTTAAGCACTACAAGCAAACAGAGCACTGTTAGGTTATCTCAACGTCGCACCTAATCAGGTAATCCTTAAACAATTTCAGATAAAACGAGAGGGAATAAGTATCCACTCAATTGCCAAAAAGGCTTTGATAACCTTGAAATTTCACTGGCAAAGAAATGCTCTACTGTAGAATGTTTCAGACCGACATCCTATTCCAACACAAATACCTTTACCATTTAAGAAACAAGAAGCATAACAGTAAAATGAACTATCTGTCAAGAAGACAAGTGAGCAAGAGTTTACATTATTAACATCTGCAGAAGTGGCTTATCTTAAGGTCAAACACGACTTCGTTACCCAACTATGGAACGCCCTACCTTAAGACTAAATCTGTGTCATGTTTTAAATACGTTAAGGCTTTCTCTTAATTACCTTTTGCATACCTTTTTTTGTGTATGCTTGCATGTTGTGCCTGCTGTCATTCAATTATATCTTGTTGTAGCTGTGACTACGTTGTTATTGTTTTTTACCCTGTCATGTAAAGCACTTTGTGATTATGTCTTGAAATGTGCTATATAAATAAATTCCTTATCATTATCCATACCTCCCATTGCTATAGACAATACAGTGCCACCGCTGTCTGTCTTTCCTGATTCATGTTCGGGAAATTCAGACTCCATCCAAGCAATCAGACGTTTCCGGAGATGACGCTCCCATAGACCATCTGCTTCACCACCTAACCTAACTGTCTACCCCCAGATGACGCTCCCATAGACCATCTGCTTCACCACCTAACCTAACTGTCTACCCCCAGTACAACGTAATCTGGGTTCCTAGAAGCTTTCAACAAGGAAACTGCTCCCTATAGCTGGGGGAAACTTCCAGTCTTCCACACCACTTTCAATCTATATTTTACACCTCTGGATCGCATTGCACCTGTCCTATATGTCGATCACTGCCACACATCTTCAATAAAACGGACAACGCATATCACAATGAATACTCCCTTTAAGGTTTTAACCCATTTAGGCCTGAACAAGATGTCTTCTTAATCCTGACAGTTTTCTGAAATACCTATGTTTCTAGGCCTATATCACTCAATATTTCATGTCAAGGACACCCAAACATTATCTGTAATTGGCCTCCGACCCCCATCTGAAAATATTTGTTCCAGGGACCTCCCCAGAAGCAAAGATTTTAGTTAAAAACGCTTAAAAAAAGATATTCCAAATTTGAGGCACATTTTCACGATTTTTCAAAAATAGCAGACCTACAAGCTCGTAGAGATCTACAAGCTCGTATGAGCTTGTATATCTGCTATTTTTCAATAGCTAAATTATAACAATGTTTAAAACACCAAAAGGGGTTCCCGGCCCAAAATGGGTTAAAGGTTTTATGACATTCATTTTCATTTATTTTTCATTTTCATTTTTCTTTTAGGTTTTATGACCTCAATTACACCCAAAAAAACTGAACTTTGAACATTCAGTGGATTTTCTGTGGTCTGAAGTTTTCTTTGGGGTTTTTTGGGCCTTTTGAGCTACAATGAAAACAGGCAACACAGTGAAACAGTGACATCTGCTGGCAAATCCCATTGACATATATGGGATTTGCAGTAAGTGATGTCACTTACTGCCGGCAAATCAGAGCACCTGTTTGAGCCAGAAAACCCAAGATCACAGAAAATCTACTGAATGTTAAAAGTTCATGTTTTTTGGGTGCAATTGAGATTAGAAAACCTAAAAAAAACAATTCCAAAACCTTTTTTTTAATGTCACAATCCCTTTAAGGGAGCGATTACATTATGATTTTTGTTATATTTATGTTAATAACAGTGTTATGCCAATAGTTGCTGGCCTATACTTAATATCCGCAGTTGAGCACAGCTCAGCAGTGGACCCCAGCGGGCCCACGGAATCACTAAATTAATTAACTTTTAAAGTCCTGTTTTCTTCGAGCCGTGGTCTTTACCTCGTGAACTGTGAACTAATGGACGTGTCTGTCTGGCTGGCTGGCTGCGATCGGATTCACAGCCATCGGTAATGAATGGGGGCCAATAACTCATTATTCCAGCCCGGAGACGGGGGACACGCGGCTGTATTGAAAGCTCAGGCTGGCTGCAGACACATCACTTTCTCAGAGAGAGTCCCCCGTCTGCACCGACCGGGCGGAGGGTCACGGATGTTGCTGTTTCCATGGCTACAAACGGTGCTGGAAAGTAATTAGGTACATAACCCATTCTGACCTGAGATCAGATTCATACAAGGTTTCCGCCGGACACACACTGGTCTGATGAACCCATTCTGACCTGAGATCAGATTCTAAAAATGTCAGTCGTTCTTCGATTTTTCAAAAAATAGCAGACCTACAAGCTCGTATCGCGCCACTCGGTGGCGCGATATGAGCTTGTAGATCTGCTATTTTTCAATAGCTAAAGCACGACATGATGCTGACACCAAAATGGGTGCCCGTTCAGAATGGGATAATATACGTAAGTACAATTTTGAGGCATTTGTACTTTACTTGAGTAGTTCCAATTTACAGTTCTTACTCCATTACGTCTCGCCTCGGTTCCAAATAATTGTACTTTTACTCCGCTACATTTATTTGAAAACGTTAGTTACTTTGTAGATTTTGATCGCAATACGGCACACTGCATGACCTTTGACCTTGTAGATATGCTATTTTCAAAAGATTGTTATACATTTGTAACTTTAAATGGGACATTCTGCACAATGAGTGCTTTTACTTGTTGTACTTTAAGTACATTTTGACACCAATAATTTAGCAGTTTTACTCGAGTACATTTTGAATTCCGGACCTTTACTAGTAAAAGTAAGTAAAAAAAGATTTTCCACCACTGGCTACAAAGCCGCTCTGCCCCGCCAAAAGAAGATCTACTATTTCTTCTTCTTCTTCTTCTTCTTCATCTTATTCATCATCTTCTTCTTCTTGCTTGATTAGTGTGTGAAAGAGCAGTGATTAGGGGATGATGTAGCATTATGAACACATGATTTGCCTGCCAAGATCACCAGTGATATTCAGAGCGGTGTCAGCAGTAATCTCCCATACTCCAGGCGCTTTGGCAGGCTACCAATTTGCTTGTATGTTTTGTCAGAGGCTGTTACATCATGCATGTAGTATGATGTTCAGTGAACCCATTTCCTGCACGCACGCGTGTGTGTCAAATTTGCATGGTTGGCGAGTGTGTGTCTGAATTGATGCTTGTGTCGACTCTGGAAGCGCATAGCTTTTTTTGTCCTCCACTATGCTGCAGGCTGCGTGCGCACGTGCGCGTGTGTGCGCGCGTGTGTGTGTGTGTGTGTGTGAGTGTGTGTGTTGGGGGGGTTTCTAGTAATTGGTGTAGACACTTTCACTGTTATTAACCCATTTTGGTGTCAGCATCATGTTATGCTTTAGCTATTGAAAAATAGCAGATCTACAAGCTCATATCGCGCCACCGAGTGGCGCGATACGAGCTTGTAGGTCTGCTATTTTTTGAAAAATCGAAGAGCGACTGACATTTCTAGAATCTGATCTCAGGTCAGAATGGGTTAATCAGACCAGTGTGTGTCCAGTGGAAACCTCGTATGAATCTGATCTCAGGTCAGAATGGGTTAAGGGACCAAGTCCGAATACCTTATTGTATTTGTCGGTTTTTCTTCTCCATCTTCTTCTTCATCTCCTTCCGCCAAAAAATAACAGTTCTGGCTGGACCGTGCAGTCGGTTTTCACGAAACTTTGCAATATGGTAGAGGCCATGCCAAACGGTGAGGACCTCTGACCTTTTGACCTCTGACCTTTTGATCACCCACCATTTTGAATTATATGAAAAACTGTTCATCCCGGGATCTGTGATGAAAATGCACGAACATCTCTACACGTTAACTTTGGACCTATACGGACAAAAAAAAGTTCTACACACAATCTATGGACCATTATCTGAAATCCCAGTTGAAGAGAAGTTTGTACGCGAAAATGTGTATAGGCTACAAAAAATATAGCCGCAAGCAGAGATAACAGGCACACTGAACAGGCTTAAAGGGACACTTCACCCTTTTGGCAAAAAAATATATGTTAATGACGTTTAGAAGCTTTAGAACACTTTCCTGGGGGGCTTTATGTGTGTAATATGTGGTTTTAGATATTTTAGATTGTAGCAGTGAGCCTGTTGTCTCTGATGTCATGGACACTGGGCTCACTTCCTTCCTGGACTACATGTTGTCTCAGTAAGACAGCTCTCCCCCTATCCGCAAGGAGGAGCAGTGCACCAAAGAATTATGGGAATTGTAGTCCAGGAAGGTAGTGAGACGAGTGTTCATGACATCAGAGACAACAGGCTCACTGCTACAATCTAAAATAACTAAAACCACATATTACACACATAAATACCCCCAGGAATGTGATCTAAAGCTTCTAAACGTCATTAACATATATTTTTTTGCAAAAAGGGTGAAGTGACCCTTTAACTCATGGATCATATGTCTGTCTCTCTGTTTGTCTGCCTGTCACAGCTGCAATACCGCTGGGTGACCTAAAGTGGCACTCACTGTTGAGCAACCTTAAAAGGGCTTATTGCTTGGTCCCGTCTTAGCGCTGCTTGCAGCCGTATTCTTTCATTATTCTTTTAACTATTTGGGGCCACTGAGCTTGTTCTCTATTGGATTATCCATGTTATTTTCTTCCACCACCGCAGATAAGAACAATGTATTCATCTCTCTGAACCTCATACTCTGGATGGAACCCACCAATACAATCCGTTCTAAGTAAAAAAAAGGAGAATTATATTAGCCGTGCATACTGTTGAATTGCCTACGTTGATACAATGAGAAATAAACAATAGGCCCTTTAACGTGCAATTTAGTTTACTGGGTCAGAGCATGCTCGTATACTGTGTGCAATGTGTGTATGCATGCAGCATACACTTTTGGCCTGCATTTATTCTACTTTCCAGGGCTCTGAGAAAACTCAATCTTCCCGAATATATCTCGCCGCTCCCGAGGGGTTTGAACCGACGACCCGCCACAGTAGCCGCTGTAGCCTAGACACGTTTCCCTCATTTCCACATTGACACGGCAAAGCAAAGAGTCAAGTAGACACAGCGGCAGCAGCAGCAGCCCCCTCGCAGCAGCCCCCGCGCAGCCTCACAAACACCAAACGGACGCATTCCCCAATGAGCCTCTTGGCCCCGCGGAGAGAGAGAGACGCCGCCGCCGCTGCTGCTGCTGGTGGACTGGCCGTAGAGAGTCCCACACGACGCCTCCCAGTGATGTGTGCCTGCCTCCATTGTGTCGGCTGTGTTCTTCGCTCTGCTTCCCATGTGTCAGAACGCCTCACGTCCCCGCCGTGTTACATCTCTCCCCTGGCTGCACTGCCACTTCCTGTATGCTTCACGCAATCTCTCTCTCTCTCTCTAACACACACACACTCTCTCTCTCTCCCTCCGGTTTCCGTCTTTCTTCCTCAGTCAGCCTCCACCTCCTAATCGCCTCTCTCTCTCTGCCCTGCTGAATGGAGGCAGGTCAGAGTGACATGCTATTGTTATGATGTGTCATTGTAGCGCGTCGTGTGTTCCTGCCTATAGAAATTAAGTGCATGCCGCAGGAGCAGCGGCAGAGTCACCGCTCAAGTGGAATGGAAATAGGATGGATCGTCGGCTCTTGGCTTTTTGTTTCAACGACCACCATCAAAGCACCGACCGTATATAGCCTAATATTGATTTAGCCATTTCGCTCTTGTTGTGATAGTGTGAGTAGCCTAATAAAGCTTATAAATGTATCTGTGCATAGTTTAGGTTGGGGGCAGGGGGAGAGTGAGCATCTACACATGCATGTATAGCTTCTAGTGTGGCAAATCTTGTCCTGGAGTTATTATTTATGATGGAGTGCATGACATACAGGTATAGTCTACACATACATGTCTGTTTTAACTCTCTGTGGAGGTGACAACGTGTTCTACACTGCCCTCTTTTGGAGGAATGGAAAACTGCGTGAAGTGTGAGCACAGCGGTGAAGGGAGGAGGAAGGGATAGATGCACATAAGGGATGATGATATGAACACACACACACACACACACACACACACACACACACACACACACACACACACACACACACACACACACACACACACACACACACACACACACACACACACACACACACACACACACACACACACACACACACACACACACACACACACACACACACACACACACACACACACACCATTTTGGGGGATCCTTGACATTAGTGTTGATGTTTACAGCAAATTCTCATTTAGTTTTACTCATATAGTCTTTTGAATGGAATTTCCATTTAGTCATATTTTCTGAAACATCCGTTTTAGTTTTTTAGTCTATTTTTAGTTGAATAAATCTACAGTTTGGCACGGCTTTATATGGCATAGTTGTAACGGCTGGTGTTGCATATAGCCGATCTACAAGCTCACAACACATCGCACCCGTAGATGGGCTATCTCTTCAGAGCGCAGCACCCGAGGAGAGCACAACCAAACACCAAATGGTGTTTATTGTGTTAAAGAATGTCATGATTGTTTTTAGGATTGATTTTAAAATTATTTTACTTATCTATAAAGCTCTCAATGGTCTCGCACCTTCCTACCTACATGACTGCCTGCCTAAATATGTCCCAAACCGCCCGCTAAGGTCTTCCACTGCTGGCCTGCTCGCTTTGCCTAAAAAAATGGCAACTAAAAAATACGGGGAAGCAGCTTTTTGCTTCTACGGGCCGTCGGCATGGAACAAGCTCCCACTGTACCTTCGTCAGGCAGCCTCTGTAGACATTTTTAAAGCTCAGCTCAAGACCCACCTCTACAACATTGCTTTTAAGTGATCTTATATTTTTTTGTTATTCATGTCCTCACTGTATTGCATTACTGCTTGTTTTTTAATGTCGTTGCCTTGCTTTTCTTTTATTCTCCATTGTTCTGTAAAGCACTTTGAGCTGCATTTCATGTCATGAAAGGTGCTATACAAATAAAGTTTCATTATTATTATTATTATTATTATATTGATTGACAAGAAATCTACACTTTTCAGGCAAGAATATTCAAAGTTTTGGGTCCGATAGACAAAATCTTATAAAATGGTGGCTTAAATGCTGAATAAATAATAGACCTCGATATGATAAAGGTTGAAAACCACTGATATAAGTTTTATTATTATTATTATTATTATTATGAATTCTCTGTCTCTAGTGCCCAGTTTTTAGTCTTGCCTCCTTGCATGTTGTTTGTATTCTTTTTACTATATTATCTGGCTGCAAACCAATTTCCCGCAAGGGACAATAAAGCGAACCTTGAACCTTTGTGTGTCTAAGGGGGCTTAATTGAGCCCCTGCCCTTTTACCCGTCTGTAAAACAACTGCCCTCTCCAGACCACGAATGCAGCGTTTACAGCACTATGGTGAAATAAATGCAAATTGCCTTTCATCCCGTTTCCATCCCATATACCGGAAGGCAGCATTCAGGAGAATTGCTCTTATTCCGAAGTCTTCTGAACTTGAGCGCAGCTTCTTGCGTTGAACTGATTTGTTTCGAAATCCATGTCGTGCACTGCATCTCCAGTATACAGTAGCTAAAGAGTGTAGGGATAATATTTCCGGTACGGGATTTCAGCGCCTGCCTCTCTAAGGCCTCTTTTAGACGGCGACCATCTCCATATAACACGTCAAAGTCCCGTTGCGTTCTCATTTTTTCTTACCCTTTACACGAGAACGCACACGTTATGATATGATGTGCTATTATGCTATACTGTCGCTAGGTGGCGATAACGGGCTGCCAAATAGACAGGTCACCCACGTACAAGAAGAAGAAGCCCTTCAAAGCAGCGCAACACTGCTCTGGGCGCGCCACGGGATGGTATATATTTTATAATACATTAGGCTACATAAACGCTGCTGCCGCGGCTGCCGTCTATCACAAGGCTTTTTATTTACATCATGGTTTTACATTCAACATCGCTGATGAGCAGCACTTTGTAGGCGAGGAGGGAGGCTTGTTCAGGAACTCCATTATATCATAATGATATGGCTCTGCATCAATGTAATAAACATATGCGCTGTGAGCCAACGTGAGCCATGATGTCATAAGTTTTGCGGATTCACCGTTTTGCCTGTTTATATGGAGACCAGAGGGAACGGTGTTCTCAAAGATTTCCACTCTGGGAGGTGGTTTCACTTCGTTGCGTTTTCACCTCCTGAGAACACGGTTCTCGTCTAAATGACAGCAGCAAACGATACTTTATTTTGACGTTTTATTTGAACACCATCCTCGTGTAAATAGCACCTAAGACTCTCTGCACATGCCTGGCTCCGGGTACACAGCACATAGATCACAGTATAGTGTGAAACAGGAATAGCTACGGTGGCATACAGGAAACTGAAGAGCAACACAGACACAGAGGATCAGGGGGAATCCGTGTTTGTATCGGGGGTTCTTTCGGTGCGCTATTCTTAGGAAAGAGTGTAAGAAACACCGCATTGGAACTTCACCAAAGTTTCACACCGATTGACAATCAACTTCAATCCAATTTAATTTCAAAATGCATTTGTCTCTCTATCTCCGCCTCATGCACAAAATGTGCGTGTGTGAGTACGTGTGCGTGTGTGTGTGTGTGTGTGTGTGTGTGTGTGTGTGCGCGCGCCGCACACACGCAAGCTTATACGCATACAGACTGTGAGTGGACTTCCAAACAGATGGATTTATGTAGCCCGGATTTCAACATTTAGACAGTCTCTTGCTCCCTGACCATAGCAGACACACTGCTCCCCAATAATCGCCCCCTTCCACCGCCTGCTCCGTCTCTTCTCTAGCTTTGCACGTGCTGTGCTGCGTGGCGACTATAGAGCCACACAGCGCTCTGACCTCTCAGAGGAGCACAAACGGCACAGAAAGATTTTTTACAATGCGCAATTACAATGCAGGGCATTTAGCAGACGCCACTTATCCAGAGCGAAAGTGCAAAGTGCAAGATTAGAGTAAGCAGAGTATATGCGAGAGGAATCTACAATAATTCCTCTTTGTGCTCATGGGCAAATTACATGTATGTGTCATACATTTGGGTTTAAATGGTCTAACTACTGTAACATGTGTGGTATATATACCGTATAGCCCATATGCCAGAAAAGGACTACATGCATCAAAGCATAATGTCACCTAAGAGTTTAACCCATTCTGACCTGAGATCAGATTCATACGAGGTTTCCGCCGGACACACACTGGTCTGACGAACCCATTCTGACCTGAGATCAGATTCTAAAAATGTCAGTCGCTCTTCGATTTTTCAAAAATAGCAGACCTACAAGCTCGTATCGCGCCACTCGGTGGCGCGATATGAGCTTGTAGATCTGCTATTTTTAAATAGCTAAAGCATAACATGATGCTGACACCAAAATGGGGGCCCGGTCAGAATGGTTTAAGTGGCCCATTACGCCCAACCACACCAAAGTGGTTTGAATTGTCTGAGATTGCCATCCTTAGATGGACATTTGTAATGATTATTGGAGGCAGAATATGAGGCCGGGGGGGCATTTACAGTACACTATCTGAAGTTGGAAGTTCCACTTCAGTATTGTTCATCCTGCAATCTGCCGATAGAGTGCCCGTAATTTACCGGGTACAGAGGCAGTCTCTATAAGACCGCTGGTCCATCACTCTCGGCTCGCCCCATTTAACCGCAAAATAGCTCACAGCGCGTCACAGCTTGTCAATTGGCTATCTTCAGCGACAGATAGCCGACACTAGCATAGAGCCCTGAGGGACAGGGTCAACCATAAGTGTCCCTGCTAATGGCCTCCACAACACAAAGGAAAGAAAAACAGTTGCACTTCCTCTGGAAACTGCCCATGGTTGAGGCAGTGGGTGCTCAGCTTTGAAAATAACTTAAAGGGACACTTCACCCTTTTTGCACAAAAAAATATATATATATATATGTTAATGACGTTTAGAAGATTTAGAACACTTTCCTGGGTTTTATTTTTTTTGTCTGTAATGTGGTTTTAGAAATTTTAGATTTTAGCAGTGTTTTGATGAATTGAACAATGTGGACCCTGTTGTAAACAAGTGTAATGCTTAATTGGGTCGTCCACTCACAGTTAACAGTCTTTGTATTGAGTTTGTGCTTAAAATGTACTGTAAATTCTACAAACTGTTAATACATATTTCAATCAATCAATCAAAAGCCCTGTGTCTCTGATGTCATGGAATGTTCCTTCCTGGACTACAATTCCCATAATGCTTTGGTGCACTGCTCCTCCTTGTGGATAGGGGGAGGGCTGGCTTACTGAGACAACATGTAGTCCAGGAAGTAAGAGAGCCCAGTCGATGATGTCCATGTGACTAATACAGTAAAAAGATGGACTAATACATACAGTGCACACAGGTTTCAGAATGGAGAGATAACAACTGTGGCTAGTGGGTCAGCACTTTATATGTTGCATGTGCAGAGGAGTACAGGCTTTGCACGTAGATTTCCAGTGACTATAGGGAGATAGAGACTATCAACAGAGACTATAGATACGGAAGCAAAATTGTCAGACTCGATAAAATAAATCTATATTTGATAATATGATAGTTTTGATCCATGAAGGATAGTTCAGAACCACCATACTGTACATACCATGGCATCGCTTCCAGAGACGGGACGATCTGAAATCACTGCTGCCGAATAGCGGATTCGATCGAAAAGCAAGTAGGCTGGAGATTAGGAAATGTGGAAACGTCCGAGGTGGCGTTGGTCGCATTGTCTGATTATTACTAACCCGTAAATCTAAGCCTGACTCTAAAGGTCATTACACACTGGCGAATTAGCGACGCGATGCGAATAAGCGATCTGAAAATGCAAAATATTGCATGTTGCAGTTCGCCTGCGAATCTCTGCAAAATACGACACCAGAGCGAACAAATAAAAGCGAAAACGGTCGCATTTTCGCACATTCGCACATTCGCCACTGATGCTTGCATGGACTTCAATTGTTTCTTTTTAAATGCGAATTATTCGCACGAATAAATCGCGTCGCCAATTCGCCAGTGTGTAATGACCTTAACCCTTAACTCAGTCTTAACCAGCCACGTAAGTCAGTTTCACGATGCTTTCGCTTCTGCGGCAGTGATTTCACTTCTGTGTTTCCTATAATCACAGCCAGTAGGCTCCAGTAGAGCCTATACTTGCCCCATTGCATGGTCTTGATAAGTAACCTACTGGACACAGCGAGTGTCCTCCTGAGAGTGTCTAAGTAGAAGCACCGCCCCAGGGAAGTTGCGTTGATGCTTTGCAGAAAAAGGTCAGATTCTCAGGGAAGTACAGATACATGCAACGGCGGTCCCGGCCTATAGACCATTTATTTTCCCTTCCGCAATCTACAGCAAGACGAGCAGATGAAATACATAATTCAAAAGGTCCACGTTAACCCATTCTGACCTGAGATCAGATTCATACGAGGTTTCCACTGGACACACACTGGTCTGATGAACCCATTCTGACCTGAGATCAGATTCTAAAAATGTCAGTCGCTCTTTGATTTTTCAAAAATAGCAGACCTACAAGCTCGTATCGCGCCACTCGGTGGCGCGATATGAGCTTGTAGATCTGCTATTTTTCAATAGCTAAAGCATAACATGATGCTGACACCAAAATGGGTGCCACGGTCAGAATGGGTTAAGGTATACTGGTATAGTGACCTTGCAGACTTGAAATGCATTATTAAATTCCCTGCTGTTGCCTGAATCCAAGTCCTAGCTGTTCACATATACTGTGAGCATAATGGTTTATTGCATGTTGGTTGCCACTGCCCTGCACTTCAAAAGAAAAACACTGTTAACCGCTCAAACCCTATAAGGTCTATACTTTGTTGAATGGGGTCCCCGGGGGTCTATTGGACATCTCCTTTTCCCTCTCCTCTGCATCTAATATAGCTCACAGTGCACTGTGACATGAAGCGTTGAGCATGCGCTATTTTCACCAAATGCTCCTCTATTATGACATTCCCAGAATATAGGGACAATAAGGTACAGTAGGATTCAAGGATTCAAAGATTTCACAGCTGGAAGAAACTGCTCTCACTCGATGTTATATGGTATTTGTAGTAGCACAATTAAAAATGGCCAGACAAATAATGAAGTCTGTGTGTTTGACTATAGGGTTTGACTGGATTGCTGAATTCCTACAATGCCCATAATGCTTTAGTGCACTTCCCCTCCTTGTGGAGAGGGGAGAGGCTGCATGAAGGTGTGACTTTTTAGTCCAGGAAGGAAGTGAGACCACATTTTCATGACAGGTTTTTTTGTCATTAACATGGCATCATGACAAGGAAAGTGTTTCTTGTGTAATAAGCTCTGGTTGCAAAAGGGGTGAAGTGGCCCTTTAACCCATTCTGACTCATATCTGATTCATACGAGGTTTCCACTGGACACCCACTGGTCTGATTAACCCATTCTGACCTGAGATCGGATTCTAGAAATGTCAGTCGCTCTTTGATTTTTCAAAAATAGCAGACCTACAAGCTCGTATCGCGCCACTCGGTGGCGCGATATGAGCTTGTAGATCTGCTATTTTTCAATAGCTAAAACATAACATGATGCTGACACCAAAATGGGTGCCCGGTCAGAATGGGTTAAGGTGTGAACCCTTAACCCCTTGTTGTTGGCGTGGTACCAATAAGCAAACACGTGCACATTCACAACAGCAGCAGCACAACACAACACACACACACACACGTGGGCACCCATGTGTCCCCGGTCAAGAATAATCTCTCTGACTAATTAATATTTCACCGGCATCTTAATATCGGTTCATATACAGCAACGCCGCGGTAATTAGGGAAAAGACTGGGAAGATGATATCCAATTACAGGACTGGCTTTCTTCTCGAATGAGTGAACCGAACGCGATTCATCTTCACCTTGCGTGCCCCCCTGTTGGCTAGGACGACGGAGGGGGGGGGGGGCTCTTTGAAGGAATGGACGCGCGCGTACGTCCCCAGTGGTTTAGGCTTTACCAACCAGTCAACACAGATCAGCCAAAACAACGTCAGGGGTAACGATGAAGGCCGTTCAGATGGGGGATCAGGAGGCTGCTTTGCCAATATGGCAGAGGTCATCTTTTGAACAAGGGGAACAATCTGGCACGTGCACATAATAGTTGCACGTGCACATAATAGTTGCCCGGGCAAAGCCAAGGAAGAAGAAAGCTGCCGGCTACTGTTAAGACCAGGCTAATCTGCAAAAAGTCACATAATGCAAGAATCTTTTCTGAAAAAGCTATGTTTCTATGTCAGTCTATGTCAGTCGTTCTTCGATTAAAAAAAAATAGCAGACCTACAAGCTAACACCAAAAGGGGTTCCCGCCCAAAATGGGTTAAGACCAGGCTAATCGGCAAAAAGTCACATAATGCAAGAATCTTTTAAATAGTAAAAGATAGAAGTGGAATAAAAGTACCACAAAATTGTACATTAAAACCACAAAAACAATTTTAGAATGTTGCCTTGACTATTCCAAAACAGCAGATATAGCCTACAAACTTTTTCTTTTTACTTTCTTTTAACATTCTAATTTTAAATGTTGTAACATAAATCTTCTCCTATGGAGGGTCAGCCTTTTTGCAAAAAATATATATGTTAATGATGTTTAGAAGAGTTAGAACACTTTCCTGGGGGTCTTTATGTGTAATATGTGGTGTTAGATATTTTAGATTTTTAGCAGTGAGCCCAGTATCTCTGATGTCATTGACACTGGTCTCACTACCTTCCTGGACTACAATTCCAATAATGCTTTGGTGCACTGCTCCTCCTTGTGGATAGGGGGAGGGCTGTCTTACTGAGACAACATGTAGTCCAGGAAGTAAGTGAGCCCAGTGTCCATGACAGCAGAGACACTGGGCTCACTGCTACAATCTAAAATATCTAAAACCACATATTGCACACATAGAGACCCCCAGGAAAGTGTTCTAAATCTTCTCAACGTCATTAACATATATATTATTTTGCAAAAAGGAAGTTTCCCTTTAAGTGCAAAAACAAAAGAGTAAAAACGTACAAAAAAAGTACAAAAAAATGGTCAAGTATCTACGTGTGTTGGTGTAATAACCTGGCCGGTTGGACCTTTCCTTTTGTAGCGGGAACAGGAGGCACTTTACAAGGCCCGTTGCAGACTAGAATCAGATTAGTGTCACAGGGGCCACCCGCCTTGAATGCGAGTGGTGTCACGGAGGGGGTCCGTCTGTCAACCGACTCACCCCCCTATAGCTGTGTCATCTCAGGCTGATGGCCTCGTCCCCGCAGACATCAGGAATACAGCGGCCGATGTAATCTGCCCCTCGTCCACCCAGAGAAATGGAAACCACCGTGAGAGAGAGAGAGAGAGAGCTGGAGGAGACCTGGTCAGCCCACGTGTATATCTATATATCTGACACTGACACTCTGGGCTGTGTGACCTGCTAAAAGCGTGTCTCTGTAATAGGAAGGTTCCAATTCAGATACCAGGTATGTGTGCTGTATAACGGAGTCAAAGTGCAAGATGGAAGAACACAGGTTTTGTGCCTGCAGGAACCTTCTCACGGTGAGAACCACTGCAGTATAGTTGACCCAAAATAAATATTTGTTTTCAAATTGCACACCCCATGAAGCCCCTGGCTGAATTCATGGGGATGCTTTGTTTATAGGGTTGCATGCATTCCATCCTGAGACAATCATTTGATGACCAGCAGAGACTCAATGGAGACTCTGGGCCCAGGCCGTAGCGTAACGGTCTGGGCACCGGACTGGTGATCCAGTCGCGGTGTGCCGCGGGTTCGACTCCCGGACCCGACACGGCCTTTACCGCATGTCATCCCCCCATCTCTCTCCCGTTTCCTGTCAGCCTACTGTCTGTCCCTTAAAAAATCAATAAAGGCGTAAGCCGCAAAAAAAATATCTTAAAAAAAAAGTGGAGACTCTGCAAATCTCCGGACTCGGCCATCAAATTATTGGCTCATAGGAATGCGAGAAAAAAAATCTCCAGAAATTCAAGGCTTCATGGGGTGTATATAGTTGATAGAAAATAAGTATTTTTTGGGGGGTGAACTGCTCCCTCCCAGACGGGAACCCCTTTTGGTATTTTAAGCATTATATTATACTTTAGCTATTGAAAAATAGCAGCTGTACAAGCTGGTGCCGCGCTACAAGCTTGTAAATCTGCTATTTTTGAAAAATCGTGAAAATGTGCCTAAAATCTTTGAATATATATTCTTTCAGAACGAACATATTTAACGCAAATCTTTGCTTCTGGAACAACATATTTTCAGATGACGCCCCAGATTTTCTAATTTCGATGTCAATGCCTCGTACGCTGTGATTGGCTGGAAGGATGTACATCATGCATCACCATCATCATGAAATTATGATGATGCACCCCTCATTTGTAAGTATACTTTCAGACAGGCATCGATTAACGCAGACGTCATCTGGACCAACGACCGGTCTGCTCCAGGTCGGAAATAGAATCAAGGTCTAGTCAGTCGCAGGCGTGTGCACAAAACGAGCCCAATACCGCGCTCACGTAAATCTGCTTGCGTTGTTGCCCCTCGACTTGCACAAAAACACCTGCATGTCTCATTAGCCAAATTCCAATACCCAATATCTCGGCCACTCGCTCACTCACACTCGCTCACTCCAGCATGGCAAATGACGGTGAAATTGGTGACCTGCCAAATATGTGACCATCTTGTTCACACAACTATTACATGGAAGTCTTTAAATACATGGCCTGAATACAGTTAGGTTGAACTCTGCTAATGAACAAACTGCAACAATTTACATTAGGACACATTTACATTATGTGATTGTCTACACGGTTGTCACATATTTCAGCAGGTCACCAATTCCACCATAACACCACCTTGCTGGAGTGACTGAGTGCGAGTGAGCGAGTAGCCGAGATTCTGGGTATTGGAATTTGGCTTTCGAAAATGCAGATGAGCATCGCTGCTAAACTGAAAAGGACTTTAACTCAGAGGTATACAGTATACAGGCCTGTAACGGCCCATTTGGAACCCCTTCAAGGACCTACAGCGTGTACCCAGGACCTCACTTTGAGAACCACGTGCGCATCAAGTAACAACGTGCACTTTGGTTACTGTAAGTGTTATTTATGCGTATGCAGAAAGAAAAATCAGGTTTTCTGGTAATCCACAGTGTAAAAAAACGGTCTTGGCCCGTTCCTGATCAGACTTGTTAATGAACTCATTTGAATGCATATATTCTTGCCCTTGTAATTACATAACTGATCGGATTCATTTGGGACAGAACCTGCATGAAAAATGCAGAATTACAAGCCCCGGCACATGGTCCAGAGGACAGCACTTTCCATAAATCAACACAAGCATTTAAAACTACAACTATTTAGAACTGTGTTCTGACAGGCAAGACAAGAAACTAAATTGGACGTTCTTACATCACAATAATATCCCATTCTGACCGGGCACCCATTTTGTACCCATCATGTTATGCTTTAGCTATTTAAAAATAGCAGACCTACAAGCTCGTATCGCGCCACCGAGTGGCGCGATACGAGCTTGTAGGTCTGCTATTTTTGAAAAATCGAAGAGCGACTGACATTTTTAGAATCTGATCTCAGGTCAGAATGGGTTCATCAGACCAGTGTGTGTCCGGCGGAAACCTCGTATGAATCTGATCTCAGGTCAGAATGGGATATACATGACTTTCACAACCAGACTGACAAACCAATACTGACTATACTTTTCCTGCTGCTTAAAATTGGGAGGGGGTGGGGGGTGACTTGCAGGATTGGTCTTTCTTGAACAGATTTTTGATTATGTCTTCTTTTACTTTACTTCTTCTACTTTATATTTCTTCTATCCATTATTTATTCTAGTTCACTTCTTCCATCCCTACTGCAGAGGGAAGTGGCCGCACACGCCAATAGTGCCAATACTTTATTAAGACAAATTAATCCAACGTTTCGGCGGTTAAGCCTTCATCATTGAAAGTTGAAACACCATGGCAGCATTTACTAGTACCAGCATTTAGAACGACATTGTTCTTATTTCATTTTATTTGTATTCTTAATGATTGTGCCAATTATTTTGGAGGCCCACATTCTCATGGACCACCAGTAGTCCCCCCCGACTCACAGGTTGGGAATCACGGATGTATACAGCACCGTATTTGGCTTGTTTTGGACAAACTATATGAATTGCCTACTACACTTTTGATCCTGAAGTTTCCCCACCTTCGAAATGTTCAAAAGCACACTCAAAACCCACCTTTTCAAACTGGCTTTCCCTACATAACCCCCCCCCACACACACACACACACGCACATACACACACACACACACACCCTTCTTGTTTGCCCCTCTTTTGATTTTTATTCCTAGTTTTTAACCTTTTAAACCTTTTAATTTGTTTTCTAATAAATATGTCTGTATTTCTTTCTGTAAAGCGACTTTGGGTACCTAGAAAAGCGCTATATAAATCGTATATATTATTATTATTATTATTAACACAGCAATGCATAAACAAGACCAAAACACTCACAAGGACAACAGCGGCAAAACTTTCGAGCAGGTATAAACTCTGATACGTGACCGATCTAGGAAAACAAAAGAGCTAAAAGGAGAACACACGCATGCACATATAGATTCAACCACTGAATGGCCTTTCCGCTTGGCCTTTCTAAACAACATATGGTGCATCTTGTCTACTGGCATATTCATATATTCCGCTGTGTTCTTTTTTTATTATTATTATTATTATTAGAACAAACATTTACATAACTCTCCCCTTGGAGTCCAGGCATCTCAGATATGTGAACATGCAGAGGAAATCTTGGAAAAACAAGAAGGTGGCCGCACAGGCCAATAGCCAGAGTGCCAATATTGTATTAGGACGTAGCATGTAAGACAAATTAACCCAACATTTTGGCGGTTAAGCCTTCATCAGGGACTAGTGGACAACAGATCCAGTATAAGTAAAAGACAAGTGATTTTATGCTTGGTTGCAGCTGAAAATAGCAGATCTACAGCTCACAAAAGAGCTTGTAGATCTGCCATTTTGAGCAAGTGTAAAATCAGCCATTACGACGTCATCAAGGCCTGCCAAAATACATTTTAGTACAAAAAAACAAAAATAAAGTATTTAAAAAGTGCTTTAGCACTTTAACTCAAATGCACAAGTTTGACAGAGCAACTTTCCCTTGTAGTCGAGTCATATTTTGACCATGAGTATCTGGGCCTATTATCCTCTCAAGCACTCCATGGGGTTGAGTATCACCGCTGCCTGAATGAAAGGCTGGTGCAGCATATATGGGACTGTGGGGTTCAGCAGGGAACTACTGCGGAGCACTAGTAGTTCCTACATTTTGGATATTTTGTTATTGAGTTGAACTTTGCCAATGCTAATTGGCCCCAACCACGAGGCAGAGCGATCTGCGGCGACGCATCTCTCCACTTCATCTGGGCGTGATATTACCTCCGGACGCGATTCGCGTTCAGCAGACGTGACTTTAATTCCCCGTAATCACATTCAGGCAGCACAGCACAATCGATACGGAGACACCAGTTATAGGGCCATCCTTTTTGTGCAGCTTTTCTGCATTCCAGAGATAGATTCCCTGGGAAGGCTTACGCTGGTAAACCTCCCCGGCGTGCAGATATGCTTAAATCTCTGTAGGATGATATGAGAGCCCAGATCACGCGTAGACATGCAAAAACTGGCAGGCGACTGACTATCGAGCTGATTAAAAGACAGACCTTGAGGAAACAAATCGAATCAGCGACCAAACAAACGTGTGCTTGCTAAGCAAACACGCATACAGAGCGCGCACGCACACGCTCACGCACGCACACACGTGCACGCACGCACACGCACGCACACGCACACACACACACACACACACACACACACACACACACGTGGAAAAAGTATTCACATGTTTTACTTGAGTAAAAGTATCAATACTGCAATGTAAAATTACTCTGTTATAAGTAAAAGTCCGGAATTCAAAATGTACCTATTAAGATGTCATATATGAAGTGGAGAAGGAGGTAATTGGAAATTCTCAAGTAAATTACAAATACCTCAAAATCGTATTGAAGTACATTACTTAAGTAATTGTACTTAGTTACTTTCCACCACCCGCACACACACACACACACACACATCTGCCACACAAGTACACAGCCATACAGCCTTTGTGCCTCTTTCTTTGCACTGGATGCGTCATCTTCCATTAAGCACATGAAAGAGGCAGGATGATGGGAAGGCAGATCAAGCTGCCCCATCAGCTAATTCAGAGAAGCATTTGATCTCGCACTGTATGTGCCGCGCTGTGTGGAGGTGACACACGAGGGGAAGGCATGATGGGGACTCTGAAGTGAACACAATATACAGTAGAGAGACGCATAATAATAATAACAACCGACATCTTGCTCATGTAGGTTCTTTAGTTTGTTTCAATATTCACAGGAGGACAGAACTAGTCAAAAAAAAAGGGGGAAAAAAAGAGCTCTTTTGTTGTTTGTGAGAAAACCCTGCCATTGCCAGCACCACTTTGAAGCGCCACACCAAACCTAATCTGGGAGTGGTTCTCTACTATTTTGACATCACATCGGTGCGTTGATTCAATTAAGCCAAATGCTGTCTGTAATTCAGCGAATGGTTCCTTGGGCTGCTTATGAGGGTGCACGACGTGGTTTCATATAAAAGTAGGCCGACGTTGAATCACACATGTTTGCGTACGGTCGGGCGGATATGCACACGTGTCTGTGAGCTTGCGTGCAAAGTGCATGTCGGCACATGTTTGTGTCACCTATGTGAGCAGCCAGGCTTTAATTGCTGAAGACATACAGACAGGTTTGTTTGTGATGGAGATGACATTCTATTTATATGAAGCACGCAACATAGGGCAATAGGCGTCCAAGTGCACGTGGCGTCGCTCGCTGTCGGGTGGCAAAGAACCCTGTACTGTATTTTCAAAACGGTTGCTCTTCAGGAAATGGGAACAAGAACCACTCATGTGTTCCAATGGATCCAATGTTATTATTATTCTTATATTATATTATTATTTTAGTCACAAGCTTGAGTTAATGCTTTTCATTGATCTTTTTTTCTTTTTTTTATAAACCCCACACTGCACACGCACACTTAATAATCCCATTCACTTTCAAAAGGTTTTAAAACTATGGCAGATCTGCAGGCTCAATGCAAGACGTTGTGAATTGAAAGATTGGCATTTCTTTCCTATACCTTTCCGCAAGACTCTTATTCTATAGGAAGTAGGGCACAGATGTATTAATAAAAGAAAGAAGAAAATGGTTAAAACATGGAGATACATGGTTTCTGGCCAACAGCGATGATAGATATACAGTGTGATGTATTGGCATGATCATAAATGAGTGAACCACACTTGGAAGCTGGAGATAGTTGAGAGGGAAGAGGGTTCTTCAAACATGAATCCATCTGTAACTGTCCCAGCAATGGGTATTTTGTACTTTTCTATTTCTATTTTCTATTATATTTTCTATCTATTTTCTATTCTATTTTTATTGCTAATGTGAACATTAGAGGTACATTTCTTGGGTACATTGTATTTACATGCCGTGGGTGGTGCCTGGTTAATGCTGTTCATATTATGACGTGTTGAGGGCGTGCAGGAAGAGCCTGTGAGTAGCATTAATGGCACCGGTCTGAGCTGGCTCAGGCAGTTCAAGCAGAGTTGCAGGGGGAGAGGATCTCTGCTCACGCCAAGAAAGAGAATGTATAGTAGCTCCTAAAAGAATCGGCAGAAGGCGCACACGGTACGTTGCATATTGTTGGTTTCTGTGTTTGTAAATAGTGTTGTAGTTCCGTCGATTGTTTGATTGTTTACGTTTCATCTTGTTTGTTTACCCATACCCGGAAGTCATGATTGACCGACAGTTACAACAAGTTACAACAAGGACATTCAAAATGCATATTTCATGGTGTTTAAAAGAATATTTGTATGTTTTGTGTTACAGTTTTCACGGTGTCAAGTTGGGAAAATAAAAAACCCTTTTGAGACATCAGTTTGGAGCGTTGTAATATTTCTGCTGGCTAGGAGCCGCTACACCATCCTTATAACACGTATACACATTCTGTCCGTGCGGCAGTGGCTCAGGGGTAGAGTGACCGGATGGCAACCGCAAGGTCCGCCAGAGTTAGTGTCGAAATGTACTCGAGCAAGACTCTGAACCCGTATAATTGCTCCCGAAGTGCAGATTGGTGCCTTGCATGGTTTCCTCCGGCATCGGTGTATGAATGTGTGTGTGAATGGGTGAATGTAAAAGCACAATCTATGTAAAGCGCCTTGGATAAAGGCGCTATATAAATGCACCATCGCCAATTTACTATTTCTGTCACACTTTGTTTACTGGTGCACGCGTGACTGCTCCTCTATGTCTGTGTACATGTCTGTGTACATTGTACAATTCTGTGTGTTTAATGTTTACCAGTTGGTGTGTTCAAGTGTGTAATCCTTAAGTGGTGAAGTATGGCATATTTGATTGATTAATTGATTATTGACTGACCGACCGACCGAAGGATTGATTGATCATCATTTCCAGGATAAAAGAGACACAATGGTGCCCTGTATACAAAAGGAACAATCTGCACCAATAAGATCAAGGCTATATTTGACATAACGTGGTTATAAAGTTCCCCCAACTGTACAGTTTCGTGTCCGTTACCAATGTCTGTGTCCTGTGATGGCGGGTGAGCTGCTCACTGTACTGTACCAGGGACAGTACTTTCTTGTATTGATTCACAGCAGCGTCCCAATGCCGCCCCGCCCCCCCCCCCCCCCCCCCCCGTGCTCACCAGCGTGGCTAGACGAGGACTAGAGCAGAACAGTGCGTTTTAATCTGTCAAAATGTCACTGGCACAGAGAAAGACAGAAAGAGAGATGGGCTGAGGTTCGGACAGAGATGAGACTTCAACCATCAATGCCAGCACGCACACGCGCACACGCACACACACACACACACACACACACACACACACACACACACACACACACACACACACACACACACACACACACACACACACACACACACACACACACACACACACACACACACCTGTCAGTTAATCAGTCAACGTCCAATACAGCTCGTACGTACGCACTAGCTCGGCACCAAACGAATATAAGACCAACCCCTGACCTCATTCTGTGGATGGTTGGTGACGTCAACAGAGATGAAAATCAACACATCTTCAGCTCTTTTGTTGTGCTATTTAAAATAAGATGTTTTATGAATGACGGCAGCAGATCCCATTAGGCCCACACGATGACTGTGAGTCACAGTGTGTAGCATACAAACAGCTCGGCACCATGGATACATGTGCATTCTAGTGTGAAGCAAACATAGACTGTAAAAAATATGGACAAAGCGTTCGCCGGGTCTAACATGAACGTAAAATGAAGCCTGTAATAATATGGTCATTCCTGATGTAAGTCGCCATCTTTCTAGATCCGTTTGGTACCAGCTGGCCATTGGCTGGCTCCGTTTTGGACCAGCTGGCCATTGGCTGCCCAGACAACGAGGCGGGACTTCCCCCCTTCTTCTCCGTTGGTTTTTATTTTGACTCGAGTGGGAGGGGAATCCCGATCATAGACTGTAACGGTAGCCACGCCCCTCAGAACATACGCGATGTTTTTTTTTCTTTATGGTCATTTTTTTAATTAATGGGACCATAATTTTCCAAAAAGAATATTATGACATTAGAAATGAGACTTTAAACTAGTGACTGGAAGAAGAAAGTATTCATGACCATGTTTATTAAGGTAATACAGTCTAGGTGAAGTTGGGCCAAAATACATGGGCCTCTATGGAGCTATGGGGCTTTGTGGGTCCAGTCCAGCGCCACAACAGGCCATTATATGAACTACCGATTTCAAATGAGGCTTCACGAAATATCTGGCTGACTGCCCCCCTGGAAGCAAAGTGGGGAAAAGCAGAGGGGGGTGGGGGGGGGGGGGACGACGACGACGACGACAATCAATCAATCAATTCTATGAATCAATCAAACATTGAATTTAATTCATAAAATTATTGTCTATTTTGAGCATTATTGTCATGTACATTTTAAACTTTAAAGCATAAATTCTGGTTGAAAATACCAGATCTACAACACATTGTGACACCTGGTGAGCTTGTATACAGGGTAGGCACGTGACATCATCGTCAAAACCAGGGATGCAGGAACGCCTACTGAGTGGCAAAAAAATACTTTCTGGCCTCGACAGCCCATACATCCACACAGAAAAGTCCTTTGATTGCATTAAACAGCATTAAAGAATGTTAAACTCACTTTGCCTGTTGCTTTGCCACTCGATGTGCCATTCACTTTAAGCATGCGCATACCCTCTATAGACAAAGCTATTTGTTCTGCTCTTCACTTTATTTTCAAAGCAATTTCACAACAGTGGAGCCACGCAGCCAGACTGCCAGAGGCTACGGGCCTTTTGGATGTCCTTGGCATGGGAACGTTTGAGAACCCCCATCTGAAACATTTATATACCCCCAAATGATTCTGGTTGGCCACTCACAATACGGAGTTGGGCGTACCAATGAAAGCATTCCTTTAGAATTGGATTACTGTGGATTTTTGTGTTTAAGTGCTGTGGATGACTCTTTAATTTAACCTATTCTGACCTGAGATCAGATTCATACGAGGTTTCCACTGGACACACACTGGTTTGATGAACCCATTCTGACCCGAGATCAGATTCTAAAAATGTCAGTCGTTTTTTTAGATTTTTCAAAAATAGCAGACCTACAAACTCGTATCGCGCCACTCGGTGGCGCGATATGAGCTTGTAGATCTGCTATTTTTCAATAGCTAAAGCATAACATGATGCCGACACCAAAATGGGTGCCCGGTCAGAATGGGTTAATTTAAATGACCAGAGCTGCAGAGCAAAGATTGATTAAAATATATATATCTTGGGGACCCCACTGTCAAATATCCAGTGTTACTTTAACTCTTGAGTGAACAAATGGAACCAAAATGTGTGCATTTGGTTCCGTCTGTACACGTAACGGTCCATTTGGTTCCCAACTATGAATCCCCGGACCTCACATTGAGAATCGTTGATGTGCAGTGTATATTTTTACATTAATAATGTGTTACTATACTCAATCAAAATCACATTCAGAGGTTAATTTGGGTCATACACAGTATGCCGGAATTTGAAATTAATCTCCAATGACCGGTGAACATAACCTCACGTCGGCATGCAGAGCCATATGCTCAGCGATTCTTTTCAACATGCAACGCCATAGATGAAAGGTGAAAGAGAGAGAGAGAGAGAGAGAGAGAGAGAGAGAGAGAGAGAGAAAACAAAAAATGCTACACAGTACACACTCCGTCAATCCTCCAGACCTTGAGCTGTGACAGCGCATATCAAAATCATGCAAATCTCACATGGCTAATACTATTTTGCTCCAGTTCATTATCAACTTTGGTGTTGCCGCAGCAATCATTTGCATAATATAACCTACGTGTTTCTCAAACGCAACACAACACAAAGCTATTCAAACATTCTGATAAGGACACAGTACTGGCGTGCCGGGCGCATGCACACAGCCTCATTAGGAGTAAAACGAACTTGATAATGTACTTATTCCCTTGCTTTTGCCCTGCGGTTGTTGTTGTTTTTGGGGACAGCATTTAGAGGTACTAATTAAAAGCTATAGCCCTGTGTTTCCTCAGGTGAGAAAACAGCCCTGGTTATCTTTGCACTAACCGTGTGCAGCCTCAACACTAAGCACATGGCTATTGGCTAGCATCGCCCAGAGTGGGACACATTCATTTGTGACACCTGCCCTCGTGCTTACGAAAGAAGAAGAAGAACAACAATTGGATTCCTTGTAAGAAGCAGATGGTTAAATGCCTTGTTAATACTTTAAATGCAGAACAAATATTAACTATAAGAAGTGGAAAGAGATGTTTTCAGAAAGGGGTGGTGTGCTCAGTGCGCGCGCGTGCATGTGTGTGAGTGTGTGTGAGTTGTGACAACCTGGCAAGGATAGCAGCAGATTGAAACACCTGGCATTCCTCCTGCCTCAGGTTTCTCCCACCTGGAGGAGAACACATGCCCGAGACCAGTGGTGGAAAGTATATTTACTCAAGTACTGTACTCAATTACAATATTGAGGTAAGTTTACGTTACTGGAGTATTTCCAATAGCCTACTTTCACTTCTACTCTAATACATCTCAGAGACTTTTTTTCTCCACTACATTTGAAAACTTTAGTCACTAGTTACTTTGTACATTTAGATTATAATTACAAAACGTACATAACCACTTCAGCCCTACGGTATTTTAGCCATTTTGTTTTACAGTGTATATGAAGAGATATGACTCAGGCATATGCAGGTAACCTGTAAATGTATATACTTGCGAGGGCCAAAGGTCCAGTACAATTGTCTCAGTCAGTCGTTTTACGGTTAAAAAAAATATTTGAGTGATATATGCTTACAAGATTCACGTTGGGTGCCGTGGTTAGGATTAGGATTAGGCGATGGGCTCTATGCACGCACGGCATTTTGGAAAGAATTTGGGCACCTTCCCTACTTCCTTCACAGCTGCATATTACCACTGGATACTAATGGATACTAATACTGGATTACTCCAGTTTTGGCATCACTGCACTGGCTTCCGGTTGTTTTTAGGATTGATTTTAAAATTATTTTACTTGTCTATAAAGCTCTCAATGGTCTCGCACCTTCCTACCTACATGACTGCCTGCCTAAATATGTCCCAAACCGCCCGCTAAGGTCTTCCACTGCTGGCCTGCTCGCTTTGCCTAAAAAAATGGCAACTAAAAAATACGGGGAAGCAGCTTTTTGCTTCTACGGGCCGTCGGCATGGAACAAGCTCCCACTGTACCTTCGTCAGGCAGCCTCTGTAGACATTTTTAAAGCTCAGCTCAAGACCCACTTCTACAACATTGCTTTTAAGTGATCTTATATATTTTTTTTGTTATTCATGACCTCACTGTATTGCATTACTGCTTGTTTTTTAATGTCGTTGCCTTGCTTTTCTTTTATTCTCCATTGTTCTGTAAAGCACTTTGAGCTGCATTGCATTTGATGTCATGAAAGGTGCTATACAAATAAAGTTTTATTATTATTGTAATTATTATTAATGAAGGCTCTGTTCCATTCTGCTCAAACAGAGTCAGGGTGCTGCTATAGTGATACTAATGAAGGCTCTGTTCCATTCTGCTCAAACAGAGTCAGGGTGCTGCTATAGTGCGTGGTGGCTCAATGGAGACACACTGCTACACCAGTGGGTCTCAAAGTGTCCTTGAGTGGGTTCCAAATGGCCCTGGACGGGTGTGTAACTCTGAGTGTACACAAGTGGAACCAAAATGGACCTGCCAGTGTCCATTTGGTTCCATTTGTACATTCTCAGAGTTATGGGGTCCTTGAAATTAAAAAGTCTGAGAAGCACTGCACACTAAATGGAACAGCTAATTAGTATCATCGGTAACACCTGTGAAGGAGGGAAGCGGCCCGCGGTAGTAGGAGAGATATTCTGTGTATATTATGGCCCATTAGTCGGTTTTGGGGTCGGGGATGAAACTTAGTTTCATGCTAGCTGTTTTCAGTGCGGGTGAGGTAAAAAGTTGCATTTATAATTTGCAGAGCCAAAACGTTGTATACTAATACTAACATGCGTGTGTGTGTGTGTGTGTGTGTGTGTGTGTGTGTGTGTGTGTGTGTGTGTGTGTGTGCGCGTGCGTGTGTGTGTGTGTTCTCTCTGTTGGAGGTTCATCTATCTATTATAACATTAGTAAAGTTGTCACGTGGCGAAAAAGTGTGGCCCTCTAACCAATCAAAAGATGTGGCCGTGGCCATCAGCCAATCAAAAGATGTGGCCGTGGCCATCAGCCAATCAAAAGATGTGGCCAGCCCCCTCCCCTTCTGCCCAGACACACAACACAGGAACGGCTGCTGTAATGTGATTGGATCTCCCTCTCCGCACTCCGCAGAGAAACCTCGCCTCACCATTCCGCTTATTCCTTCTAAATCTCTCTATTTAAAATATAGCTCGCTCAGCGAATGTCTTAGTTACATCAACATTGTTCTTAGAAATTGTGCCTAACTACTACGATTAGACAGATCGCGTTTGTTATTTCGCTACTGCCAGTACTTCTGATTGCACGCGCACACACACACACACACACACACACACACACACACACACACACACACACTACACTACCCCGTGTCCCACACACACACAACACTGCCGAGCGGATTTAAGCTGTCAAACTTATTTTGTTAAAGTTAAATATGCCACAGACACTGTGCAGCTGATATATATACAGCATTTGTCATATTTAAAAGGCGCTTTATAGCTTCTCTCAGCTCAAAGCGTGTATGAATAAGGAGATAAATGAACAGCTGACATCGGTGGGAGAGGACGTCCAGCTGTGTGTGTGTGTGTGTGTGTGTGTGTGTGGTGTGTGTGTGTGTAGTGTGTGTGTGTGTGTGTGTGTGTTCGTGCGCGTGCGCGCGCGTGTGAGAGGGAGGTAAACAGTCAGCAACACGTTACATTTCTACTTCTACTAAAGAAAGAGGCAGCGATGGAGCCATAAGTCCATATCCATAAATTCGGGGACATAAATTGTGCAAAAATACTGTTAAACATGACGGCATCAGCCTGCTGCATCTCCTAGCTGTTGTGTGCTAAGCTAAATCATCATACAGAACCACAACAGTCAAACACGGCATTGACCAGGGTTGCCACATTGACTGAGAGGGAAACAAGCAACCAGGTCTATGAAAATGTTAACAGGCCAGATCAAGTCAGAAAATCCGAAAAAGTCAGAAAATAAATCTAGAATAAGCAACAATATTGCTGACTGTCAAACATCATTGTCCAATGTTGTTTTAGAGCAGTGGTTCTCAAACATTTTCATGTCATGAACCACTAATATTCTATATATATATATATATATATTTATATATATATATATATCATATATATATTATATATAATATATATATTTACTATATATATTTACTATATATACACACCGGTATATATGCAGTGTACACAAACCGTATATCTAGGTGTGCCCCGAGATTTTTAGGCTATGAAAAGTGTGCCCTGGGACAAAAAAGGTTGAGTTAAGCGGTGCCCAAAAGGTAGATCACGATCTACCAGTAACGTCAGATCAGGGGTTTTGTCGGCCAGCGCCAAAAATGCTCCCCGACAGGCTGCGACAGCATAATCGGAGCAAATACCGGGCAGTGTGTATGAGCCATAACGTGTTGACTATACACTACAGTACACTAATAAGGACACATAATAATAATAACTAATAACCCATCCGTTACTACATGTGGAGTCAACTCCCGCAATTTCCTTCTTCCCATAGTGCGCGGCAACATAACTCTGGGATGAGCGGCCGCGAAGCGGCC
>NC_139716.1:41911213-41948713 GCF_964188405.1 Protomyctophum parallelum
ACTGCTAAAATCTAAAATATCTAAAACCACATATTATTGCACACATAGAGACCCCCAGGAAAGTGTTCTAAATCTTCTCAACGTCATTAACATATATATTATTTTGCAAAAAGGGCGAAGTTTCCCTTTAAGTGCAAAAACAAAAGAGTAAAAACGTACAAAAAAAGTACAAAAAAAATGGTCAAGTATATACGTGTGTTGGTGTAATAACCTGGCTGGTTGGACCTTTCCTTTTGTAGCGGGAACAGGAGGCACTTTACAAGACCCGTTGCAGACTAGAATCAGATTAGTGTCACAGGGGCCGCCCGCCTTGAATGCGAGTGGTGTCACGGAGGGGGTCCGTCTGTCAACCGACTCACCCCCCCTAGCTGTGTCATCTCAGGCTGATGGCCTCGTCCCCGCAGACATCAGGAATACAGCGGCCGATGTAATCTGCCCCTCGGTTCACCCAGAGAAATGGAAACCACCGTGAGAGAGAGAGAGAGAGAGAGAGCTGGAGGAGACCTGGTCAGCCCACGTGTATATCTATATATCTGACACTCTGGGCTGTGTGACCTGCTAAAAACGTGTCTCTGTAAGAGGAAGGTTCCAATTCAGATACCAGGTATGTGCTGTATAACAGAGTCAAAGTGCAAGATGGAAGAACACAGGTTTTGTGCCAGGAACCTTCTCACGACGGTGAGAACCACTGCAGTATAGTTGACCCAAAATAAATATTTGTTTTCAAATTACACACCCCATGAAGCCCTGGCTGAATTCATGGGGATGCTTTGTTTTGGTTTGCATGCATTCCATCCTGAGACAATCATTTGATGACCGGCAGAGACTCAATGGAGACTCTGCAAATCTCCGGACTCGGTCATCAAATTATTGGCTCATAGGAATGCGAGAAAAAAATAAGTGATATTTGAATTAAGTGAAATCACTGAATATACCTTTAAGCATTATATTATACTTTAGCTATTGAAAAATAGCAGCTGTACAAGCTGGTGCCGCGCTACAAAGCTTGTAAATCTGCTATTTTTGAAAAATCGTGAAAATGTGCCTAAAATCTTTGAATATATATTCTTTCAGAACGAACATATTTAACGCAAATCTTTGCTTCTGGAACAACATATTTTCAGATGACCCCCCCCAGATTTTCTAATTTCGATGTCAATGCCTCGTACGCTGTGATTGGCTGGAAGGATGTACATCATGCATCACCATCATCATGAAATTACGATGATGCACCCCTCATTTGTAAGACCCCTATAAAGTATACTTTCAGACAGGCATGGATTAACGCAGACGTCATCTGGACCAACGACAGGTCTGCTCCAGGTCTGAAATAGAATCAAGGTCTAGTCGGTCGCAGGCGTGTGCACAAAACGAGTCCTATAGAGCACCGAAGTCTGACGTCACTTTCAGTAGAGGGCGTCAGTCCCCAGGTTCATGTATTTGTTTAGTTGCATTGAAATCCCCATTGAGGCGATTTGAGATCGCCTCATATAACAACTGTGTTTGAAAAATAAACATGTCACCCCGGCCGCTTCACTCATATGGATATGAAGAATCAACTGACTGAGAGAAAACGCTAATGTTACTGAGATGAATTAGTTACATTTTCGCTAGAAGCAGACTGTATCATATATGAGTGACTGACTGTTGCAAACGATACAGAGACACCTCCCTGACAATAACGCTGAGACAGCTTGTTTATTTTTGGACCACAACGCTTATAGTAGATGATATTAAGATCAGCCCATGTTATTCTCCATAGAGAAATTACTTCCGCGAACCAGGGGAATCGAAGGGATGAGCGAGTTACGTCAGGACTTCGGTGCTCTATAGCGCGCTCACGTAAATTTGCTTGCGTTGTTGCCCCTCGACTTGCACAAAAAAACCTGCATGTCTCATTGAAAATGCAGATGAGCATCGCTGCTAAACTGAAAAGGACCTTAAAGGGACACTTCACCCTTTTTGCAAAAAAATATATGTTTAGAAGCTTTAGATCACTTTCCTGGGGGTATTTATGTGTGTAATATGTGGTTTTAGATATTTTAGATTGTAGCAGTGAGCCTGTTGTCTCTGATGTCATGGACACTGGTCTCACTACGTTCCTGGACTACAATTCCCATAATTCTTTGGTGCACTGCTCCTCCTTGTGGATAGGGGGAGAGCTGTCTTACTGAGACAACATGTAGTCCAGGAAGGAAGTGAGCCCAGTGTCCATGACATCAGAGACAACAGGCTCACTGCTACAATCTAAAATATCTAAAACCACATATTACATACATAAAGACCCCCAGGAAAGTGTTCTAAAGCTTCTAAACGTCATTAACATATATTATTTTGCAAAAAGGGTGAAGTGTCCCTTTAACTCAGAGGTATACAGTATACAGGCCTGTAACGGCCCATTTGGAACCCCTTCAAGGACCTACAGCGTGTACCCAGGACCTCACTTTGAGAACCACGTGCACTTTGGTACTGTAAGTGTTATTCATGCGTATGCAGAAAGAAAAATCAGGGTTCTGGTAATCCACAGTGTAAAAAAACGGTCTTGGCCCATTCCTGATCAGACTTGTTAATGAACTCATTTGAATGCATATATTCTTGCCCTTGTAATTACATAACTGATCGGATTCATTTGGGACAGAACCTGCATGAAAAATTCAGAATTACAAGCCCCGGCACATGGTCCAGAGGACAGCACTTTCCATAAATCAACACAACAAGCATTTAAAACTACAACTATTTAGAACTGTGTTCTGACAGGCAAGACAAAAAACTAAATTGGACGTTCTTAACATCACAATAATATCCCATTCTGAACGGGCACCCATTTTGGTGTCAGCATCATGTTATGCTTTAGCTATTTAAAAATAGCAGATCTACAAGCTCATATCGCGCCACCGAGTGGCGCGATACGAGCTTGTAGGTCTGCTATTTTTGAAAAATCGAAGAGCGACTGACATTTTTTTAATCTGATCTCAGGTCAGAATGGGTTCATCAGACCAGTGTGTGTCCGGCGGAAACCTCGTATGAATCTGATCTCAGGTCAGAATGGGATATACATGACTTTCACAACCAGACTGACAAACCAATACTGACTATACTTGTCCTGCTGCTTACACACACATTGGGAGGGGGTGGGTGGGGGGGGGTGACTTGCAGGATCGGTCTTTCTTGAACAGATTTTTGATTATGTCTTCTTTACTTTACTTCTTCTACTTTATATATTTCTTCTATCCATTATTTATTCTAGTTCACTTCTTCCAACCCTACTGCAGAGGGAATCTTGAAAAAACAAGAAAGTGGCCGCACACGCCAATAGTCCCAATACTTTATTAACACATTTACTGCTACCATTTATTGAAAAATTAGGATCTAATTACTGCCAGCATTTATTGAAAAATTAGGATCTAATATTGCCAGCATTTTTTTTTTTAGCTCTTATTTTGAAAAGCCGCCATTTCCTGTCAGTTAGCAGTAGAAAGCAGTTGAAAGAAATGGATAGGCGATCTAAGATGGACGATCCAGTGTTGTGCTAACAACACAGCAAGCTAACAGGCTAACGTGAGTAGCATTATGGGTCGCTCGACCGGATGCACTATAAAAAGTGCAATTGACTGAGATCTCAGTCAATGGCAGTGAGCGTCAGTATCAGAATTAGGCTTCAATTGACTGAGATCTCAGGCAATGGCAGGCAATTAAGACAAATTAATCCAACATTTCGGCGGTTAAGCCTTCATCATTGAAAGTTGAAACACCATGGCAGCATTTATACTACCAGCATTTAGAACGACATTGTTCTTATTTCATTTTATTTGTATATTCTTAATGATTGTGCCAATTATTTTGGAGGTCCACATTCTCATGGACCACCAGTAGTCCCCCCGACTCACAGGTTGGGAATCACTGATGTTTACAGTACCGTATTTGGCTTGTTTTGGACAAACTATGAATTGCCTACTACACTTTTGCTCCTGAAGTTTCCCCACCTTCGAAATGTTCAAAAGCACACTCAAAACCCACCTTTTCAAACTGGCTTTCCCTACATAACCCCCCCCCCACACACACACACGCACATACACACACACACACACCCTTCTTGTTTGCCCCTCTTTTGATTTTTATTCCTAGTTTTTAACCTTTTAAACCTTTTAATTTGTTTTCTAATAAATATGTCTGTATTTCTTTCTGTAAAGCGACTTTGGGTACCTAGAAAAGCGCTATATAAATCGTATATATTATTATTATTATTATTAACACAGCAATGCATAAACAAGACCAAAACACTCACAAGGGCAACAGCGGCAAAACTTTCGAGCAGATATAAACTCTGATACGTGACCGATCTGGGAAAACAAAAGAGCTAAAAGGAGAACACACGCATGCACATATAGATTCAACCACTGAATGGCCTTTCCGCTTGGCCTTTCTAAACAACATATGGTGCATCTTGTCTACTGGCATATTCATATATTCCGCTGAGTTCTTTATTATTTTCTATTATTATTAGAACAAACATTTACATAACTCTCCCCTTGGAGTCAGTCCAGGCATCTCAGATATGTGAACATGCAGAGGAAACCTTGAAAAAACAAGAAGGTGGCCGCACAGGCCAATAGCCAGAGTGCCAATATTGTATTAGGACGTAGCATGTAAGACAAATTAACCCAACATTTTGGCGGTTAAGCCTTCATCAGGGACTAGTGGACAACAGATCCAGTATAAGTAAAAGACAAGTGATTTTATGCTTGGTTGCAGCTGAAAATAGCAGATCTACAGCTCACAAAAGAGCTTGTAGATCTGCCATTTTGAGCAAGTGTAAAATCAGCCATTACGACGTCACCAAGGCCTGCCAAAATACATTTTAGTACAAAAAAATAAAAATAAAAGTATTTTAAAAGTGCTTTAGCACTTTAACTCAAATGCACAAGTTTGACAGAGCAACTTTCCCTTGTAGTCGAGTCATATTTTGACCATGAGTATCTGGGCCTATATACTCTCAAGCACTCCATGGGTTTGAGTATCACCGCTGCCTGAATGAAAGGCTGGTGCAGCATATGGGACTGTGGGGTTCAGCAGGGAACTACTGCGGAGCACTAGTAGTTCCTACATTTTGGATATTTTGTTATTGAGTTGAACTTTGCCAATGCTAATTGGCCCCAACCACGAGGCAGAGCGATCTGCCTCCCGACGGAGACGCATCTCTCCACTTCATCTGGGCGTGATATTACCTCCGGACGCGATTCGCGTCAGCAGACGTGACTTTAATTCCCCGTAATCACATTCAGGCAGCACAGCACAATCGATACGGAGACACCAGTTAGGGCCATCCTTTTTGTGCAGCTTTTCTGCATTCCAGAGATAGATTCCCTGGGAAGGCTTACGCTGGTAAACCTCCCCGGCGTGCAGATATGCTTAAATCTCTGTAGGATGATATGAGAGCCCAGATCACGCGTAGACATGCAAAAACTGGCAGGCGACTGACTATCGAGCTGATTAAAAGACAGACCTTGAGGAAACAAATCGAATCAGCGACCAAACAAACGTGTGCTTGCTAAGCAAACACGCATACAGAGCGTGCACGCACGCACACACGCACGCACGCACGCACACGCACACGCACACACACACACACACACACACACACACACACACACACACACACACACACGTGGAAAAAGTATTCACATGTTTTACTTGAGTAAAAGTATCAATACTGCAATGTAAAATTACTGAAGTGGAGAAGAAGGTAATTGGAAATTCTCAAGTAAATTACAAATACCTCAAAATCGTATTGAAGTACATTACTTAAGTAATTGTACTTAAGTTACTTTCCAACCCCCCCCGCACACGCACGCACATCTGCCAAAGTACACAGCCATACAGCCACACAGCCTTTGTGCCTCTGTCTTTGCACTGGATGCGTCATCTTCCATTAAGCACATGAAAGAGGCAGGATGATGGGAAGGCAGATCAAGCTGCCCCATCAGCTAATTCAGAGAAGCATTTGATCTCGCACTGTATGTGCCGCGCTGTGTGGAGGTGACACACGAGGGGAAGGCATGATGGGAACTCTGAAGTGAACACAATATACAGTATAGAGACGCATAATAATAATAACAACCGACATCTTGCTCATGTAGGTTCTTTAGTTTGTTTCAATATTCACAGGAGGACAGAACTAGTCAAAAAAAAAGGGGGAAAAAGAAGCTCTTTTGTTGTTTGTGAGAAAACCCTGCCTTTGCCAGCACCACTTGAAGCACCACAACAAACCTAATCTGGGAGTGGTTCTCTACCATTTTGACATCACATCGGTGCGTTGATTCAATTAAGCCAAATGCTGTCTGTAATTCAGCGAATGGTTCCTTGGCTGCTCATGAGGGTGCACGACGTGGTTTCATATAAAAGTAGGCCGACGTTGAATCACACATGTTTGCGTGCGGTCGGGCGGATATGCACACGTGTCTGTGAGCTTGCGTGCAAAGTGCATGTCTGCACATGTTTGTGTCACCTATGTGAGCAGCCAGGCTTTAATTGCTGAAGACATACAGACAGGTTTGTTTGTGATGGAGATGACATTCTATTTATATGAAGCGTGCAACATAGGGCAATAGGCGTCCAAGTGCACGTGGCGTCGCTCGCTGTCGGGTGGCAAAGAACCTTGTACTGTATTTTCAAAACGGTTGCTCTTCAGGAAATGGGAACAAGAACCACTCATGTGTTCCAATGGATCCAATGTTATTATTATTCTTATATTATATTATTATTTTAGTCACAAGCTTGAGTTAATGCTTTTCATTGATCTTTTTTTCTTTTTTTTATAAACCCCACACTGCACACGCACACTTAATAATCCCATTCACTTTCAAAAGGTTTTAAAACTATGGCAGATCTGCAAGCTCAATGCAATTAAGACGTTGTGAATTGAAAGATTGGCATTTCTTTCCTACCTTTTCCGCAAGACTCTTATTCTATAGGAAGTAGGGCACAGATGTATTAATAAAAGAAAGAAGAAAATGGTTCAAATATGGAGATACATGGTTTCTGGCCAACAGCGATGATATACAGTGTGATGTATTATGGCATGATCATAAATGAGTGAACCACACTTGGAAGCTGGAGATAGTTGAGAGGGAAGAGGGTTCTTCAAACGGGACCGTACCTATGTTCCCTCAGCTCTATGTTCCCTCAGCCTACGACAACCTACCTCCTCCCTCACCCTAACCCTAACCTCCCCCGGGGCAGACACCTAAACCTAACCGCAACCCTCTCCCGACCCGCAGCGCACCTCGGGGCTGAGGGAACATAGGGCTGAGGGAACATAGGTATGACCCCCTTCAAACATGAATCCATCCTTATAACACGTATACACATTCTGTCCGTGCGGCAGTGGCTCAGGGGTAGAGTGACCGGGATGGCAACCGCAAGGTCCGCCAGAGTTAGTGTCGAAATGTACTTGAGCAAGACTCTGAACCCGTATAATTGCTCCCCAAGTGCAGATTGGTGCATTGCATGGTTTCCTCCGGCATCAGTGTATGAATGTGTGTGTGAATGGGGTGAATGTAAAAGCACAATCTATGTAAAGCGCCTTGAATAAAGGCGCTATATAAATGCATCATCGCCAATTTACTATTTCTGTCACACTTTGTTTACTGGTGCACGCGTGACTGTTCCTCTATGTCTGTGTACATGTCTGTGTACATTGTACAATTCTGTGTGTTTAATGTTTAACCAGTTGGTGTGTTCAAGTGTGTAATCCTTAAGTGGTGAAGTATGGCGTATTTGATTGATTAATTGATTATTGACTGACCGACCGACCGAAGGATTGATTGATCATTATTTCCAGGATAAAAGAGACACACTGGTGCCCTGTATACAAAAGGAACAATCTGCACCAATAAGATCAAGGCTATATTTGACATAACGTAGCTCAAGTGGTTAAAGTTCCCCTAACTGTACAGTTTCGTGTCCGTACCCAATGTCTGTGTCCTGTGATGGCGGGTGAGCTGCTCACTGTACCAGGGACAGTACTCTCTTGTATTGATTCACAGCAGCGTCCCAATGCCGCCCCGCCCCCCCCCGTGCTCACCAGCGTGGCTAGACGAGGACTAGAGCAGAACAGTGCGTTTTAATCTGTCAAAATGTCACTGGCACAGAGAAAGACAGAAAGAGAGATGGGCTGAGGTTCGGACAGAGAGACAGAGATGAGACTTCAACCATCAATGCCTGCCAGCACGTACGTGCGCACGCACACACACACACACACACACACACACACACACACACACACACACACACACACACACACCTGTCAGTTAATCAGTCAACGTCCAATACAGCTCGTATGCACTAGCTCGGCACCAAACGAATATAAGACCAACCCCTGACCTCATTCTGTGGATGGTTGGTGACGTCAACAGAGATGAAAATCAACACGTCTTCAGCTCTTTTGTTGTGCCATTTAAAATAAGATGTTTTATATGAATGACGGCAGCAGATCCCATTAGGCCCACACGATGACTGTGACTGTGAGTCACAGTGTGTAGCATACAAACAGCTCGGCACCATGGATGGATGCATGTGCATTCTAGTGTGAAGCAAAGTGGGGGAAAGCAGAGGGGGGGGGGGGGGGGGGGGGCAGTGGCGCAATATGAGCTTGTAGGTCTGCTATTTTTTGAAAAATCGACATTTCTAGAATCTGATCTCAGGTCAGAATGGGTTCGTCAGACCAGTGTGTGTCCGGTGGAAACCTCGTTATGAATCTGATCTCAGGTCAGAATGGGTTAAAGCATAAATTCTGGTTGAAAATACCAGATCTACAACACATTGTGACACCTGGTGAGCTTGTATACAGGGTATGCATGTGACATCATCGTCAAACCAGGAATGCCTACTGAGTGGCAAAAAAATACTTTCTGGCCTTGACAGCCCATACATCCACACAGAAAAGTCCTTTGATTGCATTAAACAGCATTAAAGAATGTTAAACTCACTGTGCCTGTTGCTTTGCCACTCGATGTGCCATTCACTTTAAGCATGCGCATACCCTCTATAGACGAGCTATTTGTTCTGCTCTTCACTTTATTTTCAAAGCAATTTTCACAACAGTGAAAGCCACGCAGCCAGACTGCCAGAGGCTACGGGCCTTTTGGATGTCCTTGGCATGGATGGAAACGTTTGAGAACCCCCATCTAAAACATTTATATACCCCAAATGATTCTGGTTGGCCACTCCACAATACGGAGTTGGGCGTACCAATGAAAGCATTCCTTTAGAATTGGATTACTGTGGATTTTTGTGTTTAAGTGCTGTGGATGACTCTTTAATTTAAATGACCAGAGCTGCAGAGCAAAGATTGATTAAAAAATATACATCTTGGGGACCCCACTGTCAAATCTCCAGTGTTACTTTAACTCTTGAGTGAACAAATGGAACCAAATGTGTGCATTTGGTTCCGTCTGTACAAGTAACGGTCCATTTGGTTCCCCGGACCTATCAATCCCCGGACCTCACATTGAGAATCGTTGATGTGCAGTGTATATTTTTACATTAATAATGTGTTACTATACTCAATCAAAATCACATTCAGAGGTTAATTTGGGTCATACACAGTATGCCGGAATTTGAAATTAATCTCCAATGACCGGTGAACATAACCTCACGTCGCATGCAGAGCCATATGCTCAGCGATTCTTTTCAACATGCAACGCCATAGATGAAAGGTGAAAGAGAGAGAGAGAGAGAGAGAGAGAGAGAGAGAGAGAGAGAGAGAGAGAGAGAGAGAGAGAGAAAACAAAAAATGCTACACAGTACACACTCCGTCAATCCTCCAGACCTTGAGCTGTGACAGCGCATATCAAAATCATGCAAATCACATGGCTAATACTATTTTGCTCCAGTTCATTATCAACTTTGGTGTTGCCGCAGCAATCATTTGCATAACATTAAACCTACGTGTTTCTCAAACGCAAAACACAACACAAAGCTATTCAAACATTCTGATAAGGACACAGTACTGGCGTGCCGGGCGCATGCACACAGCCTCATTAGGAGTAAAACGAACTTGATAATGTACTTATTCCCTTGCTTTTGCCCTGCGGTTGTTGTTGTTTTTGGGGACAGCATTTAGAGGTACTAATTAAAAGCTATAGCCCTGTGTTTCCTCAGGTGAGAAAACAGCCCTGGTTATCTTTGCACTACCCGTGTGCAGCCTCAACACTAATAGCACATGGCTATTGGCTAGCATCGCCCAGAGTGGGACACATTTATTTGTGACACCTGCCCTTGTGCCACGAAAGAAGAAGAAGAACAACAATTGGATTCCTTGTAAGAAGCAGATGGTTAAATGCCTTGTTAAGACTTTAAATGCAGAACAAATATTAACAATCTGGGAGTATGTTTAGGAGACTGTAAGTGGAAAGGGGTGGTGTGCTCAGTGCGCGCGCGTGCATGTGTGTGAGTGTGTGTGAGTGTGACAACCTGGCAAGGATAGCAGCAGATTGAAACACCTGGCATTCCTCCTGCCTCAGGTTTCTCCCACCTGGACGAGAAGACATGCCCCAGACCAGTGGTGGAAAGTATATTTACTGTAAGTACTGTACTCAATTACAATATTGAGGTAAGTTTACGTTACTGGAGTATTTCCAAATTTTCAATAGCCTACTTTCACTTCTACTCTAATACATCTCAGAGACCTTTTTCTCCACTACATTTGAAAACTTTAGTCACTAGTTACTTTGTACATTTGGATTATAATTACAAAACATACATAACCACTTCAGCCCTACGGTATTTTAGCCATTTTGTTTTACAGTGTATATGAAGAGATATGACTCAGGCATATGCAGGTAACCTGTAAATGTATATACTTGCGAGGGCCAAAGGTCCAGTACAATTGTCTCAGTCAGTCGTTTTACGGTTAAAAAAATATTTGAGTGATATATATGCTTACAAGATTCACGTTGGGTGCCGTGGTTAGGATTAGGATTAGGCGATGGGCTCTATGCACACACGGCATTTTGGAAAGAATTTGGGCACCTTCCCTACTTCCTTCACAGCTGCACATTACCACTGGATACTAATGAAGGCTCTGTTCCATTCTGCTCAAACCAGGGGGGCAGTCAGACAGATATTTTGTGAAGCCTATAAGGAAATTGCGATTCATATAATATAATGGCCTGTTGTGGCGCTGTCTGTCATTGGACCCAGAAAACCCCATAGCCCCATAGAAGTCCATGTATTTGGGCCCAACTTCACCTAGACTGTATTACCATAATAAACATGGTCATGAATACTTTCTGCTTCCAGTCACTAGTTTAAAGTCTCATTTCTAATGTCATAATATTCTTTTTGGAAAATTATGGTCCCATTAATTAAAAAAATGACCATAAAGTCGCGTATGTTCTGAGGGGCGTGGCTACCGTTACAGTCTATGATCGGGATTCCCCTCCCACTCGAGTCAAAATAAAAACCAACGGAGAAGAAGGGGGGAAGTCCCGCCTCGTGTCTGGGCCAGCCAATGGCCAGCTGGGCCAAAACGGATCTAGAAATATGGCGATTTACATCAGGAATTACCATAGAATTACAGGCTTCATTTTACGTCCATGTTAGACCCGGGGAACGCTTTGTCCATATTTTTTACAGTCTATGACTCAAACAGAGTCAGGGTGCTGCTATAGTGCGTGGTGGCTCACTAGGAGACACACTGCTACACCAGTGGGTCTCAAAGTGTCCTTGAGTGGGTTCCAAATGGCCCTGGACGGGTGTGTAACTCTGAGAGTGTACAAGTGGAACCAAATGGACCTGCCAGTGTCCATTTGGTTCCATTTGTACATTCTCAGAGTTATGGGGGTCCTTGAAATTAAAAAGTCTGAGAGAAGCACTGCACACTAAATGGAACAGCTAATTAGTATCATCGGTAACACCTGTGAAGGAGGGAAGCGGCCCGGTATAGTAGGAAGAGATATTCTGTGTATATTATGGCCCATTAGACGGTTTTGGGGTTGGGGATGAAAGCTGTTTTCAGTGCGGTGAGGTAAAAAGTTGCATTTATAAATTTGCAGAGCCAAAACGTTGTACACTAATACAAACATGCGTGTGTGTGTGTGTGTGTGTGTGTGTGTGTGTGTGTGTGTGTGTGTGTGTGTGTGTGTGTGTGTGTGTGTGTGTGTGTGCGCGCGCGTGCGTGTGTGTGTGTTCTCTCTGTTGGAGGTTCATCTATCTATTATAACATTAGTAAAGTTGTCACGTGGCGAAAAAGTGTGGCCCTCTAACCAATCAAAAGATGTGGCCGTGGCCATCAGCCAATCAAAAGATGTGGCCGTGGCCATCAGCCAATCAAAAGATGTGGCCGTGGCCATCAGCCAATCAAAAGATGTGGCCAGCCCCTCCCCTTCTGCCCAGACACACAACACAGGAACGGCTGCTGTAATGTGATCTCCCCTATGGATCTCCCTCTCCGCACTCCGCAGAGAAACCTCGCCTCACCATTTCGCTTATTCCTTCTAAATCTCTCTATTTAAAATATAGCTCGCTCAGCGAATGTCTTAGATACATCAACATTGTTCTTAGAAATTGTGCCTAACTACTACGATTAGACAGATCGCGTTTGTTATTTCGCTACTGCCAGTACTTCTGATTGCACGCGCACACACGCACACACACACACACACACACACACTACCCCGTGTCCCACACACACACACACACACACACACACAACACTGCCGAGCGGATTTAAGCTGTCAAACGTATTTTGTTAAAGTTAAATATGCCACAGACACTTGCCTGAACTGTGCAGCTGATATATATATACAGCATTGTCATATTTAAAAGGCGCTTTATAGCTTCTCTCAGCTCAAAGCGTGTATGAATAAGGAGAACAGCTGACGTCGGTGGGAGAGGACGTCAGCTGTGTGTGTGTGTGTGTGTGTGTGCTCGCGTGTGAGAGGGAGGTAAACAGTCAGCAACACGTTAAATTTCTACTTACTAAAGAAAGAGGCAGCGATGGAGCCATAAGTCCATATCCATAAATTCGGGGACATAAATTGTGCAAAATACTGTTAAACATGACGGCAGCAGCCTGCTGCATCCTCCTAGCTGTTGTGTGCGAAGCTAAATTATCATACAGAACCACAACAGTCAACACGGCATTGACCAGGGTTGCCACATTGACTGAGAGGGAAACAAGCAACCAGGTCTATGAAAATGTTAACAGGCCAGATCAAGTCAGAAAATCCGAAAAAGTCAGAAAATAAATCTAGAATAAGCAACAATATTGCTGACTGTCAAACATCATTGTCCAATGTTGTTTTACAGCAGTGGTTCTCAAACATTTTCATGTCATGAACCACTAATATTCTATATATATATATATTTATATATATATATATATTATATATTATATATATATTATATATAATATATATATTTTCTATATATATTTACTATATATACACACCGGTATATATGCAGTGTACACAAACCGTATATCTAGGTGTCCCCCGAAATTTTTAGGCTATGAAAAGTGCCCTGGGACAAAAAAGGTTGAGTTAAGCGGTGCCCAAAAGGTAGATCACGATCTACCAGTAACGTCAGATCAGGGGTTTTGTCGGCCAGCGCCAAAAATGCTCCCCGACAGGCTGCGACAGCATAATCGGAGCAAATACCGGGCAGTGTGTATGAGCCATAACGTGTTGACTATACACTACACTACACTAATAAGGACACATGATAATAACTAATAACCCATCCGTTACTACATGTGGAGTCAACTCCCGCAATTTCCTTCTTCCCATAGTGCGCGGCAACGTAACTCTGGGATGAGCGGCCGCGAAATTCTAGTAATGTACAAAGATGATTAGGTTTGAGGGGGTGGATAGACAGCCAGTGGAGTGGTGAGGTGCAGATAAGAATGAATGCAAATATACAACGGGAGTGACAGATTAACCTTGGACAAGGTTGAGCATTAATGCTGTGAGCGGACAGGGAGCTCTGTGGTGTCTGCAGAGGTAGCGTGCGCGCGCACACACACACACGCGCGCACGCACGCACACGCGTCAGCACTGACTCAGGGTATAGTGATCTTGCAGATCAGTTTGTTTCTGTGCACGGCACCAGCACGCAAATAACTATAAATCATGTGCAACTCTAACCCAGTATAACTCCTAAATCTAACCTCTAAATGTCTACTTCTAATCCCAAACCGAAACTTAAAACAACCATTTATCTCATCATGCAGGGCCAAGAACATGGTCACGTCTGTATTGGGGAAATAAGTGCACATGCACCACAACTACTGACATAGGTAGTGAATACAAAAAATAATTCAAAACGGTATAGTTTGTATTTATTGCAATAATAATGTGTGGTCGTCACAGAATCCCTGGCGGCACACGGTGTGCTTTAACCCATTCTGACCTGAGATCAGATTCATACGAGGTTTCCGCCGGACAAACACTGGGTCTGATGAACCCATTCTGACCTGAGATCAGATTCTAAAAATGTCAGTCGTTCTTCGATTTTTTTCAAAAATAGCAGACCTACAAGCTCGTATCGCGCCACTCGGTGGCGCGATATGAGCTTGTAGATCTGCTATTTTTAAATAGCTAAAGCATAACATGATGCCGACATCAAAATGGGTGCCCGGTCGGTCAGAATGGGTTAAGAAGAATTGAAGTGCTGCATATAGCTGAGCAGGAAAGAACAATACAGCGGCTGCCTTCCTTTGTCTCCGTCTCTTCCCCTCTCCGCTGTTGACGTCACACTCCAGGAGACAGTATCTAGGAACAGGTAAAAATAGTGCCGCTGGGAACGGAGGACATCGACTTCTGGAGGTGCGGCGGTGCAGACAGGGGGAAGGAAATGGTGAATAACGACTAAAGAAAATGGATCTGTCTTGACCACGGTCCTCTCTCTCACTCTCTGGGATGTTTTATGGTGCAGCTCTCTCAGTGAAGGCAGAATAACGGAGCAGCAGGGCTGATCTGTTGTTGGCCACGGTGAGTCTGCTGATTTATACGGAAGCAGTGGTGGAAAGTAGTAACTAAGTGCATTTACTCAAGTACTGCATGCACTCTAGGAGTATTTCCAATTTCCAATACTTTTACTTCCACTGGGGCGACTGTGGCTCAAGAGGTAGAGCAGGTCGTCCAATGATCCATGGGTCGGCGGTTCGAATCCCGGCTCCTCCTGTCTACATGTCGAAGTGTCCTTGGGCAAGACACTGAACCCCAAATTGCTCCCGATGTGCTGGTTGGTACCTTGCATGGCTTCCACCGCAATCGGTGTATGAATGTGTGTGTGAATGGGTGAATGTAATGCACAATCTATGTAAAGCGCTTTGGATAAAGGCGCTATATAAATGCACCATTTACCATTTACCACTCCACTAGGCTACAGTACATATCTCAGATCCAAATATTGTACTTTTTAAAATGTTGTACTTTTTTTTAATTTTGTTTGTAGATTTTGAGTATTATTATTACAAAAGATAAACTAAACAGGTGGTGCTCATGGGTGACACGGTGGTATAAAGTCCCTGCCCACCATCACGGAGCGTTGTGGGTTCAAATCCATCGTAGTGCATCCGGCTTTGTCGAGCACAGATGCTCGACAAAAATCACAATCACACCACAGACGGTCAGAATGGATTGTGCTCATTGGGAAAGACCAAAGGACGCATCACTCACACTGCAGAGATTGCAGTCAAACTTCAAAAGCCAAACAGCAAATGACCTCCTTGAAAATCTTGAAAGCGTTCGCTCTTTTAAGCTGTTTAACCTCTGTTGTCAACTCTGTGTAACTCTATGCAGGAGCCTTGCTGCGAATGCGAGGCAACGGACTATGGCCTTTGTTGCCACGGTTACCCAAGTCCCGTCAGGCAATGGGATCGTCATAGCAATTTCTGAGTTTCTGCAGTCTACAGAAACAGACAGCGTGTTGTGTTGTTATGTTATTAGTGTAGTTGCCCTGAGGGCAACTATACTATTGTTCTAGTGCCCTGTTTATTTTGACGCATTATACCTCCCACAGTTTTTGTCGCACGCACTCGAGCCATATGTCAAAACGACGGGCTACATCGGGAATCGTGTGCTTGTATTTTGCTAAGACATTTGTTGGATAATTTAATTGATATGAATTAATTAGTGCATTAGTGCATTTCCCCATAGACATGAATGGGAAAATGCAAAAACTCACTTTCAAGTATTTTTTCCTCTGAGACCGTAAGGGCTATACTTACAAGACTTGGAGGAGAGATTCATCATAATTATTAAAATTAATTACCTTAGAAGTATATCGTTCGGCCTCATGGTGGCGCTATAACAGCCAACTTTACCTTTTGGGGTATAACTCTTGAACCGTAGGTCGTAAAATCAAAAAGTTTTTTTCCCTGGATTCCTTGGGTCATGACGCATCTCCCCATATAGGCCACGCCCATTTGCGTCTAGATAGATTTCCCGCCATTTTGAATTTTGTTCAAAACACACTTTTGGATCCTCCACCTACAGATGTTGTCCAAATCTCACAAAAATCGGCACACATGATCTCCGGACCTATCTGATTAAAACAGCACAGTCAGAATTTAGATCTTCTGTATCGTTCGGCCGTAATCGTCTTCCGAATTTAGTGGGAGGGGCCTATTTTACAAAACACGCCACAATTCACGCACGGAATGTCCAATCCTCCCCAAATTTGAATCACATGTTTAGGATGGCCTAATCAACACAGAGCCAAAAGCAATTCAATTTCCATCCATAGGGGGCGCTACAATTGCAAAAACAATTACACGTTTGTTGCAAAAACACGATTTTGGGGGGGAAATCCCCTTTGAATGACTTACGCATGATCACAAAGGGTGACTTGACATTGTAATTGCCTGGCAAAATTACTGGGAGGGGCCTATACCCCTTTGTTACAAAAACATGATTTTGGGGGGGAAATCCTCTTTGAATGACTTATGCATGATCACAAAGGATGACTTGACATTGTAATTGGCTGGTATAATTACTGGGAGGGGCCTATATCAGCCAACCTATCCGATTAAAACAGCACAGTCAGAATTTAGATCTTCTGTATCGTTCGGTCGTAATCGTCTTCCCAAGTTAGTGGGAGGGGCCTATTTTACAAAAAACGCCACAATTCACGCACGGAATGTCCAATCCATCCCAAATCTGAATCACATGTCGAAGGTGGTTTCATCAACGCAGAGCCAAAAGCAATTCCATTTTCGACGGGTGCGATGTGGGCAACTACACTTTGCAATTTCCCAGAATTGCCTCTTTCTAGTTAAAGGTATCTTCAGTGATTTCACTTAACCCATTCTGAACGGGCACCCATTTTGGTGTCAGCATCATGTTATGCTTTAGCTATTGAAAAATAGCAGATCTACAAGCTCATATCGCGCCACCGAGTGGCGCGATATGAGCTTGTAGGTCTGCTATTTTTGAAAAATCGAAGAGCGACTGACATTTTTAGAATCTGATCTCAGGTCAGAATGGGTTCGTCAGACCAGTGTGTGTCCAGCGGAAACCTCGTATGAATCTGATCTCAGGTCAGACTGGGTTAACTACTTAACTTGGCTGACTGGAGTCCCCCCGGGGCCTATACTTGGTGCTCTCCTTTTTCCACCCTACAATATCTCTTTGCCAAAAATATCTAGTAGCACACATTTTCGTTTTGTTTTTTTGTTTACTTTTTATTGCATTATAATTTTAAAAAAACCCAACACAACACAATATACATACAAGGGGATATACTGTATCTGTCTCTCTTCTCTATTGATACCTCAAACGGGTGCATCTACTTCTAAAGGCTAAACAGATTTAACTGAATTTAAACAAAGTCAGGTCTTATGGTAGAGACATGCAACATCCATCTAAACCAGTTGTCTGTGAAGACTTCAACTTGACCTCTAAAGCTGAATGTAATTCTCTCCATAATAAATATACTAGGCCTACTATAGATTCAATCAATCCATTCATTTATAGTTGATACACAGTCATGTCTTACATGTTTGTCTATAGGCTAATTTGAAGCACTGTCATCAAATGCAAGAAAACGACTGAGGTCAAGGAGAAGCTTCCTCAGCCATGTCCAGTCCCATAACAACATCTCGGGAAGAAACCCAACTCCAAATATGGACTAAAAAGCTTGAGAATAAACCCCTGCCTATTGACATGGACATCCCCCTGAAGACCTCCCTTCTGGCTCAGAAGCACTGTGGGTCCAGTTAAAGACGCTCAACTGCCTGAGGACAGGAATGGGGCGATCAAAAGCTCCTATATGGCCATATGGGGTTATGTCGTATCTAGGAATCAATAATTCTAGGCAATAACCCATGTTCTTGTGCAAATGTCTGTATGTATGTTGTATGTTGTAGGGCCTATTCTGTCTGTCTTAATTCTGCAGTCACTCTGTCTATACAAGGCCTGCCTTTGTCATTCAAAAGAAGGGTGTCGAGATGGTTTGTTTACGGTTTACTGTCTGTTCCTGCTGCAATTTGTGTAACAATAGAATTGGTGTGGGCACATGGTTGATCAATGGGTCTTCAGAGGAACAGTGAACACGCCTACATTCTCACCTTAGTTTGAGAATCTGTACTTAATACCTGTACTCTGAGTGTAACTGGGTTAGTCAGTCGAGGCTGGTCAGTGGTCACGACTTGTGGCCAGCTGGCTCTGGCTCCTGTGTGAGCTTATGCTATGTTTTGCTGCTGCGCTGTGGACTCTGAATAAACAACATCTTGGAACATCGTCTCGTCTGTTTGCCGTGCACATTTCTCTCCTGTATATATTTTAATATACGACAGTTACAAAACCAGCCCAACCATCTGTGGATGTGGAGAAGAGGACCATAGGATGCAGCACTGCCTCTCCTGCCCTCTACTATCCAACCAATGCAGAGCACAATATATTGCAGAGTTCAATAACAATGCAAAGGCCTGTGTAAAGAAAATGGGGAACTGTCATAACAACATGCTTCAAAGACAGTAAAATAAGAAGTTATAAATGAATTATCCCATTCTGACCTGAGATCAGATTCATACGAGTTTTCCACTGGACACACACTGGTCTGATTAACCCATTCTGACCTGAGATCAGATTCTAAAAATGTCAGTCGCAACTTCGATTTTTCAAAAATAGCAGACCTACAAGCTCGTATCGCGCCACTCGGTGGCGCGATATGAGCTTGTAGATCTGCTATTTTTAAATAGCTAAAGCATAACATGATGCTGACACCAAAATGGGTGCCCGTTCAGAATGGGTTAATTCATAATTATGAGATTATGAATTATCACGTACAGATAATAATCGGTGTGCATGAAGCACTGCTGAAAAGAGGAGATAGTTAGTTTACTAATACTAAATGTGTTCTGCCACAACTTTCAAATGGATATGAAACTAGATTACCAAAGCTGACCCCAAAGTCACAGCAATTAATGCTTTGGGGGAGTACACACGAAGCGCTGCAAATTAGAATGCCACTGAGATGACTCTCTCTCTGAGTGTTCTATGGTTGTGTTATAGAATACATGAAATCCAGACTGCAGCCAGAGACTGGAATGTTAAAATGTGGAGTTTTTTTAGTCAGCTTTTAAAGTAAAGTCTGTTATGGACATTCTTTTTTTTTTGTTATCAAATGTTTTTTATTTTAAGACAAAAATCACAAGACACGTTAACAACATGAAAGACTTAAAGCAAACAAAACACACATAAAACAACACACAAAAACAAAAACAAACAATCCCACCCACCCCTCCCCCCCCCGAGACCAAAGATGTCACAAAATGTCATCACTTCAACCACTGTGCAATGAAAACAAAAAACAAATAATAATAATAACAATAATAATGATCAAACCATGCCCCCAACCAAATCTGCAATACCAGACCAAATCTCAACGTTTTCCTCTTTTGCACCATGCAATCTTGCTGTAGACATCTCTAGATAAATGATATCCAGAAAGGTCAAAGCCCACTGGCGAAATGACAATGTATGAGGCGGTTTCCAGTGCGAAGCAACCATCTTCTTTGCGGCCGTTACGCCAGCAAAGAAGACACGAATACGGGTGTTATTTAATGGCAACTGGGATACATCGTTCAATAAGAATAGAGATGGGGAGGGTGTGATGTTAACTTGTAGAATAGTCGAAAGGTTAGTAGCAACCAAATTCCAAAATGTGAGAACACTCGGACACTCCCACACCATATGAAAGAATGTACCTATGGTGTTTGAAGTGCAGAAAGTGCAGTTGTGATTATTTAAAATCCGCATAGCACACAATCTACGGGGGGTTAAGTACGTCCTATGAACAAAATTTAGATGAATTTGTTGATGATCAGGATTCCTAGAAGACAGGATAACATTAGACCACACTGTATCCCAACTCCAATCTGGATCTAGATTTGGTATGTCATTCCTCCATACAGTATCGACAGGCAAGGTCCCATAACTAGATTCTAATAAATAATCATACAATATGGAAACAAAACCTCTTGACCTAATACCACAGATAAGTCTATGCAAAGGGTGCATTGCAAGGGGGGTCTGCCATGGCACCCCATATGTCCTCATGGCAGTTCTCAATTGTAAATAGAAAAAAAAAGAGTTACCAGGCAAGTTAAAAATATCACATAAATTCTGGAAAGAACGTAAACCATTAGCATCAAATAAATCACCCAAAGTATGAATCCCCTTGGAACTCCATCTTGGAAAACGAATAGGACGATTGTCCAAAAGCAAACCATCATTGTTGAACACTGGGGAAAACGAATTCCATTTCAAATCAATCTTGCGCAATTTTTCAGCCGCTCTCCACACTGTTACTAAATGAGAAATGATTGGCCCAAAGCGAACTTTGCATTGATTATTCGTTATGTTTGAATAGATCAGATCTCTCAATTCAACAGGATGAACCAAACTCTCCTCAAGCTCTCGCCAACAAACCTTTAAAGTTGAGTCGAAATATCTTAAAAGGGGGCGAAGAGTGAAAGCCCAATAATATAATTTGAAGTTAGGCAACGAGAGACCGCCATCAGCTCTGGTCCGCTGTAACAAGGAAAGTTTAAGACGTGGGCGTTTCCTATTCCACACAAATTTAGATATAGCAGAATGAATCTTAGTCCAATACTGTGCTGGCGGTGGCAGTGGGAGCATAGAACTCACAAAATTAACCCTAGGGAGGACATTCATCTTTATGATTGATACTCGAGCTCGAAGAGAGTTGGGCAATGACGACCATCTGTCTAAATCAAGACAAATTTTGTTCAAAGTGTCACTATAATTGTTTTTAACAGTAGCTTGAAGAGATGGGAACACATCTATGCCAAGATATTTAAATTTGTTCACTACTGGGATTATGGGAGGCAGAACAACAGATCGCATCTCCTCATTTAGCGGCAAAAGGGCTGACTTTGTCCAATTGATTTTGTAGCCTGAGATGGCACTGAACTGATCAAAAATCTTAAGAATGTGTGTAATTGACTGTGGAGCATTCTCAATAAACAGTAGGATGTCGTCCGCATATAAAGAAATACGATGTTGTGTGTTGTTAACTGAGATAGGTGTGATCGCTGTGGACTGACGTACTGTCTGCGCTAACGGTTCGAGCGAGAGGGCAAAAAGGAGGGGACTAAGGGGGCAACCTTGCCTCGATGACCTGCCTATCGTGAACAGAGGAGAACAAATCTTGCCTGTTAATACCATCGCTGTTGGATTTGAGTACAATACCTTAATCAATGTGATGAATGTGGGACCAAATCCCATCTTATCTAGCACCGCCCACAGAAAAGGCCACTCCAAACGGTCAAAGGCCTTCATAGCATCGAGCGACAGCACCGCAGCAGGAGATCGGAGGTCACAAGCTCGGTCAATAATATGCAACAATCGTCTAACATTATCAGTGGCCAATCTGGTGCCTATAAAACCTGTCTGATCACAATGTACCAACCTAGTCATGTAACCCTGTAAACGACGTGCGAGCACCTTAGCAAATATTTTTAGGTCAGCATTCAACAGTGAGAGCGGCCTGTAGCTCCCACATTCCGTGGGGTCTTTGTTCTTCTTCAACAACAAAGATATAATGGCTACATTAACGTCTCTGGAGAAGGAGCCCCTTTCAATCGCAAACTGAAACATATCATGCATGTGCGGACCCAGATCATCCCAAAACAGAGTGTATAGTTCAGGTGGTATCCCATCCAAACCCGGTGACTTGCCTTTGCGCATCCCACTGACTGCTTCCTTTAATTCCGCTCTAGAAATTGGTCTGTCTAAAGCCTCTGCGTCGGCCTCGCTGAGGGTTGGTAACTGAATTGTAGATAGAAAGTCATTACATTTACCTACATTATGAACGACCTCAGAGGTGTAGAGCTCATTATAAAAATCACGAAACACAGCATTGACCTCTTTAGGTTCTGTAATCATGGCTCCAGTTGTTTGTTATGGACATTCTTATGGACAAATGCTGCTGTCCATCAGACTGGTAGCCCTTATTGTTGTCTATTTAGCTCGGCAGTAATTATTTTGTTTGTGCACTTCTTTGTTCTTATGTTGTTTAGCCCCCTTTCCCTTCATCAAGAGACCTTGCCTATAGTTGAATAATGTTAAATGAAAATTAATCGTTCACTTTTAGGATATTCTGTGGGCTAAGATCACAACTTGGCATGTCATGCTAGTCCTACAGGGGAGTTCCACGTGCGTGCTGACAGAATGAGTCTCTGGGGCTGAACAAGGGTAAACAGACAACCAGAGAACTGTACCCCCCTCTCCGCCTGCCGCTGTTATCAACAGGTGACAGTGGCAGCAGGTTAGCGATGCCTCATTACCATCAGGTGTGTGGCGGGGTTCACACACCTAACTACAACTGACTTTTGGTCACAGGCGCTTGTCGACGGCAGGGACAAATTAGCCATTGGGCCAGTGGGGCTGTGGCCCTTGGCTCTCAGGGGCCCTTCTGGGAAATTGGACCACGCAGCACTAGGTTTGACGCCCTGAAAAGGGCTCCTGGGGCCCTTCATTGGCCATTGATTTAGTTAAATTTAGGTCAAAAACATGATAAAAACACGGAAAAACACAAAATGTTGCGCTATGGGGGCCCTGCAAAAATGACCGGCCCAGGGGCCCTCATGGGGGTTAATCCGTCCCTGGTCGACGGTCAGATAGAATAGATGGCCCAACATCGGGCCGCTGCGAGGGGCCTTTAGCTTTTGTTCTTGGCTGGTTTGGATTAATCATTCAACACAAAAAGCAAGTTGTTTTGTATGAATCATACATTTTGTAATCAATGTATAAAGCTATAAGCTTTCACAACAGGAAGTGTGCAGTATAGTTCAGCGTGACTGCACATCACTTGAGATCCACATGCACGCTTTTAATTTTAACCTGTCAATGTTTAGAGTTTGGCTTAATTGTAATATTATACAGTCTATATGAAAGTCCAAACAGATACACCCCCCCCCCCTCTCTCTCTCTCTCTCACTCTCTCTCATTAGAGTCACTACCCCTCTCACTGTTTCTGGCGCCCCCTACTGCTATTATTAAGTCACATACTCGTGCTTACACAGACACACATACTCGTGCTTACACAGACACACGAGGACATTGCAAGCTGGTTGTAGGAGTGGTTGCACCACTCAAAAAAATGCATGAAAATCTTTCAACGTGGAAACGATTATGGTGATTATTCAAATATAATTGTCATTATCTCCAACAATTGCGTTTGACAGGCCTAGTCACAAGAGCAATTTTGTGCCAGCAGCAGGTCATGTCATAATAGCAGCATGGGTGCTAGCATTCTGTATCAGCAACATAGAGTTATAATAACTCTATGATCAGCAAGAGTAAAAAAATGATGTAGCTCAGTTATCAGTAAAATTATTTTTCTGTCAAGTCCGTATATACGTAACGTACCCCCCAGCTAGGGGACGTTATTTGCTAGGTCAATAAATATATGGACCCAAATGTATACTCTGTGTATATAATGTTTGATCCCCACAGCAGTGTTTAACCCATTCTGACCGGGCACCCATTTTGGTGTTGGCATCATGTTATGCTTTAGCTATTTAAAAATAGCAGATCTACAAGCTCATATCGCGCCACCGAGTGGCGCGATACGAGCTTGTAGGTCTGCTATTTTTGAGGAAATCGAACAACGACTGACATTTTTTTTAATCTGATCTCAGGTCAGAATGGGTTCATCAGACCAGTGTGTGTCCGGCGGAAACCTCGTATGAATCTGATCTCAGGTCAGAATGGGTTGATCCGGTTTCTATGAAACGCCTCCGTCAACCCCAGCTATGGGAAGTAAAATCTGGCATGCAGCCATACAAAGTTCGGATGTAATTTGACTTTGTACCGCGGCGTCACTCCCGACATGTAAACTTTTCTGGCGAGAGGTAAACAGTGCAGATTTTCCGTTCCGTTCCGTTCGATTTTCAGTTTTTTTTTTCTTTCTTTCTTTTTTAACTGTACGGTATACACAAACGTTGTAGAACAGTACTGTACTTTACTTTTTTTTTTACTAAATTTTTATCCCACGATTTTGTAACCCAGTTTTCTTTTCACCCAGTGCCAATTATCTAATGTAATCCTGGGCGCTACACTTCCTCTGCCAACCTGGGGGGGGCAGCGGACTGACCTCATGCCTCCTTCTATGCATGAGGAGTCCGAGCTGCTTCTTTTCACCTGACAGAGGGGAATTTCCCCGGCCGGACGTAGCGCGTGGAAGGGACACGTTATTCCGACCAGTTCCTTTCCCCTCCATCAGGCGCCCCGGCTGGCCAGGGGGAGGTAGTTTTAGAGACCAGGATTACGACATGTTTTTGTGAGGGTATCTACCCTAGGGGACACGGGGGGAACATGCAAACTCCACACAGAAAGGCCCTATCGCCAGTACTGTACTTTATATACTATACTGTACACATTTCATCATTATAATGAAAGTAACATGTTCAAAGAGCTATGCTGTGGGCCCAGGCCGTAGCGTAACGGTCTGGGCACCGGACTGGTAATCCAGTCGCAGTGTGCCGCGGGTTCGACTCCCGGACCAGACACAGCCTTTACTGCATGTCATCCCCCCATCTCTCTCCCGTTTCCTGTCAGCCTACTGTCTGTCCCTTCAAAAATCAATAAAAGGCGTAAGCCGCAAAAAAATATCTTAAAAAAAAAAAAAAGAGCTATGCTGTGCACATCCATGCAGTATAGACAGCTAAAAATAGAGCTTTACTTTGCGACAGCAATCAAGGCACTACTAAACGGTCCCGCGGCCATAAATGTTGTCTACCTGATTGTTATTGCACAGTAAACCTTTTTTCGGAGCTACGTGTCACTTTCACTGAAACTATAACGTACCACAGTTATCTGAAAAGCTTTATCATGACATGACTTTCTCTGGCGTGGAACAATCTGTATAGTTCCGTTTTTAGATCTGCAGTACTTGTAGACTTAAACAGCTCTCGCACAAATGTGCCATGCATATTGCTCATCCATCATTGTGGCAATGGAGCTGACACATTTGAAAACAAACAGTTTTCTCTTTCCCCTCAATTAGCCGCAAACTAATGTTTACACTCCCCACAAGCAAAAACAACAAGCAACATCCCAGCTGCTGTCTTCCATTGATTACCACAGGACATGATGAGCAATGGAACAGATGAGAGGTCAGCCTATGATGACTAAAACTGTGACTTAAATATATAAACAAATAACACGATAAGTAGAGTAAAATGTTAGGAAGGGACTAGTCGAGAAGAGACCCAGTTGATCTAAGACAAGTCATCGCAGCGTTGTCAGTTGTGAGCTTATAGGTCGGCTATTTCCGGCATCCAGCTATGTGAAAATCAGCCATTTCAATAGCATCACGGCACGCCAAAAATACATTTTTTTTTAGATATCATCAATTGAATAAGTGGAATTGAAACTAAGGTATAGTTATGAAATCACTGCATTATAATTTAATTATTATTGTTGAATTACTGAAAGGTCATTGATTGGAATGCACTGATTTTATTGAAGCATTGGATCATTTTATTGCTTGTGAAATTATGTGACAAAATTATTTGTATTTATTCTATAATTGTCATATTTATTTGATTCCTATAGTTTTCACGGTGTTCTAATGGAGCTTCATCTATGTTGAGAAGTTTGAAATAAACACCTGTTAAGACCATCCACATCATATTCTTTCACAAAACCGAGGGCTGCTACATCTACAATAATTACCAAACATGACATTATATTGATACTATATGCTTTTCCTGAGGCGCAAATACATTCCTAATGGCCTCCTGACTCATTTAAATCACTTCATACAGTCTTCATCAATATTGCCAGGCTTGAGAAGTGCTTTGGTGTTTGTCGAAACATCCTGAGTCTGAGTCAAACAGTATAGCTTGTATTTTGCAGTCCATGTGTGCACATTACAGCGTGTGCATGCTTGTGTGTGTGTGTGTGCATCTGTGTGTCCTCCATGAACCCAGTGTTGATTTCGTCGACTAAATACAAGAGACAAGAGATCCAAAACAACGAAAAGACAAGTCATTTTACGCTTGGTTGCATGCTGAAAATAGCAGATCTACAAGCTCAACGTGTCGCTCTGCGAAGCGTTGAGCTTGTTTTGGCGGGCCTCTACATCCCACCTATACTATCGACATCATCATTTTATAATTCAAGTCTTAAAGGCACAGTGAAACGGAAATGGTGAACAACATGAAAATGGTGTTTCAACATGAAACACCGGTCTGAAGTTTATGAACCAATCAGAGCGTTGCATCCCTTCAGGCGATGGGACGGTAGCTAGGGACGGTAGCTATGCTAGGCGCAACAGCGTGGTGTTGTTTGTTTATAAATCATATGGTCGGCCAGCACAACCAGTTTACTGTTATGTGGCTTCTTTCTTCCATATAATGTTTTCAGATACATATTCTAGCGTGATGATTAAGTTGAAAGCGAGTAATACACTGTCTGGATGTTATCTGGAATGGAAATAAAAACGGAGTATTCTGTAATCAATAGCAGCTGTGATGGACGGACGCACAAATATGGGAAATTAAACGGGTGAGCTTCATTGTTATTGGCTTTTATCGATGTGTATCTCTACACGTCATCACGCAGCACGTTTTCGTTTTAATAAATAAATAATACAATCGTTTTTATGGACCTTTGATATAAAAACACACAGAAATGAGAATTTTCACATTTTTTTGGCATCCATTGTTAGGTATGCCCATATAATGACCACGGATATGGTCTAAAAGTGTGAAAAACGTCTTTTTCATTTCACTGTGCCTTTAAACATTCCGTAAACATTCAAGCAATATGGGCCTATACCATGTAGGCTACTCTAGACCCTTAGAACCAATTACCGACAGTCTTTCCGAACGTTTCTCACATCTCCAATTTGCCTCTGAAGAAAACACACCAAACTAATGGGCGGTAATGAAGGAAACGGCAGTATCCATCCACTTCCCCATCTCACTGAAGGATTCTCCATGCCGCAGTTAGCAAATTACCGTACGTGAAGTTCATGTTAATCGCAGAGATGAGCGCTGGCATTTGAAAGATAGAGAGAGTTGTCAGGCACGCACACACAGCACACATACCCAAGCATAAATAAAGGCAAGCTCACACGCACGCGCGCGCACACACACACACACACACACACACGCTTGCATACACATGCATGCATGTAAGCATTATCGCCGTTGTCGGGCGGAAACCTCGGATCTCAAAATTTCAACTTTTTTTTCTTTTGTGTCTATACTTCAGAATACATTTCCGTACAAAAGTAGTGGGGAAAAAAGCAGATCTACAAGTGATGCTACGTGTCTTGAGTTAGATTTTTAAATGTATTTACTGTTTTGGACATAACAGGTTTCCCTCTGACAGCAACAATATCTGATCATCAATGGAGGCGAGCTCACACGCACACACACACACACACACACACACACACACACACACACACACACACACACACACACACACACACACACACACACACACACACACACACACACACACACACACACACACACACACACACACACACACACACCCCATCTAGAATTAACAAACAAATGCTCACATAGGACTTGCAAGGAAATAACCATTGAGATGAGAGAGATATACAGCTCCGCCGCCATCAGATGCAGGCAGATTAGCGGATGTGAAGCGATTGCGTTAAGAAGCTTGTGGAAATGCGCCGCTAATGAGTAAACAGTCAGGGTGATTATTAGACTAATGCTTGTAAACCAACTCTCTGTTGCTTTTTTTAGACGTATTGTTTTCCCCCCCAAAAAACTTTGCCAGATCAAAAGAGATGAGCCAGAGATGTACATGACTGCAAATGCCTCTGGAAGAGTCGGGACGAAAAGGGATGCTAAATAAACACTTTAGTTTGCTTCCAAACTTCATTCCCAGATTATCACGAGGCTGGAGAGAGGCAATGAGGCCAGGCAAAGAGTAGCCTTGGAGACCACAGGTGTTTTGTTTCAAAAGGAGAAAGAAAAACACCTGTGCGAGACATGCATGAGAACTGGCATGCGAGCGGAGTGAACCTTGCATGAGAGTGGAGAGTTTGACATCTTGGCTTTGGGGTACTGCAAGGGGAACACCCTTCCTCTTCGTCATAGTCCTGGACTACGCGTTAAGGAAGGCCATCAATGGACGAGAGCAGGATCTTGGCCTTACCCTGACACCAAGGAGGTCGAGACGGCACCGCACAGTAGTGCTGACAGAGCTGAACTACGCGGACATCAGCCTGCTCTCCGACCACGTGGAACAAGCTCAGGAGCTCCTGAACAGAGTGGAGTCGGAGTGTGCCAAGGTTGGCCTCCGGCTGAACGCCAACAAAACTGAAGTTATCACCTATAACATCCCATCAGAGCATCCACCTCTGACAACAACAGGAGGCACTGCTCTAAAGCAAGTCAAGGACTTCAAGTACCTGGACTCATGGGTCAACACTACGGAACGAGATCTTAAAGTGAGGAAGGCACTTGCATGGGACAAGGGACTAAATTCATTATACTAGGTGGTTGGTAAACCAATAGGAAGTCCCCGGCTGTCTCAGCCGTGAGATGGTCACTTTGCCCAGAATACCATAGGTCTCTTTCAGGCTAGGCAAAGAGTGACCACAGAGGGGAAGGACTTAAGCCCATTGACATTGCAGTGTCCACAATGGGGATCTGAGAGACGCTCATGGTGAGAGCCAAGGGGAGTCTGATGTTGTGACTCTCGCTAAAAAGCTTTCCTTTACAACCTGGGCGGGGGGGGTGTGCGGCGTGCATGCATGCGTGCGTGTGTAAGCTACAGTTCCTGTCACTCCTGACCCTGTGCTCTGGGGTCCAAATGAGGTCCATGGGAGCCAGTATTGTGCTTTAGATTTCATCGTTGTAGAGGTGCGGTGCCCCGGAGTGGCCATTGACAGAAAATAATTAAATAATAATATTAACCCATTCTGACCTGAGATCAGATTCATACGAGGTTTCCACTGGACACACACTGGTCTGATTAACCCATTCTGACCTGAGATCAGATTCTAAAAATGTCAGTCGTTTTTCGATTTTTCAAAAAATAGCAGACCTACAAGCTCGTATCGCGCCACTCGGTGGCGCGATATGAGCTTGTAGATCTGCTATTTTTAAATAGCTAAAACATAACATGATGCCAACACTAAAATGGGTGCCCGGTCAGAATGGGTTAAATAATAATATTAATAACAATACTAATAACTCGTAGCCAAAAAATACTATGTTGTGACCACAATAGTATTTAGTTCCCTCAATTTACATTAATTCAAGGGAACAAAATTGTGTGGCCAAGAAACACTAATTCACGGTCACGAAATACTAATTTGTGGCCACAAGTTATTTATTTCGTTTTTTCTGTCAATTGCCACCAGGGCTCCGTATTAGGGAAGTAAGATGAGAGAGTCTTTAGCGGCACAGCGAGGTATATACCAAACTGACATAGAACATAGGTTTTTCAGAAAACGCTTTCAATACGATTTATACAGAATAGCGTTGGGTTGAATAAGCTGTGATGTTTATAGACGGCTACATTCACAAGCGTTTATGAAGACAGTTACAACCTGAAGGACCCTCACAGGTTCCTCGGGGCGCATTTAGCCGAGTGCAGGGGAAGCTTAGTGAACGCTGCGAGTCATCTTTGTTTAGAGCCTCTGGAGTTAAAGTCTCTTAAGTTTCACAATGTTGTTGTTTACAGAATGTATACTAATGTGAACCGAGTCCTTTGAATACAGCGTGACAATAATACACAGTGCAGAGATTCGGAGAGACTGCAAGCTCAGCGCGCCACAAAGCTTGTACATCTTTTTGAACATTTTAATAGTGTGAGAAGAACTACTGATTTAGAAGGCATTTGTAAAATAGGCCCTATAAGGTCTTAATGTTTTTAAAGGGACATTTCACTTTCAATTTAAATATACTATTAAAAAATGAAGGAAAAAAAACACGGCCCGCTCACACAAATGTCCTTCTAATGGAGTGAGGGGGTCTTTGTATTTTTCCATTACTTTTTCCAATCAATTTTGTTATGTTTATTTGATTCGAAAGTGAAATATCCCTTTAATATTCAAGAGTGTGCGTGCGTGCATGCGTGCACATGTATGCATGCGTGTGTGTGTGTGTGTGTGTGTGTGTGTGTGTGTGTGTGTGTGCATGCACATATGTATGTGCGCGTGTGTGCACGTGTACACGTGCGTGGTCCCTAAGAAGCACAGGGCCTGACACAGTGCCTTGTGAACCACCTCATCCCGACGGTAGGAACTCATGTTCCAACGTCCCCCGGTTGTCCCTGGGGACCACTTAATGAGGGACACCACAGGAACACCGCAGCTCTGTTTTAGGATCCTGGAAAAAAGGGACGTTTGGGTTTCTGGGTGACTTTGTGCCTTCCTGATAATGAGGTCGTTTTATCATTATTATTTCACTTTCTTTGTTCTTTAATCATTGGTTGAAATTCCCACTGCTCGCGCGTTTATAGGACCTGCTGTATTTCTGGACCCTGTGACTGTAAAGTAGGGATGCACCGATCCGGCTTTTTGGCATTCGATACCGATTTCGATACATGGGGGTCCAGTATCTGCCGATACAGAGTACCGATCCGATACCCCCCACAAAGAAACGTAATAACCTATTAAGCTGTATGGCTCACTGTGTGGAGTCTGGAATCATTCTTTTGTGTAAGGCAACATCAAGGCTTGACTTAAACATTACTTTCCCAACTTTGTAAAACAAAATGTAACAAACACAGATATAAATGCACTGAATTATTTATTAAATAACTGTGCAACAATTAGACCAGGTTAATGTGTGCGCAGGCTAGCCTGGCTGCATTCCACATGTTATACTGTCAATACTACACTGCTGTGTCACAGAGGAGGTAGAGTTGTTTTCATACTGTAATTACACATAATTATCGGATCGGATCGGATCGGATAATGGATCGGCCACCGATCCGATACCCGATCTAGAATTTTAGCCTGGATCGGCGCCGATCTCCGATACGAGTATCGGATCGGTGCATCCCTACTGTAACGTGTACAGTCGGTCTGCCTGTGTGCTTGTATCTTTTGCCTGCGATTGTTATCATCAAGGCATTATTTGAAGAGTCACAATACATTATTTCCTTGTTTTTTGATGGGCGCTAGCCCCTCCTATATACAGCTTTTTGTCATAAGTCGCATAAGTGAGCAAATCGGCTTTTTGTGCTAACAAACATTAAATGCCATTTACAATGAAAGGAGCATTTAAGTCTCTCACTTCACACGCGTGTGCTTTTTAATAACTGCTGGTTATGGCAGCACTTTACAGTCAACAACACACTGAGCATATGTACAGTACTACTGTGTGTGAGAGAGAGAGAGAGAGAGAGAGAGAGAGAGAGAGATCAGGCAAACTGTGTAGGTGTGTATATAATGATATGACTCAGAGAAGTGCTGGAGATACCCAAGAAGAGACTATTATTCTCTCTCCCCAATGCGTTCAATCCCCCTTGGCTGGTGAAGCGAGAGAGAGAGAGAGAGAGAGAGAGAGAGAGAGAGATAGAGAGAGAGAGAGAGAGAGAGAGAGAGAGAGAGAGAGAGAGAGAGAGAGAGAGACAGAGAGAGAGAGATACAGAGAGCGAGAGAGACAGAGAGAGAGAGAGAGAGAGCTGCGGGGTGCGTGGGGGGGACAGAAAGAGACAGAAAGGCAGAGAGAGAGAGAGAGAGAGAGAGAGAGAGAGAGAGAGAGAGAGAGAGAGAGAGAGACAGAGAGAGAGAGAGAGAGAGAGAGAGACAGAGAGAGAGAGAGAGAGAGAGAGAGAGAGAGAGAGAGACAGAGAGAGAGAGAGAGAGAGAGAGAGAGAGAGACAGGGAAAAGGTTACACCGGCGAGGGTGGGTATTGAAATTCAAGACCACTTCACCTAGCCCAAGAGTGGCTGTCTGAAGATTAATGAGCTGTTTGGGTAGAGTTCAGCTCCTTCACATGCACAGGGTCCACATTAGTGATATAATTAATTTTACAACACTGGGTGTTGTCACCCCCGCAGTAGAACGCCATGTGCCTATGATAAGCATTCCCTAATTAAACAGCGCTAAAAAAAAATAAAGAAAATAATAGTGGGGGAAAAAAAGAGAAAAAAAAAAATACATAAAAAACCTCTGTTCCACCTTTTGACATTCAGGATGGTTGGAGGAAAACAAGCTCAGGGTGTAATCGGTGGGGCACTCTGCTGTCCTCGTTACCTGCCACATCATGCAGCCTTACATAATTACTACAGTATTTATTATTAGTATTATTATTATTAACACGTGTCCATATACCCGGGGACGCCGTGTGTCACCGCAGGTTAATAATGTCACAGTGAAAGCACATTTTCATTTTTCAGCTGCAGTTCACAATCTTAGGCATTCAGCACACGCTCCGTTTCAGAACAACTAATACACGTGTGAACGCAGAGTACGGAGGCATGAACCGTAGTCGTCAACAACAGGGTAAACAGTCACACACGGTCAGTGTGAAGAGAACAATGTAGTGCCTTGAAGAAACTATGGGGTAGCGGGCTACCACAGAGGTAAATATCAGGCCTATAGCAACCGGCCGACAACTAATGAATCCAATCCACGGTGTGGGGGTCCGTCCAGGCCAGAGCCATCTAATAGAAGAGTTGCGATATTGAGGGGGGCAAAAAACAGCCTGGTCACGTGGTTCATGACTCGCGCGAGCCCGGCATAGACCCCGCTGTGACCACCTTCAGCCCCAATTTATTCCTCGCGGAAAATAGACGATCTACAAGCTCACAAGCGGGCACCCCGTGGAAGCATTAGGTTGAGCTAACAGCCTTGCATGCCAACTTCAGAGGCTTCACTTTGTCAGAGCCGAGTGGGCGGTATGCTAATAATGCCCCACACACATGCATAAAACATATAGCCTGAGTGTGTGTGTGTGTGTGTGTGTGTGTGTGTGTGTGTGTGTGTGTGTGTGTGTGTGTGCGCACGCGCACACACACACACACACACACACACACACACACACACACACACAGCATGCTCCACCTGTGAGTCACAAAAGGTGAAAGAAAAACCTACACTAGCTATTTTCCAAACCATGGTTTGAAGCCATTTCGTTAATAATAATGCTCTCGTCAGTCACAATTTAGCATAGGCATCCGTCAAGAGGATTATGTTTTACTGTATATTACAGCGCGATTTGCATAAAGCTCCCTGCACCAGTTGTTTACTTGCCGCTGTCTGTGAAGCGTTGTTTACCTGAGAGCCGTTACAGGAGAATGCGAGGGGTCACTTCATGCCCCCGGTCTTCCTAGCTCATTCAACGGGAGACGCACCTGTGACCTCCAAATGCTACGTGGATCTATAGTAGTGAATAGCAAGTAGAATTGTGTACATTCATTGGTCTTTCCAACATATCGTTGCTGTCAGGCAGAAACCTTGTTTCGTGATTATTCTTAGGGCCCGAGCACTGCACAGTGTGAGGCCCTATTGGAATCGTAATGATTATATTATTAGGGCCCGAGCGGCGAGCACTGCACATAGTAGTGCGAAGCCCTATTGAAATCGTAATGACTTTGCACACACATCACAAGTGGCTTAAAATTACATATTTAATAGCTCAATAGCACCTCCTACACAACTTTGTGCCTCAAGGCCCCACAATACGGTTTCACCGTTTACATGTATGAAAATTGGTACACACTTGTATCCTGTCCCAACTTACAAAAAAAGTCTCTTGATTTTAAATCATCATAAATAGTCACAGTGTGCCTGCCCACCACTGTGGAGGTTGTGGGTTCATCCGGTGCTGTTGTCGAGCGTCTATATCTAAGTATACGAATGCAACTATAGCCCGTGTTTGGGGGAGCGAACCCGGGCCGCCAGCAGGGAGTGTTTTGGGCGTGAGGAGTAGGATGAAGACTATGTCCTCCCGGTGGGGGCTCCTCACTGCCAGGCGAGTCAGTATGATACAACAGCAGTGACAACACACAGATGTGTGTTGGGGAGGAATACATTAACGACTAATTTGGGGAGGAAAGAAATACACGAGAAAATCATTAATCGTAATCGAGTTAAAAGTAAAAAACTAATTTCACCCAGCCCTAGCATTAAGTAACAAGGAATTAGTTTATATGCAAGAAATTAATCAAGTGTTGGCCTATAGCTACTCAAATGTGCGCATAAGGAAGTGCACCAGAATTGTTTCAATCACAAGTGCATAATTAAAATGTGTACACGTATATTAATTTAATAGAGCGTGCAACATGCATTATTTACTAGAGCATGGTACATGCGAATACATTCCCAAGTCGGGGGCACATTTTAATCAATTATGTTGAAGAGAAGGAGGTAAGAGAGTTACAGCTATTGATAACCACCTAGAGGAAAATCCCCCCCGCCCTCTCTCTCTCATATGCAAACACTCGATCATGCATTCTGCCAGTCCGTTGGATCCCCTAGAAGTTGGAGAATCCACTAGAGAGCCTGCATCTTTACAACTTGACATTTAACATGCTATATGTGAGACTGACTCACCATACATACTTGCAGCCCTCCTCAAAGTGTTTGACACCACACATCTATGCATACAGATGCATATGAATGAGTGTACACAGTATGTGCATTATGAAACATGCCACATGCTGACACTCATGGTAAAACGGGCGGTAGTAGCCTACACTTGAGTCATGTATCTCAATTGCTTAATGTATTTCCCTGTGTGCTGGGCATCCGAGGCAAGACTGAAATGGATAGACGTGGAGTCTGTCGAGGGGACGGGGGGGGGACGGACGGACGGACGACTCATCCGGGGGCGGCAGGGCCCAGGCAGCGATATTGACAATTGTGGCGGAGGTTCGCTGTGATTCAATTTCATGGGCTTTTGCATCATTTTACACTGAGGAGTCATGGGTGGGGCTCATGTTTATATTTTGCTCTCTGCTCATCAAAGCTGCAGCTGGTATCACTCTGGGGGAAAATGACAGCTCATGTGTAAGCTCTGAAAAGTACATTTCCCTTCCTTTTTGCATCAGTCAACATGAATTGTTTGACAGTTTTGAAAACCGGCTTAATAGTATTTTCTTTCCCCTCCCCCTTTTTTGTTTACTAAAGCAAAAGATATATACATTCTAAAATAAAATGCTGTTGCTATTTCGGTTTGCCATTGTCATATTCTGTTATTACTGTTCTAGCAAGCAAATCAGTGAAAAACAAAACAAAGCAAAGCAAAAGAAAATCGGTCCCAATAGCTATCGAGGGATTAATTCATGCTGGCGTGAATTGAGTTAACCGGCCACGCATGTCAAAGCATTATGCTATTACAGCCATCAACTTTGTGCATGCACACAATTTCAATCCAAGTACTAAAACAACAAACAACATGCGGAGGTGGTCTGATTGGACATCATCGCCAGCAGCGTTGGATCATGTCCGTATACATCAATACCACCTTCACCCCCCCCCCCCCCCCACGCCCCCCTCCCCAAAAAGATGAACAAGCCAGGACTGCAGCCAACTTCCCTCCGAGCTCTCTCCATTCTTCCTCCTGCACCAACTGGCCGGATGATGGACAGAGCAAGCAGAATGTCCAGGAGTAATGGGAGTGGACACACACACGGGCGGAGGCGGTGCCAACAACTCCGCATAGTGGGCACGATGGGAGTGGACAGAGCCATCTAATAGAAGAGTTAGGATATTGAGGGGGCAGAAACGGAGCGCTCGAGCGCTGTTCATGCAGCATTGTATAACATCACGCCTTCATATATGGTCACGCCTCTCATACACTGTATACGTGGATAATCCGACCAGAAGAAGAAGAAGAAGAAATGCGTTCTGGTAAATCAAGTTTACCAAGGGTAACTGGACTAAGCATCAGATACTTGTTTACAGCCAGGCCCACATGGAGCATTTCATGGTAGTGGTTCAATGCCTTGTCCAAGGGCACTTCAACGGTGGTAATTTTAACGTGTCGGACCGCTGATTCGAACTGGCGACCTTCCGGTATCTAGCCCGCTCCGCAATCCACTCGGCCACCGCTGCCACCAAGCATTATGAGACACGAAGGTCAATCCCACACGCCAATATCGGTGCAGAGTTTGGTGGTTCTGTTTTATTTTTTATTTTTCTTGGGGACAGACGGACGGACTCATCTGTGTACTGTGAGAGTACACCGATGTACACTTAGCCCATTCTGACCGGGCACCCATTTTGGTGTCAGTATCATGTTATGCTTTAGCTATTGAAAAATAGCAGACCTACAAGCTCATATCGCGCCACTCGGTGGCGCGATATGAGCTTGTAGATCTGCTATTTTGAAAAATCGAAGAACGACTGACATTTTTTTTAGAATCTGATCTCAGGTCAGAATGGGTTCATCAGACCAGTGTGTGTCCAGTGGAAACCTCGTATGAATCTGATCTCTGGTCAGAATAGGTTAAAGTCGCTTCTCGCCTCCATGGGCGTCTCTTACTGGTAATATATAACAAATATCAATGCCTGTATGGAGCAACCAAGGGATATAAATTGCACATTCTCTGCGTGCCCTTTCAACATGCAGTACAAACTTGTCCTTTACTGCTTAGCCTGCATCACATAAACTACAAAGCAGATTTATTTCAACTGCCCACTTATATATGTGATCCCCCCCCCTCTGGTTTACACTACACACCAGTGCCCCCAGTATTTGCTCAGCAGAAGAGCCAGGGGAGCCCCTCGATTAGACGTGTGCCGTATATATAAAAACGGAGGAAAAAAAATCAATATGCATCCTTTCTCCAAAGGCCCGACGAGTGCCTCCACTCCATCACAGCTGGGTGACCGACCGGGGGAGCTCGCTGGAGAGCCAACCAGGACACGGGACCCTAATAGCCGTCAAAGTCCAGTGACACTGAGTCTTAGCTGGGGGGGGGGGGGGGTGGGGGGCATGTTTCCCATTGCCTCGCCGAAGATCTGGCCGGACGGAGTGTGATATCCCCTCTCCCCCGGTAATTGTC
>NC_139716.1:41953713-41984582 GCF_964188405.1 Protomyctophum parallelum
GTTGGGCTATAGCTGGCTCATCCCTGCCCCCCCGACGGCTGGGAACCATTAGGGTGATGCACGATGACCCATTCCTCATCCCACATAGCTGGGCGTGATGGATCCACACTGGCCCCACCACCCCCAGGGCATAAAGAAAGAGAGGTGAGGGGAGGGCGGGGCACTCGGAGTTATGATGGAGAGTTATGTAGGTTCAACCTTCTGTAAAAAGGGTGCCTGGGTACTTCCCTGGTGACCGGAGGGGGGTCACGGGTTCAGTCCTCTGCCAAAGGGCAGCGGGGAACTTCATATTTATGACCCCGTGGTGCACATGAGAGCCATTCTCGCCGTCCCAGCCTGGTGAGTAATGCATATCGTGAGCCTCTATGGCGCTATTCATTCTGGATGGAGAATGATTCATTCATTGAACATTTGCTAATGAGGGCTAAAAGCCTGCCAATAAAAGAAGAAGGAGGAGAAGAAAGCAGACAAAGCTATAGGGCGAGCGCAGAGGAAGAATAAATGGGTGCATAGGACATCCAAAATCCCTTTGGATTGAGGTCAGTTTGACTTAATGATGTCCTTAGAATGCTAACCAAGGCAATAGTGCTATGGTGGGTATTAGGTAGCTTTAAAAGACCATACTCACTACCCATCATGCATTGTGAGTGTTGCCAAATGAGCACAATCTCAGTTAATAACCAATAACCCTTTATACCATATACTGGAGAAACCTCATTCAAAACCCAGGGGGAACCAGCCAACTCCACACAGAAAGCATGCCTGCAGGGATTTGAACTTTGAACCCAGGAGCAACTAATGCATGCTACGTGAATGAATACTAGCCAACAAGGTAACGGTTGTAAGTAGATACCTCTGTATGAATGAATATAATGGGATTATTCAGACAAAGTGCATTGTATTTCCTGTGCCAATACGCTGACACCAAAATAATAAACAAACTGACTCTGTTCAATACATTCAAGTGGTCCAAATTGTCAGGCTGGAGAGAAAGGAACAAGGAGAGAATGCACTTTGGCAACCCCTGGCATTCCTATTTTGGATGGTCATATTGCTGAAGTTGTGTGTCAGGTGTAACACAATTCACCCTTTGTCGAGTCCCGCTCCTGGTTGTGCCAATCTTTGCAACCCATTGGTTGCCGTTTTCTGGTTGGACGAAAATCCATCCAGCATCCACTACCATTGAAATAACGTGTTTCTGGTTGGACGAAAATCCTCTCTCTCCATCAACTACCATTGAAATAACGTGTTTTTGTTCAGTTGCTTCATATTGATATTCTGTGCATTCAATTCTTATTTTAAAACGTGGTGTCAGTAAAAAGGAACATCACAAGTGCCTGGGCATATTATGTATGTTTTAGCAAATTCAACATAAACAAGGCGGAACAAGGCAGAAAGAGCCTGGTGGTTAGTCAGTCAGGGGCTAGCCTGACCTAAGCAGAGACATTTCTGGCCTAGATGGGAGGGTCGCGTCTCAGAAAAGCGCGCACCCTGATTGGATCTCATCGATCTGTCCGTCACCCCCGGCCCCTCCTCTCCCCCCTAGTGCAGCGCTACGTCACATCATTTAGAGCGACGCCTACGCGGAAGGGTTGACTCCCACTTTTAGACTGGTTCAGCCCACGGCTTTTTCCAGGCTTCCATCTTTCGCGCAGACGAAATGAAAGCCTGGGTATCGAGGCTAGTCAGGGGCCAATCAGAAGTCTGACAAATGTCCTGTGTCTAGGGAGGGCAGCCAGGCAGAAGGGAGATGTCACTGCATGTAATCCTACGGTCTGGGCGGCACCGCTCAGCAGGGAGTGTCAGGAGGGAGGAGTAGGACGAAGGCGCCCAACGTCCTCCTAATGGGGGCTGCTCACTGGCAGGTGAGTCAGTATAGGATACAGTGACAACAACACAAAAATAACTAAATTGGGGAGAAAAGCACGATAAAATAAAAAAAACGAACATGCTGAAAGTTATCTTTTTGCCTCAAAAGACGTAAAATACTAATTTTGGACCACAATGCTTATGTGAGACAATTTAAAATGAAGCTTCTATGACAGTGCTGACATCATGAAGTGACATTATTCCGGTAGAGTGTCCTCAGCCCTTCGGTCGCCCGTCGCCTATATTAACCCATTCTGACCCGAGATCAGATTCATACGAGGTTTCCACTGGACACACACTGGTCTGATCAACCCATTCTGACCTGAGATCAGATTCTAAAAATGTCAGTCGTTCTTCGATTTTTCAAAAAATAGCAGACCTACAAGCTCGTATCGCGCCACTCGGTGGCGCGATATGAGCTTGTAGATCTGCTATTTTCCAATAGCTAAAGCATAACATGATGCCAACACCAAAATGGGTGCCCGTTCAGAATGGGTTAAGGCGTCTTACTGTTTGTTTAGAGAAGTTTGGCACGCCTCACTTCACACAAGCTTAGTTCAAACTATCAATGCTGGTAAGTTGCATGCAGTCTTCACTAGATAGTTGAGGTAATGCCCAATGACACATTCTGACTGGAAAACTTTGCGGTGGAGCGGGGCTCACACAGGTTATGAAAAACTAATTAACCTTCCAACAAACCTTGTTAACAGTCAGAGATGCCCTTTTCAGTACACTTCCTCTTCCATGGAGAAAGAATGTGCAATATTGCGTTCATGAACGCATCCAATCCACCCACACAAACATTGCATATACAGCTCCTCATACATATGTAAGCAGTTTGCACACACACACACACACACACACACACACACACACACACACACACACACACACACACACACACACACACACACACACACACAAATGTGGCACATTGAATAATCACAAAGTAATAATTACCTTCTAACAACCTTTTTTTTTTCTCACCAGAGTGCATCTTTAGTGATTGAAGTCCACCCACATTGAGTTAATTGCATTTTATTCCCTGATGCAACAAATACGCAATTAATCCATTCTGACCGGGCACCCATTTTGGTGTCAGCATCATGTTATGCTTTATCTATTGAAAAATAGCAGATCTACAAGCTCATATCGCGCCACCGAGTGGCGCGATACGAGCTTGTAGGTCTGCTATTTTTGAAAAAAATCGAAGAACGACTGACATTTTTAGAATCTGATCTCAGGTCAGAATGGGTTCATCAGACCAGTGTGTGTCCGGCGGAAACCCTCGTATGAATCTGATCTCAGGTCAGAATGGGTTAAAATGCAAGCGTCTCACACGTGTGGACCTGCAATGCAACATCATCAGTACATGCAGCGGGGCTGCGGAAATAAAGGAACAAACAGCGCCGGCCTCATGGCTCTCATGTGCAATCAGAGACTTTGTTTCTGGAGACGTGAAGGGGCGGATCGAGTAAAAGGCACGGCAAATAGCTGCACTGTATTTCACAGGAAACCATTACTGCTGTTGTTTGTTGCTCCTGGTGGGGGGAGGGGGGTTTGGGGGGGGGTTTCATGGCGCCCTCGGCATACCTCATCATCCCTTCTAATGAAACGAGAGCGTGTGTATTGATCGGCTGCAGCGCGGCTGAGTGGTTGCACAGGTGTGTGTGCGCGCGCATGCACGCACGTCTGTGTGAAAGAACGGAGTCGCCAAAAGGTTTAAGTTAGTGCGTGTACACGTTGGTGAGCTCGCGCTTCAGCGACTGAGGGACACGCCGATTTCGCTACACGTCTGAAATGTGCGTGTGTGCACGAGAGAGAGAGAGAGAGAGAGAGACAGAGGGAGCAGTAGATGTGTGATTGTAGAAAGTCTTAATAATGCAGTTTCTCGGGCAGGTTGGCTTCGTCTCCATTTGCTCAGGCAGGTTGGAGGAAATGCTGATGATGCAATGTGCTGACCTACATACAATACCTACCTGCTCCCAGCAGACTGCACCAGCTGGGGCTCTCTCTCTCTCTCTCTCTCTCTCTCTCACTGAAGCAAAGATTTGAGTTAAAAACTTTTGCTCTGAGAGAATATATATATATTAAAAGATTTGCGCCACATTTTCAATATATAAAAAAAAAAACAGATCTACAAGCTCGTATAGCGTGGCACTCGGTGCCATGCTACGAGCTTGTAGATCTGCTATTTTTCAATAACTAAACGTATAACATAATGCTTAAAATGGGGTTCCCGTCCTGAATTGGTTAAAAACCCTCTAGACTCAGTGAACTGGAGGAGAAGTTCAGTTGGTCCGCTCTAGACAATGTGTGGCATCACAAAGCACTGTGACGCTTGCAGATCGAAAAGCTCTCGAAACACTTCCGCCAATGACGACATGCCACCCCCCAAAAATAGGGCCTGGTCGGTTAGAGTGGTTAAAACAGACTGCTCAAATGTCTCGAGCCCTGCACGCTCCTCCCCTGGTCCTTTGCCCTTCTCTGTTCTCCGGCATGCCTCTCTCAAAGTGTACTGTAACACGATCACACTCTCTGATCCCATATTTTTCCTGCTTGAGGGCTTATCTTGTCACAGGCAGTGCCTTGTAGTTATGCCTGAAATAAATAAATAAATAAATAAATACATGAATAAATAAACACCCGTTCATTCAGTGAGTGATCGTACGCCATTGAGCCAGCGTGGAATCAAACGCGGAGATGCCCCCGACCCACGGCGTGAAAGCGTATATAGAGGCGGCGAGCGATGGGGGCTGATGAAACCTCTCACCGGGTCGCTGACGAGCGGTAAAACGGCATAGATCGTATATATTTTTTCAGGGGTTGAAATGAAAAAAGACTGGCCCTTTGATCAGCTAGAGTATGCGCTGTTCATACATGCTGCTCAGCAGCGCTCACACGCTGGTTAATGTCGGAGAGTCGGACCAAAACGCAGTCGGACCAATGGCACGGCACCAAAGCATGTGCGTCATGTGATGGCCACTCCGTAGATCTGCTATTAATGAAAAATCATGAAAACATGTGCTTCTTTAACTCTGTTACAAGGAAAAGCGAAGACCGTACCGGCGACGCCATGTTGCTCACATGGTGCTCCATGGAAGGAAAGAAACATGCGCAGTTGAGACCAAGGAAGCTGAACGAGGAAGTGTTGGCTGCATAAAGCCCACTGCGCATGTTTCTTTCCTTCCATGGAGCACCATGTGAGCAACATGGCGGCGCCCTTACGGTCTTCGCTTCCCGTCCTCTTTATACAGTCCTTGGTTACGACGAGGAAACCCTGTTGAAGCTGGGCTTAAACGTTGAACACTCGTTCCACATTCCGCATTTTGGGCACCACATTTTGGCTATCGCTCCGGTTCAGTATATCCTTTTAATACTCACACTGTGCTGTAAACGCCGTAGAACTGACATACAAACAAGACAAAAAACTGAAACATTAACTTGAATGTTCTTTCAGTTACAATAATTCGCAATAATACATGACTTTCACAATAAGGCTTACAAACAAAACACATTACCGACCACGTTGCCTGCTTGCACATGAATGGGGGGGGTTCCACTTGGATTCTTCAGTCTTTCTTGGAAAACATTTTTTGTTTCTCTTCTATTCTCTATTTTTACTTTGTTCTGCTTAACATCTTATATTTATAATTCACTTTACTGGTATACTTTGCTTTCTTTCATCCAACTCCTTCTGCACAGAGCTATCTCTCTCAGTGATCGGCAGTGCACTCTCCTTCTTCTGCCCCTCTCTCACAACAGGTGTCACTAACAAACTTGATTACCAGAAACACAGATGCAGCTAGGCCCTCTGGGTACAGGTCTCCACCAGGATAATAGCGTCTATGATGTTTGGAGTAATATAAAATCTTATTTATAAACTCTTGTTTTTGCAATCATCTGTCATATAGGGCAATAAAAAATACACACGTAACAGTGTATTCATAATGTTTAGTAATGTGCATACAAAGTTTGTCACGATCTGGTGGTTTGGTGAAGACCCAAATGCAGGACAGCAAGGCATGGCAGGCAGAGTCAAAACCCAACATTGGGTGATTTGAGCAAATTAACAGAATAAATGTCACAATCACAAACTGACACAGACATGATGCGACACCAACAATGACTCGACAATTGGACTGACTGGGGACACGCACGCACGCACGTCCAAGTAAAGTACAAAGACCTCAACATTGTACTCGGTTACTTTCCATCACTGAATCTAGCGTGCACGGCCATACAAACGTGCATGCTTTTGGTTAGCCATACCATTGGTCCGATATCTCAAACCCTCACACCACCTCCCACGGGGCAGCACACTTTGTTGATTGGAGTCCCCATAGATTCTAGATATGTGCGTTGGTCCCCTACTTTTTATAGCCTGCCTCTGTGTGTGTGTGTGTGTGTGTGTGTGTGTGTGTGTGTGTGTGTGTGTGCACGCGTGTGTTTCCAAAGCTAATCTCACAAGCCATTGGACTGTTTAGTGTCAAAACATGTATTCACACTGCCAGTAGGCCACCGAAGTCTCTTTTAACATTGTAAATCGTTTTCCATATGTATAAAGGAAGTCGGTGGGTCTGTGATTGCGCTAAAACCCCACCTAGATTTGAAGTCATATACTGTAGGTAACTAGGTTATTATAGATATGTCATATTACTGGCAAGCGAAAATGTACCATCCAACCAACCAGCCGCGTATCCGGTATCGGGTTGCGGAGGTGGCAGTTCCAACAGCAACATTAGTCGATTCCCGAATCAAGGCTTTTCCCAGGCCAGTGTGGAGATATACAATCGCCCCGTCTAGTCCTTTGTTCCCCCAGGGCGGTCTACTCCCAGTGGGAGGGTCGACTCCCAGTGGGACGCGCAGCGACGACCTCCCTAGGGAGACACTACGCTCGTCTCCAAGTCAAGGAGCAGTATAGTTCTACTCCCCGAGTCTCTCACGCATGACTTATCACCCTATCATCAGCCAGCCATATGAGAAAACACATTTTCAGTCACGACCCACACTGCATGGCCATAATAGGTGGAGAGTAGGGACGGAGATTGCTCTGTATATATCGCGACCGTTACCTTCTGGCTCAGCTCTCTTTACCGCTTCCTTCTCCGGCTGATCTCCTGCCCCGTCCTCCCCTCACCCGTGATTCATGAACAAGACCCCGGCCCAGATAGTTAAACTCCTTCACCTGGGACAAAGTCTCCAGTGCACAATCCATTGGTTTCTTGCTGAGAACCATGTATGGTATCAGATTTGGAGATGCATGGCACTATAAACCAAAACCACCGTAACAATGCAACAGTATAGTCAAAATAGCAATGTAATTTATCATAATATGATAAATTATATGATATTATCACATTGATGAACGGAAATACTGAACCCGACAATGCCAGAAGAATAATTGTGAAACTCAAGCATGCTTCTGTGGGTGGGGATAAGTGCTGTATGTACAGTACAGTATGCTGGTGGTGAGGCAGCTACTGCAAAGTGTATAATTACATAGGCATACTGTAGACACTATAATTCCTGCATGACATCATCCGTGCCACATTAGCTTCTGAGAGGTAAAGCGCGGTAATCACGTAAATTATGTTCTGTCACTAAACTGTCAGAAATGATTTCTCTTTCACTATTTCCTCAATAATGTTAGGAAGACGAGAAGTGGGAGGGTGTGGGGAATGAACGCCTCATGTGAATTATATGATTTAACCCATTCTGACCGGGCACCCATTTTGGTGTTGGCATCATGTTATGCTACCTATTGAAAAATAGCAGATCTACAAGCTCGTATCGCGCCACCGAGTGGCGCGATACGAGCTTGTAGGTCTGCTATTTTTTTGAAAAATCGAAGAACGACTGACATTTTTAGAATCTGATCTCAGGTCAGAATGGGTTAAAGCAGCTAGGGCTCGAAATGGTGCACATAATTATGCTCTCGAAACTTACAACCATGCATGCAATCTCAAGATATATTAGCGAGCATCTGTGCCAAGTGCAACCAAAACAGGATGTTGTTGAGTGAACCGAAACGAGCGCTCTTCTTACGCTGCCTTCCATGAAATCAAACGTGCCTCGTGAGCCGATATAGCTGCTCTGATTATGCCATGTAGTCGAGGAGATAGTTTGCCCATTGGCACGGCAGACTGGAGACGTCGCCACCATCACTCTTTTCATTTTCCCGTCTGTATGTTCACCCCTTTTGCAACCATATCTTAACCCATTCTGACCTGAGATCAGATTCATACGAGGTTTCCGCCGGACACACACTGGTCTGATGAACCCATTCTGACCTGAGATCAGATTCTAAAAATGTCAGTCGCTCTTCGATTTTTCAAAAATGGCAGACCTACAAGCTCGTATCGCGCCACTCGGTGGCGCGATATGAGCTTGTAGATCTGCTATTTTTAAATAGCTAAAGCATAACATGATGCCAACACCAAAACGGGTGCCCGTTCAGAATGGGTTATTGTCTCCACCAGGCCCATGGCATGGGGAGAGTATGTTTTGCACTCCGTGTGTGTGTGTGTGTGTGTGTGTGTGTGTGTGTGTGTGTGTGTGTGTGTGTCCTTCCGTCTGCGTACACTGTACGGCTAATCTCCGGCACCGTTGGCCCGGTCGATGCCAAACTGTGCACACACACTCCCTGGATGCCAACGACGAACCACTGCCCCGGTTTTTCCACAATGGCCTGTTATAGTGCCACCATGAGGCCAATTTTTGCTCGTACAGATTTTATCCATACGTCACACAAATCGCTATAAACTATATATCTACAGTCATGTGATCAATACGGACCTCTCCGCTTCCCTATATTCCATCCCGATTGGCTAGGATTGGTGAACTTTTAACAAAATGCCTCAAAATGACTCAAAATGCTTCAAATCACAGCGTGTGATTTCCGTGAAATTATGCACACACATTCCCACCAGGCAGAGGACCAAATGCAACATAAATGTTTACACTATATAACTGCACCGATCTGTGTAGAACTTTGTATGTGCACTACTAAACATTATGAATACACTGTTATGTGTACTGTTACTGTTATGTATTTTAATTAATAATTGCCCTGGTATACAACAACCAGACGACAGATTGCACTTTTTTCTTTTAATATTACTCCAAACATCACAAATGCTATTATCCTGCATGGTGGAGAGTGGAGACCTGTGCCTGGAGGCGCATTTCTAGTTTGAACTCATTTACTGCTGACATCGCCTTTTGGCGCCTTCTGGTCCAAACGCCCTCCGCGCCGATTATCGCCTTTTGACGCCCTTTTATAACTCGTTCCGCGCCAACATGTAATGTCACAAAAAGCCGCAGCCTTTCCGCTCATAGACCACCATTCAGAAGAGCCTCTCTCTTTAGAGCTATCAGCTTTTATGAACCGGGAGGAATAATCAATTGTTACTTTCCGGGGCATTCTCTAATCTAGTAAAAATACAGACTTCATTATTGTTCTGGCCATAGGGTGCCAATTTCTTTTTTTATATATATTTTTTATCCCACGATTTTGTAACCCATTTTTCCCCCCTGTGTCAATTATCTAATGTGATCCTGGGCTCTACACACCCTCCACCAACCTAGTCCCCATATATGGGGGACAAGGGGAGAGCAACGGACTTGAACTCATGCTTCCTTCATGCCTGAGTGTCCAAGTTGCTCCTTTACACCTGACAGGGGGGAGTTTCCCTGGTTGGACGTAGCGCGTGGAAGGAACACGTTATTCCAACCAGTTCCTTTCCCCTCCATCAGGCGCCCCGGCTGGCCAGGGGGAGGCAGTTTAGAGACCAGGATTACTGCATGTTTTTTTGTGAGGGTACCTACCCTAGGGGACACAGGGAGAACATGCAAACTCCACACAGAAAGGCAATTTCTAATTGTGCTATACCGTTATCTACTACAAATACTATTAACATTGAGTGACTGCAGTTTATTCCAGCGGTGAAATGTCCCTTTATTGTGTTAATATTCTATGCTCTGCTGATGAATTGAATACATATACTTGTAGGACCACAGTGCGTTTTCTTTTTAGCCCAAAGCGAGCCCTTTAAAGTCCTTCACTAACCCTAATCATTCTAAAGTCCTTCACTAACCCTAATCATTCTAAACTAAATGGATGCGTCTTTGATCACCCGAGATGTATCCTCAATACAAGCATGACTCGCGGTGCCAAGGTTAATGTTAACACATTCATTAACCCATTCTGAACGGGAACCCATTTTGGTGTTAGCATTACGTTATGCTTTAGCTATTGAAAAATAGCAGATCTACAAGCTCATATCGCGCCACCGAGTGGCGCGATACGAGCTTGTAGGTCTGCTATTTTTTGAAAAATCGAAGAACGACTGACATTTTTTTAGAATCTGATCTCAGGTCAGAATGGGTTCATCAGGACCAGTGTGTGTCCGGCGGAAACCTCGTGTGAATCTGATCTCAGGTCAGAATGGGTTAAGGGGTCTTGGGTTTCCACTTATTATGCCATTATCGACCTTGATCTGAAATTTGCATGATCCTTTATGCCAGTTTTTCCTGAAAGAATCAATGGAGGCCTCGCTGTTCCGTTTTCAGGCCCCTGATTGACATTGATAAATGTACGGTCCAATACAGCATCCGACGGGCATGCAGAGACCCAAGGACACCAGCAGAGGCAGCCGGAGGCAAGGACAGAGTCAGGGCAGAAACGTCTACAGCTAATAACCCATTCTGACCTGAGATCAGATTCATACGAGGTTTCCGCCGGACACACACTGGTCTGATGAACCCATTCTGACCTGAGATCAGATTCTAAAAATGTCAGTCGCTCTTCGATTTTTCAAAAAAATAGCAGACCTACAAGCTCGTATCGCGCCACTCGGTGGCGCGATATGAGCTTGTAGATCTGCTATTTTTAAATAGCTAAAGCATAACATGATGCCGACACCAAAATGGGTGCCCGGTCAGAATGGGATAAGGGAAGAAGTTGGGGGAAAGACACCAAATTTCGCCCAGAGAATGAAGTGTAAAAATCAATGATTCAAGACAGTAATGAAATAAGAAGAGGATATAGGGCTGTGCAGACCCCCAGCCGGACATAAGTTCTTCATCCGTCGACCACCAGCCAAGCGCAGTGGAGCCAGATGAGAAGAGAAAGGAGGAGAGAGGGAGGGAGGGGTCCCTGCTGGAGAAGTGCTGAAGCTGGATTTTATTTTGTTATTTATTTATTTTCCCCCTTTCTTTTGAAAGGAAAAAAATAGCATGGGGGGGGGGGGGGGGGGGGGGGGGGGATGTCGTGCTGGAAAAGCAGGCTCCTGCACTAATCGGGTAAAACAGGCAAAGGCGTGAGCCAGCCAGATTAGAGCGCGTGTAAATGTGAAACTTGAACCAAATGCTCTTCCTCGGAACGCAAAATGAAAGCAAAGCGCTCGGGGAGGTTTCCATCCAGCTGAAGGCGCCAAAAGCTGCATGGGACGCTCCTCCTGCAGCAGTTAGCCCATTCTGACTTGAGATCAGATTCATACAAGGTTTCCGCCTGACACACACTGGTCTGATGAACCCATTCTGACCTGAGATCAGATTCTAAAAATGTCAGTCGTTCTTCGATTTTTCAAAAAATAGCAGACCTACAAGCTCGTATCGCGCCACTCGGTGGCGCGATATGAGCTTGTAGATCTGCTATTTTTCAATAGCTAAAGCATAACATGATGCCGACACCAAAATGGGTGCCCGTTCAGAATGGGTTAGATTGAACTCACAGCCGAATATGAAGGTCAGGTGCTGTACTGTGTACACACTCAGTCTCCATGGCCATTAGTGCTTAGTTATAAAGCCATTAATGTCCATTATCATAATTACCTCCGCTTGCTCGCGGAAGCTGCCTCCGCTGCTAAGTGAAGTCTGTGGAAGTCGCGGCTTCCCGAGGCCCCCGGAGCTCGCTCGCTCTCCGCCAGCCAGTCAGGATCTTTTTTCCCCGCCTCGCCTCGCCGCCATCCGGCGTCCTTTCCCGCTTTTTCCACCCGACTGCTCTCACCTTCCCGTTGTTCTTTTTCCTTTCTTTTAACCCATTCTGAACGGGCACCCATTTTTGTGTTGGCATCATGTCGTGCTTTAGCTATTGAAAAATAGCAGATCTACGAGCTTGTAGGTCTGCTATTTTTTTTTTAATCGAAGAACGACTGACATTTTTAGAATCTGATCTCAGGTCAGAATGGGTTCATCAGACCAGTGTGTGTCCGGCGGAAACCTCGTATGAATCTGATCTCAGGTCAGAATGGGTTAACACACGACCCAGGGGTCGCCTCCTGCATATGTTAGCTTGCCATGAAAAGGTGTGCCATTAATATGCAAGTGCGCGTCATGTATTAGTAATGCTATACTCCCATGCACGCATGCACGCTCGCATGCACACTCGCACACACACACAAACACACCCCTCACTTTGCAAGTGCGGCGTGTGTTGGGGGTTCGTTCGCCGTGATGGCAGCAAACCTAGAGAAGAGGACCTTTTGCATGGTGGCAGCGACGCGTCATCTCCTGCCCACGGCGTCATGGCCTTAAGGGGCCATTGGATTCTATAGAGCACCGAAGTCCTGACGTAACTCGCTCATCCCTTCGATTCCCCTGGTTCGCGGAACTAATTTCTCTATGGAGAATAACATGGGGTGATCTTAATATCGTCTACTATAAGCGTTGTGGTCCAAAAATAAACAAGCTGTCTCTGCGTTATTGTCAGGGTGGTGTCTCTGTATCGTTTGCAACAGTCAGTCACTCATATATGATACAGTCTGCTTCTAGCGAAAATTTAACTAATTCATCTCAGTAACATTAGCGTTTTCTCTCAGTCAGTTGATTCTTCATATCCATATGAGTGAAGCGGCCGGGATGACATGTTTATTTTTCAAACACAGTTCTTATATGAAGCGATCTAAAATCCCCCCTATGGGGATTACAATGCAACTAAAAAACCTGGGGACAGACGCCCTCTACTGAAAGTGACGTCAGACTTCAGTGCTCTATACCTGCAACTCAACTCCCAAACGGAGCGCACGGTTTCAACTCAGCTCCCAACAGAGCGCACGGTTTCAACTCAACTCCCAACAGAGCGCACGGTTTAAACTCAACTCCCAACGGAGCGCACGGTTTAAACTCAACTCCCAACGGAGCGCACGGTTTCAACTCAACTCCCAAACGGAGCGCACGGTTTCAACTCAGCTCCCAACAGAGCGCACGGTTTCAACTCAACTCCCAAACGGAGCGCACGGTTTCAACTCAGCTCCCAACAGAGCGCACGGTTTCAACTCAGCTCCCAACAGAGCGCACGGTTTCAACTCAACTCCCAACAGAGCGCACGGTTTCAACTCAACTCCCAACAGAGCGCACGGTTTCAACTCAACTCCCAACGGAGCGCACGGTTTAAACTCAACTCCCAACGGAGCGCACGGTTTCAACTCAACTCCCAAACGGAGCGCACGGTTTCAACTCAACTCCCAACGGAGCGCACGGTTTGAACTCAACTCCCAAACGGAGCGCACGGTTTCAACTCAACTCCCAAACGGAGCGCACGGTTTCAACTCAACTCCCAACGGAGCGCACGGTTTCAACTCAACTCCCAACGGAGCGCACGGTTTGAACTCAACTCCCAAACGGAGCGCACGGTTTCAACTCAACTCCCAACGGAGCGCACGGTTTCAACTCAACTCCCAACAGAGCGCACGGTTTCAACTCAACTCCCAACGGAGCGCACGGTTTCAACTCAACTCCCAACGGAGCACACGGTTTCAACTCAACTCCCAACGGAGCGCACGGTTTCAACTCAACTCCCAACGGAGCGCACGGTTTAAACTCAACTCCCAGCGGAGCGCACGGTTTCAACTCAACTCCCAAACGGAGCGCACGGTTTCAACTCAACTCCCAACGGAGCGCACGGTTTCAACTCAACTCCCAACGGAGCGCACGGTTTGAACTCAACTCCCAACAGAGCGCACGGTTTCAACTCAACTCCCAACGGAGCGCACGGTTTCAACTCGGCTCAATCCTCCGCCGGCGGAGAACTCACAAATAGACCATGGTAACTTTTCCACGAGCTCTTGCTGTCTCAACGGCCCGTATACGCGCCGGCGTACATTTCCCCCCCCCCCCCCCCGCCCCTCCGATCTCCCTGGCGATGTCGCTGAATGTGAATGCCATCTCCCTCTCCATACATCTAATCCCTCCAAGACCTCATTAGGGAACATGGCGGGTTCTGTGACAGCGCATATCTCCTTTTCCTGGTAACGGCGGGAACGTCCAGACGCGCCGTTTTCTTCGTCTCTCCTCCTCAAATCCCTGCGGTGATTCTTTTTCCCCCTCCTCCTCTCTCTCTCTCTCTCTCTCCCCAGCCGAGGGATGCCGAGTGGCTCGGCGCTATGGAGGTCAGAGGTTGATGGCGGCCAACAATCCAATTTCACAGCACCTGCCTCTGACAGACACCGTGTGATCTCGGGTGGGACTCCCCCCCCCCCCCCCCCACACACACACACACACACACACACACACACACTTCTCAACCTCGTCCCAACCTTCCCTCTCTGCATATCCTCCAGAATACTCTGAACTTAATCAAACTTTAATTAGGCCTCTGCTTTGGGTGGTAATTGGCAGTGGAGACAGGGCCAGAACCTTGCTCCTGCAAAGCGTGCATTCTGGACAGATCCACAGCTAATCATGGGAGGTAGCCATGTGGAGGCATGGACGTAATCTACTGAGCGACCTGATAAGGCCCCCCGAGTGTGTGTGTGTGTGTGTGTGTGTGCATGTGACACCCGTGTGTGTGTGTGTGTGTGTGTGTGTGTGTGTGAGTGTGTGTGTGTGTGTGTGCTTGTGGGCTTGCGCCTAGTACACCATGTCATGACTCATGAGAAATAAAGTACTGTCACACATATTGCGTGGGTTATAAACCACAGAAGTATGAGTATGAGTGTGCGCACGCACGCACACCAACGAAACACGCTCACTCCGACACAAATCCAATGCACAATTAATAAGCGCATGAATTTCAGCCTCTTCTTCAAAGGCCCCCTGAAGGAAAGTTTGACTTCTTCCCAACCTCCAGTGTCCAACTCAGTGTTCAACCTTCAGCCAACTTTCAACCCCTCCCCCTCCCCCTCTCTCTCTCTCTCTCTTCCTGGGCCTGGCAGCACACTGTACTATACAGTATAGGTGGGGGGAGGGGGCTGTGCTGCAGTCAGTAGCCAGGTGCTCTGCTGAACATGCCAACAGGAGCAGTGTGGTATTTGTCTTGAATGCCGTATGTTAACCCATTCTGACCTGAGATCAGATTCATAACGAGGTTTCCGCCGGACACACGCTGGTCTGATGAACCCATTCTGACCTGAGATCAGATTCTAAAAAATGTCAGTCGTTCTTCGATTTTTCAAAAAATAGCAGACCTACAAGCTCGTATCGCGCCACTCGGTGGCGCGATATGAGCTTGTAGATCTGCTATTTTTCAATAGCTAAAGCACGACATGATGCCGACACCAAAATGGGTGCCCGTTCAGAATGGTTTAAGGGTCACTCTTCTAGAAATACCGCTGCCTCATGCCAACACGTGTTATCCATCCAGCAAAAGGACACCTACTGGTAATGATATGCGTTTCCACAAAGTCAGCGCGCGTGAAAGAGCTTCGGAATTCTACGGCGCGCGCATGCAGCATACGGATGATATCAGAGTACAGTTGATTTCCTTTTTTTTCCCCCCCTTTTCAAGCAGTGGTTAAATTTAATGTAAATAAAATGGTAAATGTATAGTGCCTTTATCCAAAGTGATGTGCATTACATTCATTCAGGCCCATACATCGATGCAGGGACGGATTAACCCCCATGAGGGCCCCTGGGCTGGTCATTTTTGCAGGGCCCCCATAGCGCGCGTGCGCGCAACATTTTTGTGTTTTTCCGTGTTTTTATCATGTTTTTGACCTAAATTTAACTAAATCAATGGCCAATGAAGGGCCCCAGGAGCCTTTTTCAGGGCGCAGTCCAATTTCCCAGAAGGGCCCCTGAGAGCCAAGGGCCCCTGGGCCACGGCCCCACTGGCCCATTGGCTAATTTGTCCCTGCATCGATGGCAGAGAAAACCTATGCAAGACGCCACGTCATCAGGAGCACTTAGGGGTTCAGTTTCTTGCTCAAGGACAGTTCGACACTAATCCAGAGGGAGCTGGAGAATCTAACCAGGAACCTCCTGAGCCACTGCCACTCCGTACATGCCTTATGTATAAATATGCACTTTGAATTGCCATTGTGCATGAAATGTGCTATACAAATATGCCTCGTTTTACATCACATTTTTTACAGATGACATATCTAACAAAGTTAGTGGCCAAGTATAGTGTTTGTCAGTGCATAGTTTAGCTCACATCACGCAGCAATGACTGAGAAATCTAGGTCATTAGAACCCATTCTGACCGGGCACCCATTTTGGTGTCAGCATCATGTTATGCTTTAGCGATTTAAAAATAGCAGATCTACAAGCTCATATCGCGCCACCGAGTGGCGCGATACGAGCTTGTAGGTCTGCTATTTTTTGAAAAATCGAAGAGCGACTGACATTTTTTAGAATCTGATCTCAGGTCAGAATGGGTTAATCAGACCAGTGTGTGTCCGGCGGAAACCTCGTGTGAATCTGATCTCAGGTCAGAATGGGTTAGAGAGAACTACGTACACAACTCTACTGGGAGTAGGAACTCACAGAGGGCCTGATGGCCTATCTGTTGACTTCATTCAAGTTCATTAGGTACACAGCAGCAGCACAAATGAAGTATTATATTACATTGTTCTCATTCTCCACATAGTTAGGGAAAGTTAGCGAAATGTGTGGCAAACCTGCTATACAAATGTGATGAGGTCAGCACATTTGGGCCAGTGGCTATAGGCGGAATCGAGTGTTTCTCGTGCAAAACTAAATGCTTGGCTTGGAACAAATTGATAGGTGATAGTTTCTATTTGAAGAAAGCTAGTGGTAAGCATTTTTTTCTTTTTTTGCCACACATTTCGCTAACTTTCCTTAACAGTTTTTTGCAGATTAATCAGATTTTAGACCAGCACTGGTGGCCTTATTTAGGGGTGCACCTAAATCACACTAATCCATCCATCCATCCTACCATCCATCCCATTCGATTCCCCGTCGCAGTTCTGTGGACCTCTAATACTAACCCCCAACTGACTGAATGAGCGTGACCGTGGATCAGGCCTCTTCATGGAGCCCACCAGAAGTGTGACCTGGACCCGGCCTCACAGAGCTCGACCAGATGTGGACCAGATCCCTCCACGGAGCCCACCTGTCTATTTCTGTCTATTTCTCTCTGTCTATCTCTCTCTCTCTCCCTCTACCCCCCCCCCCCCCCCCCCCCCCCCCCCCCGACACGGTCGAGGCAGATGGCCGCCCACCCCAGAGTCTGGTTCTGCCTGACGTTCTTTTCTCCCCTCCTAAAAGGGGAGTTTTTCGTTGCCACTGTCGCAAATTCGCAATATTGCTTGCTCTGGGTGGATCTTTGTTGGTTGTAAAGTGTCTTGAGACAACTCGTTGTGATTTGACACTATAATAAAATTGAATTGAATTGAATTGAATCACACTAATCCATCCATCCATCCTACCATCCATCCGTCCATCCCATTCGATAATATTACGAACTGGGACAGTCCAGAGGTGTCTGACTTTTAACCAATTCTGACCGGGCACCCATTTTGGTGTCAGCATCATGTTATGCTTTAGCTATTTAAAAATAGCAGATCTACAAGCTCATAGCGCGCCACCGAGTGGCGCGCTATGAGCTTGTAGGTCTGCTATTTTTGAAAAAAATCGAAGAACGACTGACATTTTTAGAATCTGATCTCAGGTCAGAATGGGTTCATCAGACCAGCGTGTGTCCGGCGGAAACCTCGTATGAATCTGATCTCAGGTCAGAATGGGTTAGGGGTGCACCTAAATCACACTAATCCATCCATCCATCCTACCATCCATCCATCCATCCCATTCGATAATATTACGAACTGGGACATTCCAGAGGTGTCTGACTTTTAACGTTGTGAAACAGTTGTACAACTTCATTGTAGTTATAGCAGCTTGGCAGAACACAGTTTGTACGGAGGTTCTGTTTTTATGTTTCTCTCTGGTGTATTTCATATTTGGTAAGCTGATGAGCTTTCACAGTGTGTGTGGTGTATGTACAGTATGTGAATGTCAGTATAGTCTACAGTAACTGCATCTAGAGCCTCAGGATATCTCGGCCTTGTAACTGGTATACAGTTTTACAGGTTCGTACGGGAATACAAAATGTGTTTTTTTTTTTTGTATAGACAGTTTCTCCAACCATACATTAATTTGTCTAACTTTTGTTTGCTGCTCTTTGGTTGTTACTTATTTATTCTTCTGAAATGACACCTCTGAAGCAGAGCAGCATGCAGTATCTTCAATTAATTAAATATAATATCATGCTGTGGAGAGTAATGGTGTAACTTGGCCAACAAGAGTGCTGACAACATTCAAGTCAGAACTGAAATCTTCTACAAATTACCTTTCTAGCTATGATGACAGCAAGGTAGGGTGATTCTAGAAACACTGCTCGCAGTTTGATTGAGTCCAACAGCTGAATCTGTTTGTTAAAGGGACACTTCACCCTTTTTGCAAAAAAATATATGTTAATGACGTTTAGAAGCTTTAGATCACTTTCCTGGGGGTATTTATGTGTGTAATATGTGGTTTTAGTTATTTTAGATTGTAGCAGTGAGCCTGTTGTCTCTGATGTCATGGACACTGGTCTCACTACCTTCCTGGACTACAATTCCCATAATTCTTTGGTGCACTGCTCCTCCTTGTGGATAGGGGGAGAGCTGTCTTACTGAGACAACATGTAGTCCAGGAAGGAAGTGAGCCCAGTGTCCATGACATCAGAGACAACAGGCTCACTGCTACAATCTAAAAGATCTAAAACCACATATTACACACATAAAGACCCCCAGGAAAGTGTTCTAAAGCTTCTAAACGTCATTAACATATATTTTTTTGCAAAAAGGGTGAAGTGTCCCTTTAAGTGAATCAGTGTTGATTTTGTCGACTAAAACTATGACGAAGAATGTTCGTCGACTACCTATTTTCACTGACGAAAACTAAATGGAAACTAAATGAATACTAAGCTACGATGACTAAAACTAAGACAAAATACAATTTCGTCAACAAATAAAAACTAGACTAAAATGTTAGGAAGGGACTATAGTGGACAAGAGTCCACTATATCCAGTATAAGTCATTTTACACTTGGTTGCATGCTGAAAATAGCAGAGCTTGTAGATCGGCTATTTTCAGCAAGTGTAAAATCAGCCATTATGACGGCATCAAACAGGCCCCCCAAAATAAATTTTAGTCGACTGAATCTACTACAGATTTAGTCGACTAAAACCATATGATATTTAGTCGACAAAAACTAGACCAACACTAAAACATTCCAGGTGACTAAAATGTGACTAAAACTAAATGAAAACTATTCAAGAGACTATGACTAAAACTAAAATCAAAATTTGCTGAACCTATTTTATTAAAAATAAAATGTCCAAAACATTTTGGGGGGTCCCCAGCCAAAAACGTTGAGAACCCGTGTTGTATACCAGCGGTTCCTAAACTTTTAAGGGACCACTTAATAATCTTTAAAGTGTTCACGGTGACCACTTTACATGACAGCTGCATGGCCGCCATGTGAAGTGGCCAGATGGGCCTCATGCATTTTCAGAGCACGTTTATTTTAATGATCAATCAATCAATCAATCGTGTTCCGGTTTGGATCAATGGAACTGTCGTTCATGGATGGATGGAACTATCGTTCATTACAGTACATTAATGCCAGTATGTTATGATTTAAATCTTAGTGTTTTGCCAATTATTTAGTGGCCACTTGCAATATCGTCATGGACCACAGGCTGGAGATCACTGCAGTACACCATCAGCCTCAGCACATGGGGGGACTGACCTTGAAGTGGTCAGACTGATTTTATTTTTATTTTATATATATATATATATAATTATTTTTATTTAATATTACTTTGTTTTATTTTTATTTACCCGTTTGTATTATTGTTAATCTTACTGTTAATCATTGAAGTTGTTTATTAACCATAACCATGTGATCCCTTTCTTTGTCTCTTAGTATCTTATCTACCTATTGGTTTTATACCTGTATATACTGTATGTTGTGTGTATTGCTTTGTACTCAAATTATAGTTTTTGTTTTATACCTGTGTTTGTATGTTGTTTGTATGTCTGGCCTCCTGGGGAAAGATGGTGGGTAGGTGGGGAGGACTGGGAAGGGAGTTGTGGGAGAACATGTAAAAAAAAAACGAAGAGTCGTATTCTCTTTCTGTGAAAACTGCACATGATCTAACTCTTTGATCATTGGCAATGAGGGTAACGTGAATAGGGATAATAACAACAATTATAATGTGGTCATGTAATGCTATCTCTACGGTGACACTGGGGGGGGGGGTTTGGTGTAGGGTGAAATTCTCGTTATTACGTTTCATGTTTCATGTTCTGTAAGTAGGATAGGCATTTATAAGCTTTTAGCTTCTGCCTACTCCTTTTGATCATCTTCATGTTTTCGGTTTTGTTCTGTTTTCATAACGGCTTACATTCATTGTCTTTAAATATTGTATTTGAAACTGAAGGATGATCAAATAAACTAAACTAAACTAGAATAAAATGTACTTAAAAAAAAAAAAAAGTGGTCAGACTGGTCACTTAGTGCACCTCGTACACTGGAGGTTCATATGGCTAATGAAATAAAGGGCAGCTTCTCAATATCACTACGTTGATACCGCAATATTGTTCAAAAATCAAATCTCCATGGCAGTAAAGAAAACGAGAAAGAAGGTAGAACCACGTGGGGCGATGTGTTGCGATATTGACCAGCCAGGTATATGGATACGTTTTGGGAGCCGAAAAGTAATAAAAATACTATTATGGCCTGGGCCTCTTTGACCTGATGGAGAAAAAAATCCATGCCAACCCAATCTTGTTGTGCGTGTTATGATCTAGGTTATCGAATGCCCCGTGAAATGAAATCAATGGAGTTACTCACTCCAGAGCCACGTCAATCTTATCCCATTCTGACCTGAGATCAGATTCTAAAAATGTCTATTACATCCTGACAGTTTCATTATTAACCCATTCTGACCTGAGATCAGATTCTAAAAGTGTCTACGATTTTTCAAAAATAGCAGACCTACAAGCTCGTATCGCGCCACTCGGTGGCGCGATATGAGCTTGTAGATCTGCTATTTTTCAATAGCTATAAAGCATAACATGATGCCAACACCAAAATGGGTGCCCGGTCAGAATGGGTTATGAGATTGAAGTGCCAGTGGATTTAGAGGCGTACTGTATACCGCCAACAAAGATTTGGGTCAATAGCGGTAATACGAAAAGTTTGAGGATAGCGACAGGGGTCACATTCTCCACTGAGACGGCATTATAGGGGCCCGGCGCCTCTCCTGTTCACCACCGACCGGCATGCGGCGTGGGAAGTGTGGGATAATTTCCTTTGAGGGCAAAGCTAAACTAAACAGCTAAACGAAATGAGTCAAAGGTAGCCATTTCCCCGTGAAAGATAGCCGGTCGTCATGAGAGACTGTGTGGAATATAAGTCACGTATTGTTTCCTCGGGCACGTATAAGTAAAGATAAGAATGAACATCAAATGCAACTGCAGTGCAGCAAAATCAATCACTGGTGGTCAGTGTCTGGGGTATGATTGGAATTCCCTGCCTTTTATCCCACCTAGCCCGGCATGCCCATTCTACAAACTGCCTTCTAAATCACTATAGTTCACACATTTAACCCATTCTGACCGGGCACCCATTTTGGTGTCGGCATCATGTCATGCTTTATCTATTTAAAAATAGCACCGAGTGGCGCGATACGAGCTTGTAGGTCTGCTATTTTTTGAAAAATCAAAGAACGACTGACATTTTTAGAATCTGATCTCAGGTCAGAATGGGTTCATCAGACCAGTGTGTGTCCGGCGGAAACCTCGTATGAATCTGATCTCAGGTCAGAATGGGTTAAAAAATGTAAAAAATAATAATAATCAGATGTAGAAGCTTGCAGCGTGGCACGAAGTGACGTGCTGTGAGCTTGTAGATCTGCTATTTTAGAATAGCCAACATCTAAAATGACACGGATTAGATACTATTTCCCGGTTTGTACGGGTTATTCTGGACTTGCTATGCCTCTATCATAACCCATTCTGACCTGAGATCAGATTCATACGAGGTTTCCGCCGGACACACACTGGTCTGATTAACCCATTCTGACCTGAGATCAGATTCTAAAAAATGTCAGTCGTTCTTCGATTTTTCAAAAAATAGCAGGCCTACAAGCTCGTATCGCGCCACTCGGTGGCGCGATATGAGGTTGTAGATCTGCTATTTTTAAATAGGTAAAGCACGACATGATGCTGACACCAAAATGGGTGCCCGTTCAGAATGGGATAATAATGTCACCATTGCCCTCATATTTTCAGCCAACTCATTTCAAGTCCAGCACACTTTTCATTAGACATTCATATTATATATAAAGTATCAACATTTAGAAGGATAATTTGGCCATGATTATATTTTGTATGGTCTTACGCCAATGAGGAAAATCTAATTTTATTGTGCCTGCAAACTTATACCAATAGTATGCCAAAAAGGATCTTTAGTCTTCTGTAGTGTTCACTTTGAGTGATGAAAATATTCTCAATATACTCTCTCTCCCTACAAGTAATGGGTCCCATGAGAATGGGAAATATTTATTACACATAATTCCTCAAATATTCCCCTCTGCTAAGATAACCAGCTTCTATGCATATATTAGTGAGAGCAAGACATGGAAAGTTACAATCCGTTCGTTTTTTTTGTCCCCTCCTGACGCAGAGAGGTCATTTTAACGATGTCCCAACTACAATAAAGATGCCTGTGCATTGTGTCCAATCGAGTGCGCTGTCTGCTTCAAATACCTTTATTGGCATTGTCAACCGGTAGGTGTTCTACTAGACACCAGGGTCTAAAGTTGTATTGTATAGAGTCTATACAATACAAAATGCCCGCGGATCACCAGTTTGACTCCAACTGGTATAGAGGGTACGTGCATGCATAAAGTTGAGTGGTGAGTTTAACAAAGAGAGTTTAACATTGTTTAAATAGAGCACCGAAGTCCTGACGTAACTCGCTCATCCCGACGATTCCCCTGGTTCGCGGAAGTAATTTCTCTATGGAGAATAACATGGGGTGATCTTAATATCGTCTACTATAAGCGTTGTGGTCCAAAAATAAACAAGCTGTGTTATTGTCAGGGAGGTGTCTCTGTATCGTTTGCAACAGTCAGTCACTCATATATGATACAGTCTGCTTCTAGCGAAAATCTAACTAATATAGCAGCAGTAACATTCGTGTTTTCTCTCAGTCAGTTGATTCTGATTCTGAAGCGGCCGGGGTGACATGTTTATTTTTCAAACACAGTTGTTATATGAGGCGATCTAAAATCGCCTCAATGGGGATTTCAATGCAACTAAACTAATACATGAACCTGGGGACTGACGCCCTCTACTGAAAGTGACGTCAGACTTCGGTGCTCTATTAATTGGATAGGACTTTTCTGTTTGGATGTATATGGGCTGTCATGGGATTGCTAAGACGTGTGCAGACGTCCTGGCATCCCGTGGGATAATTCCTAGGACGTCTGGTGACCGCTTGGGCAAATAAATTGGTTTAAGACCTAAGATCAGATCTAAGACAGATCCTACAAATGCCTTGTAAATAACAGATGTACACGCTTGCAGTGCGGGCACAACGTGACATGGTGTGAGCTTGTACATCTGTTATTCATGAGAACCTTCTAAATCAAAGAGAGATTCCTAGAGATAAAGAGATTCCTGAAAAACGTCTGTTGGTAACTTTGGTTTATGCATATAAAATCTAAAATGAATGACCCGGTTTTAATGGGTTATAACTTACTACAGTAATACAGATATTTAAAATAATGGTGTATTCATTAACAGTTAGCCCCTCATCAGAGCCACCGGAACAACCATCTGCAGAGTGAAGCAGTAAAAGTATCTCCCGATCACCAGCAGATACCCCCTTTCCTTTCCAGTTTTCCCCCGTTAACTTACATAATATACGGATATTGCAAAGGTTATGATTCGTGTCATACGCGTTGATACAGTTATGCACCTCATAGTACTGTACATATAGATTGCCCATCAACATTGTGTCTTGCTTTTGTTGGATTATTCAAAAATCGCAAGGCGACAGTTGTTGAACAGCAAAGGGCACATTGTTATTGTAATGCTCCTGATGACTTTTATTCTGAAGCCTCCTATTGTACATGCATAACCCATTCTGACCGGGCACCCATTTTGGTGTCAGCATCATGTTATGCTTTAGCTATTGAAAAATAGCAGATCTACAAGCTCATATCGCGCCACCGAGTGGCGCGATACGAGCTTGTAGGTCTGCTATTTTTGAAAAAAATCGAAGAGCGACTGACATTTTTAGAATCTGATCTCAGGTCAGAATGGGTTCATCAGACCAGTGTGTGTCCGGCGGAAACCTCGTATGAATCTGATCTCAGGTCAGAATGGGATAAGTAATGACTCATGCATGAGCATGCCATGAATCACCTTGCAAGTCTTTTGAATGTTCTGTGTGAACATACAGATCAGACGTACAGGCCAAATGCTTAATCTGTTGTTATATGCACATTATTAATGTTCTCTCCTCTCAAGGCAAGTTTTAAATCAATTTGAAAGAGAATTGCTTCGTTTCAAATATCAAAATGCATGTGATTTGCCGCACACGACAGACAAGACAGGCGTGCGCCTTAGTACACTATGTATGTCATGAGAAATGAAGTACTGTCACGCATATTGGGTTCAACCACAGAAATATGTATGTATGAGTGTGCGCGCGCACGCACGCATGCACACACGCACACCAGGGTTGGCTACGGGTTCAAGTGTCAGTCAAACAATTCTAAGCACAATATAAGGTGCATTTTTTTAAATAGCAATGCGCCAAACATGAAGGTCTCTGTGACGTAAGATTGGCCTGGTACAACTGCAGCTCCTGTTCTTGATGTGTGCCTTATTTTATTTCATTTGTTCTGTATGCCTCTTGCCTCCAAAGCAGTCAAAAGTATGTACTCCACGTTCCTGCCCACAATGCATTATCTAAATATCAGCAAGAAACCACTTATTATAAATGCACAACATACAGTATGTGACTCTTTTTGATACAGTCATGGCGGCAAGACTATCTGTTCAGGAGAAAACTGATTTATTCATTTGTTTTATCCAAAATGAGTTAAAGCGCTTTTAATATTTAATAATCATATTGTCTATGTCCCTCAAAGTTATTGTCTCCACCAGGCCGAAGGCATGTGGGGAGAGTATGTTTTGCACTCCGTCCGTCCGCGTGTGTGTGTGTGTGTCCGTGTGTGTGTGTCCGTGAACAGCTAATCTCGGCCACCGTTAACCCGGTCGATGCCATATTTTGCACACACACTCCCTGGATGCCAACCATGAACCTCTGCCCCAAACTTTCCAGAACGGCCTGTTATAGCGCCACCAGGAGGCCGCTTTGTGCAAAACAAGTTTTTGCACATTACACCTACAGATTTTGTCCAAACATCACGCAAATTGGTACACAGTCTCTCTAGAGCCATTCAACGAAACGGGTCTTTCAGATTTATCAGACTCCATCCTGATTGGTTAAGATTGGCTTCCAAAGTTCACAGGAGTGCTCAGTTTCAAACAAAATGCTGCAAATCATGAACACATCGCGTGATTTCCGTGAAATTGTGCACCCACATTCCCACTAGGCCGAGGACGAAATGCCACATGAACAATTTCAACTCAGCCTCAAGGTGGCGCTATAACTGGCCGAAAAGTGTTTTTACCTCTAACTGCACGGATCTGTGGATAACCTGGTGGAGACCTGTGCCCGGAAGGGCACTTTTTCTAGTTTCTAATGGTTTGAGCCTCAATCACCACTCTGATATAACCAGGCCTTGTTAATTCTTTCTGGACTTTGAAAGCAGTTTTAGCTGCAGTACCACAATGTCCTGAGGTGGAGAGGGTGCTGATTATTTAATATTTGAGTCATTATAATACTCATGCTAGATAAAACCAGGCTTGTTTCCATTCCATGCCAGCTTGGAAAATCAACAATGGTGGACATTGTAAACAAAGTGGAAATGCAAATTTGCAACTGAAGACTGAAGAAAAGGAGGAATTATACAAAGTAGGGTGACATTGATGACATCACGATGAGACCAAAATCAGTCGAGCTGTTTCTGAGAGCAATTTCCATTAAAACACCCATATGATATGAAAGCCTGATTGTTCAAAATTGGTTATTTGTGGGGATAGAAAACACACATTGGAGCCCCAAAAACACAAAATAAATTGAAAAAGTTGAATTTTATGTTATAGGTCCTTTAATAGCACAGACAGACTCTTCACATACTAGAGCATGTCTGAAATAAATGTCATAGCTGAAATGAACATAACTATGAAATAAATGCTTAAACATGTAGCTATAGGTGTAATGTTAGAGTCCACAGAAGTGAACCTTTCAAGCCTGTTTTCTCAACTCAATGTTTTCTGCAAGGCATATTAAGTCACATATCCAAAACTGGTGGGTCAAACTGAACAACCAATATGTCAATTTGAAGCTATGATATGAAAAACGAAAATTAAAACAATTGATCAAATTGATTAACCCATTCTGACCGGGCACCCATTTTGGTGTTGGCATCATGTTATGCTTTAGCTATTGAAAAATAGCAGATCTACAAGCTCATATCGCGCCACCGAGTGGCGCGATACGAGCTTGTAGGTCTGCTATTTTTGAAAAATCGAAGAGCGACTGACATTTTTAGAATCTGATCTCAGGTCAGAATGGGTTCATCAGACCAGTGTGTGTCCGGCGGAAACCTCGTATGAATCTGATCTCAGGTCAGAATGGGTTAAATCAATGACTTAGCCTCGGTCAGGAACTGACATATTTGTCTGTCTGTAGTTCATGTAACAAAGACAGTTACATGAGCGCCAACAGTGTGGTGCTCGGTGGCGACTCGGTCGAAAAGGCAGGTTGTCCAGATCTGCCGTTCCGACCGTTATACACACATTTAGGCAATGACCGCCCATCCAAAGGATATGCCCATTAGGGCTGCACGATATGGACAAAAATTCATATCACGATATATATGGCAGATATCTCTATATCGATACGATACGATATAATATATATCACGATATATAGGGCAGATATCTCGATATCGATACGATACGATATATCGTGCAGCAACATATTTTCTTAATGGGCGTGGCTAGCGATGCAGGGCTGGAGCCAGGCTACAACAGGACAGAGGGACAAACAGAGAGATGGTTTATTTTCCGAGGGGCACAGGCTAAAACAGAGGGCTGGCTTTAGAAGTGGACGATATATCGATATGTCGACGATATATCTATATCGCGATACCGTTTCCTTTTTGCGATACTGATATTGTGCATGTTCATACCTCGATACCGATACGATAACGATATATTGTGCAGCCCTAATGCCCATACATGGGCACTAGAGGCATGTAGCGATTCACTCAACTCACAATACGATTCAAATCACGATATTAGGTTCACTGTATGATTTTTTTCACGCTATTTAAAACATGAAATAATTTTCCAGACAAAATTAATGACCGGAAAATCATTTGTTATACGGTATTATTTCTTTTACACAAATCCAGTATTGTCTTCTTTTTCTTTTACAATACTGTTTGTTTTCAATACTGTAGCAAATTACCTTTTTCTGATCATTCATCTTCCACAAAATCTGAAATCCAGTTTTTAACATACTGTAGCCTATGTATTGCGATACATTTATTAAATCAATTTAATTGCCACCAGTTTATATCTATATACTTTTGGTTCAGGGCACCCTGCAAATAAGGATTGCATTCACACAGGCACCCTTAATTATATATTGTTACTGTACAGCACCTTACATTCATGTCAAACGCTACGTAAATATGTACATATTTTGCCCTAAACTACAGTGCCCCACGGCACCCACTTTGAGAAAGCCTGCCCATGGCATAAAGACAGACAGACAGACAGACAGACAGACAATGGGTACGACACGGAAACTTGCATCGTTCCAGAGGAGGCCGGTGCCAATCTAGTACTGTATGATTAGACATAGTGAGAATGTCAGCATTGGTGTCTTGGACACCAGTGCCGTACGTGTCCCTGTGCCGTGGAGAGCCTCCCTCGGTGGAAAGGCACATTCAGGACATTCACGTCCTAAAGGTTTGGTTTCCATAGCACTTCAAATGGAAGCGGTATTACATTTGACCAAATAAATGATACTCAGCCCACGCATAATTGTCTATTTGCTGTGTTTTGCCATCTCATCAAGTAGGCTATAATATCAGTGACAAGTGGGACGTTATACAACCTTGGATATATAGCCTCACAAAGGATCGTTTGTGGTGCTGTCTTTCAAGCAATGCTGTCATGGCAAAATAAAAGGGCTTGCTCGATGACACCGGTATAGGGGTCAAAAACATATTGACCCGGTGGAATAGGACACACAGATGGTGGGACTCTTGGAACGTGTATCTTTTGGACTGCATCACTGGCGCTGCCACGGCAGGCGTCATCGCCCGGGCGACCCCGACATCTCATATTGTGCTGTGGAGGCAGCAGAGCAGAGTTCTCCGTCGCAGCCATTGATTTGCAGTCTTGAACTTGACAAGACTCCCAGGCCATCACAGATGCTAGACACTGCGTGTGCGTGCCCAACTTTGTGTTTGTGCGTGGTGGAGAGAGAGAGAGAGAGACAGACAGAGAGAGAGAGAGAGAGAGACAGACAGACAGAGAGAGAGAGAGAGTCTATCACCAAACCGCCCGGGTTTGGGTCCCAGGGAGCTGTCTTTGCTGTGCTTATGATGACATTTTGAAGCCCCATGTAAAAGCAGAACAAAGTGAGTTGGCAAGGACACCGCTTTAGCAATTCAAGGATAGCGGTTTGACAAAGCCTGCACATGGGTCTCTCCCGCTGGGCTGAGAAATAATAATAAATAATAAAATAAGCAAAGGGGTGTTGGATGGAGGGAGCCTTTGAAGAGCCGGCTTCATGGACTCGCGATCATCAATAGCCACTATTGACCCTTCCCACTTTCATTTAATAAGGTTCCCATTCCTAGCACTTGTTTTGCTCTGCGCTCATTGCTATGCTAGCCATGTCGCAGCATGCCGTCATACTGCTGAGGCCAAGTATTCCTGCATTGATTACCCCACTGGGATTAGCTCAAATGCAAATGTGTGTGTGTGTGTGTGCGTGTGTGTGTGTGTGTGTGTGTGTGAGGGTGTGTGTGTGTGTGTGTGTGTGTGTGTGTGTGTGTGTTTGCGCTCACACATATGCACACACACACACACACATGCACATAGAGTTAAAGATAGCAAGAGAGGAGTGAGAAATAAATAATCGCCTAACTGTTATTAAAATGATTCATACGGTCACAATTGTGCATGCACACGTGAATATTCGTATTTCATTATTTTTCCCATGATGCACGCCAACAAGATTTCAACACAGATGCCTTGCCCGGATAATGTCTATTAATACAGCATTTCAATACATGCCTCTCTCTCTCTCTCTCTCTCTCTCGCTCTCTCTCCTTGAGAACAATGGAAGGCATCCAATCCATACAGACTTAACTGTAAGGGGAACGTTGGCAATCTGTGAGAATTCCACTTCCTTGAAAAGCCTGGAATCAGTCCAGGGAAAGTGAGAGAGAGAGAGAGAGAAAACAGGCAGCAGAAGATTAACATGCAATGGAGGAGAAATCTCATCTCTTATAATTACACTGCGGATCATAATGTGATCAAAACGTTCTGAATTGATCTCCCTGAAAGCATCTACAGACGGCGGCGGCATCCCAGAGTATTTATTTATCCCATTCTGACCTGAGATCAGATTCATACGAGGTTTTCCGCCGGACACACACACTGGTCCTGATGAACCCATTCTGACCTGCGATCAGATTAAAAAAAATGTCAGTCGTTCTTCGATTTTTCAAAAGATAGCAGACCTACAAGCTCGTATCGCGCCACTCGGTGGCGCGATATGAGCTTGTAGATCTGCTATTTTTCAATAGCTAAAGCATAACATGATGCCGACACCAAAATGGGTGCCCGGTCAGAATGGGTTATAGAGTGCCATAACGGTATACACAGAGGCAGAGTATGAGAAGCACAGGCGCTTCTTTACCTTATTAAATAAAATCCAATTTAGTTTTCATGAACAGTGCATGTTTGCAGACGCACACAGCCCAGTGAAGGTCAGTTCAGCGCCAGCCAGGGCCACGATTGAATTTTCTGCCCCACGTATTTGATTGGCTTAGCCCATTAAGACCTCATTCAGGCGGCGGTGGCTCAGGGTAGAGTGCCTGGATGGTAACCGTAAGGTTGCCAGTTCGAACCCGGGCTCCCCCAGAGTTAGTGTCGAAGTGTCCTTGAGCAAGACACTGAACCCCTAATTGCTCCCGATGTGCTAGTTGGTGCCTTGCATGGTTTCCGCTGCCCTCGGTGTATGAATGTGTGTGTGAATGGGTGAATGTAATGCACAATCTCTGTAAAGCGCCTTGGATAAAGGCGCTATATAAATGCACCATTTACCATTCTACAAATGTCGTCTAAAACAGTTTTCTGAGAGAAAGTTATGTTTTGCGATATCAGTGGTGCTCAACCTTTTTTCATGTCAAGGACACCCCAAAATGATACAGTATGTACAGTATTTGACCACCGATCCCCATCTCAAAATACTTTTGTTCCAGGGAAGATTTGTGTTCAAAATGTTCGCTTTGAAAATATATTCTAAGATATGGACAAATTGTCAAGACTTTAAAATAAAATAGCAGATCTACAATGCCCTGAACTTGTAG